>NC_137811.1:33334806-33564806 GCF_963921795.1 Nannobrachium achirus | reverse complement strand
GGAATTTAATATACCGTAAGGTGGTCCACCATGTCAGCGGCTGAGGTTGGAAATACAAATGCTGCTATTGATGGCTGATCTGTAACCTAATCTGTATGAAAGTATCTGTAACTGAATCTGTATGAAAGTATCTGGCATAAACAGACTATACAGTATACGCGCACACAGTGAAATCAGGAGTGTTCATTTAACCTGTGAGTGTGGTAATGGAACTACTCCAGCAGTGGTGGAAAAAGTACTCACATGTTTTACTTAAAGAGGAATACCGCTCATTTTCAACATTGGACTACGTCATTAATAATTATACGTTAGAGTTGGAAATAAGCAAAAGATCCCCCCTTCTGTGTTGCCTAGAACTGGAGGATTGATTGTGGGGTCATGTTATCAGTGACATCATCTTTGGCTTGCAGAGTACATTCATGATGTCACTGATCACACAATCAATCCTCCAGTTCTAGACAACACAGAAGGGGAGTGGCTTTTTTGTTTCCTTCTTATTTCCACACAACAACTCTAAGGTATATTAATGACATAGTTCAAAGTTGAAGTTGATTAGTGGTACAGTACGTCCCTTTAAGTAAAATGTATCAATACTGCAATGTAGAAATACTCTTTTACTAAAGTTTTAAAATAATTATAGTGGAGTAAAAGCTTAATATTTGCCTCTGAGATGTAGTGGAGTAGAAGTGAAAGTACTGAAAATTGGAAATACTCCAGTAAAGTACAGTATTTTAGTACATGTACTTAGTTACTTTACTTCACTGCCCTCAAGTTTCCTTTTGGCTGCTCTTTGCTTTTTCCTTGTTCAAACTCATTGACAGACCTAATAATGCTTGGCACCAAAGTCCCTATATCACCTTACCACTTGCAGATTACAAACCAGTGTGGGTGTTGTATGCATATGTAAACCATGTGTTTGCATTCCCTCCAAAGGCATTCCGTCAGCACATAGCGGCGTACGGAACACACACGGAGACAAAGACGCAGACAACCTGGTTAATAAGACAGCTCAGTGATTGTATTTGTTTTCCATTTGTCTCTCGTCGTTTGCATTGAAGACGCTTGGCGGTAATTAAGCCACTAAGTGAAATTGAAACAGGCGAGTCGTGGGGTGAACACGACGGAGGCTTTATGAGAAAACAACAGCGGAGGGAGAATGACAAGAGCTTGGCAGAACAATGTGACCGAACGGAAATCCTCCCCATCAGGAGTCTTCCATTGTATCAGTCGCAAACAAACACGGGGGAGACAAAGAGGAGGGAATCATTGTGCGATGGCAAAACGATGCTATGGGCTTACATGATGTGAGAAAAGAGCCATGCACGCGTCGAGCTGTACATATGGAACAAACGTGTTGTTTAGAGCAGCGATTCCCAACCTTTTCAAGTTCAAGGAGCCCCAGTTTGATGTGCATTAGGCCACAGAACCTCATTTTAAATTATTTTAATCTCTGGGACCAAGATCTACACCGTAGATCAAGGGTCTTCAACAGGGGGTCCGGGACCCCTAGGGGGTCCTCAGAGTTACTACAGGGCTCCTCCAAATCTTTGTGTGATAGAAGCTTTTTTTTCTCTTCTTTTTTATATTAACCACTTGAACCCTAACGTCCTGAGAACACAGCGCGAGGCGTTGTGAGCTTGTAGATCTGCTGTTTTCGGCAACGAGGTTTGGTGTAGAGGAGACAAAGTGGAGACTAAGTACAGAGTGAAGGGCCAACTTTATTAAGTATTGACGGTTCAAGTGGTTACATATCTGAAAACAAATTGACATGAATCCAAAATACACTGTTATCTCTCTCTCTCAGCTAAGGGGTCCTTGGCCTGAAAACTTTGAAGACCCCTGCTGTAGACTCCTTGATTTAACTCTGAGAGTGTGCATCAAAGGTTGGAAACCACTGGTCTATCAGACGGAGAGAACGAGAGAGCAGGGGAAGAAGCAAGGGAAGCATAGAAGGAGTGAGAGGAAGAAGAAGAAGATGATGATGCTTTGTTTATGAGAGGCCAGTCTGATGCGGTCTTTGTCAAGGACATACAAAAGTGAGTCTGTGCCTTCAAAGAAGGAAACTACCAGACTTTGTTTCTAGCTAACCCCGTTCTCCCTCTATCCCTCAATCTCATTCTCTCAATGTACATCACTTTCTCCCTCTTCCAACTCGCCTTCCCTAACAAATCTCTTTGGCTGTATTGCTGTGACTCAACCTCCCCTCCCCTCCCCTCACACACACACACACACACACACACACACACACACACACACACACACACACACACACACACACACACACACACACACAAACTGTATGTCTCGCGGGAGGTCCCACAGAAGGACAAACAGTTCACTCGGCTCTGGCTTGGCCTTGTCCCCGCGGTTTTATACCCGTCTCTCTCTCTCTCTCTCTCTCTCTCTCTCTCTCTCTCTCTCTCTCTCTCTCTCTCTCTCTCTCTCTCTCTCTCTTTTTGGTCCAACCACCACCTTTCCTTTCCCCTTCACTCCCCCTCACCCAATGAACCCCAGCAACAAATCAATGGCCGGGGATAAACACAAATCCCCCGTAGAGGTGACTTATAGAAAACAATTTGAACCTGCCGCACCTTGCTTTAGAGAGAAGGGGGGTGGGGGGGAGGAGGAGGACGGGAGGGGGGGCGTTGTGGTGTTACTGGCCAGCCTTTTTACTGTACGGCACTAACCTCAAACCAACCCCTCTTCTGTGGCAGTCGATTGAAATTAGATTCCGTGTGGAAGTGGGTGGGGAGGGGAAGGGGGTGCGACGGAGTATCAGAGACGGGACGGTCACGGGACGGCGGTACGTCAGAGGAATAGATGCTTGTGCAAACAACGAATGGGACAAGCCATTTTAAGCTAGAACCCAAAAATTTAATTGAATTGTGAGGATCTCGGGAGCGACATAGTGGCCATCCTGTGACATTAGGGGTGGGCGATATGGTGATAATTATCGTTGAGATGATACAATGTCTCCACGATATCCCTTTTCAGAGATGTCGTATATATCGTGATACAATTGAGGGAGCCTTGTAAAGAATCCCGTTGAATCGTTAATACAGAGATTCATTGCAGAATTCAATTTAAACCTGCATTTTGGTCTAAATCAGTAGTTCTCAAACTTTAAAATGTCAAGGTCTCCACTTAACTCTGACAGTATACAAATAAACAAATGGACCCGTAAGGGTCCATTTGGTTTCAGAGTTACATACCGGTTCAAATTAGACCTCCCAAAAGGAACCCAGAGATTCTAGTTTGTCAAGTAACTTGAAAAATAACCATAAAAACCAACGTGAAAAAGAATATCGTGATAAAATCGTGTATCGTGATACAGCTTGGGAAAATATCATGATATTGTATTTTTCCATATCGCCCGCCCCTATGTGACATCAGTCATCTATACGCGGTCAGTCATCTATGACATAACTGTGACGTATATAGAGCACCGGAGTCTGACGTCATTTACACATCCTACCTGGGTCGCGTTGTTTTTTCCCCTATTCTGAATTCCCATAGACTTTTTGAGCAGTGCTAACCACTCCTACAGTACATGTCCGTCCGTATATCCGTCCGTATGTCCCACAGAGCTTGACATTGGCCAAGTTTCGTGGGAAGCTTGGCCCACGAAATTCATAAAAGGCACCGCACACTTCACACTGCGTGTGATCCTGGTGGTTTTACTGCCACCGAATTAGATACATTTTCGCGAGAAACAAAACTATCAAATATGACCGAATATCGTAAATGATACAGCTACACCTCCCTGACAATATCACAGAGACAGTTTGTTTATTTTTTGGACCACAATGCTTATATGAGACTATTCTAAAGAAAAACCTTTGCGACACAGGTGATGAACAAATAACATCAGGACTTTGGTACTTACATATTTCAGAGTATAAACCGTTATGTCAAAAACAAAAATTGTGGTGGTACTTCTGTGGCCTTCTAGCAGTGTGCGTACAAAGTTTGTGCCTACAAAGTACGACCCCTTCACAGATGGCTAGTCTCTTGCATCGCCACAGCATGAAAAGGGGGAGTTTGCTCTTGATTTGACATTTTATCATCAGGAATGTCATGTCACGATTGATGCCACAGACCCGCCGAGCGATTACTGGATTAAATTCACAGGTGGCCACGGACGGGAGTAGGGGGTTCAATACCACTATTGATCGCAGCCCGGGTTAATTCATCCATTCTTAAAAAACCTTGAGGTGTGATATATTTTAAGTAAAGCACGTGCCAGCTAGTGATGCTCCTCCACCTGACATGTAAAAACCTTGCGCGCGTTAATATTTCACCGACCTCAGCAGCATGTATACCGTAGGATATCGTCACTGTCGGTTAGAAACCTTGTATCTCCATGTTTCAAATTTGTGCCTTTTTTCGTAAGATAAAGCCCTGCTTCATCATACAAGACTGTCACACGAAACTAGTGAAAATAGCAGATCTACAATCACACAACGCCTCGTGGTGCAAGGCGTTGTGTGCTTGTAGATCGGCTATTTTCACTAGTTTAAATCTTTTTTTTTAAACGATGAATACAAAACTAACGGTTTCGGACGTACAAGCTTTCCACCCGACAACGACGACGATACATACCTGTTCCAAAAAAAGAAGGGAAAAACACTAACGACCTGCAAAATCAAATATGACAAGCAGGAACCTAATGAGAGTGAGGTTTGAAGTAGACACAGAGAGACGAGCGGCCTCTGCTCTGCCTTCCTCCTCAGGGGGGGCAGCGGGACTGGGGCTCGGCCTGGGAGCTGGGGGGCGGGGGGAGGGGAGGGGAGGGGAGGGGAGGGGAGGGGAGGGGAGGGGAGGAGATTGGGGACCCAGGGAGGAGATGGAGGGAGGGCTGACTAGGGCCTAGTGCTGAGTGGGCCCTCAGAGGGGCTCCATGCAGCCCCCCCTATATGCAGATCCATCTGAGGAGCGGAGGGAGGGAGGGATGGATGGTGGAAGGGGGCTTTCTTTTTTCTCTTCACCTCCTCCTCCTCCTTTATTCCGCTCAGGCCCTTCGCTCTAGTTCTCTCTCTCTCCCTCTCTCTCTCTCTCTCTCTCTCTCTGGTCATGCTAATTGCTCCCAAGGTCAGAGCGTTGGCTGCGTTCCCCCGAACGGCCCTTCTCTTTTCCCCACTCACTCTCTCCCTTCCCTACGCCCCCCCCCCACCTTCTCTCTCTCTCTCTCTCTCTCTCTCTCTCTCTCTCTCTCTCTCTCTCCCCCCCCCCCCCCCCTTTTCTCCTCAGCTCCAGCCCAGGCTTGAATGGCATGTTTTGATCAGGCCTAATTTGATCGGTCGACGCTGTCTGGGGTGGATAGGGACAGCACTTTACAGCCCAGCGCGTTTTGATGTGTGTGTGTGTGTGTGTGTGTGTGTGTGTGTGTGTGCGCGCGCGCGTGCATGCATGCGTGTGTGTGTGTATGTGTGCGCACATGTGTGTGTGTCAGTGTGATGTGTGTCAGGTTATGATGTGTCTGTGGATGAGTGCTTGAGGGTGTTACGTGCTGGCAGGGAAGTGTTTTTGAGGGGTGTCAGAGTGTGTTAAACGTGTGTGTGTGTGTGTGTGTGTGTGTGTGTGTGTGTGTGTGTGTGTGTGTGTGTGTGTGTGTGTGTGTGTGTGTGTTTGTGTGTGTGTGTGTGTGTGTGTGTGCGTGTGTGTGTGTGTGTGTGTGTGTGTGTGTGTGTGTGTGTGTGTGTGTGTGTAAAAGGGGAAGGGGTTTATGTCAGGGGGCTGGAGTGAATCTGGGTGATTTTTGTGTACTCAAGTGTCAAGGAGAGTTTGATGTGTGTTGATACAGCATGGTGCTTGTCAGAACATACAGTATGGGGAGACCTGGACGGAAATATGATTGCCCTGGTCACTATTATTTGAATAAATTGCATAATTGCGTTTAAAACGAGAGAGAGAGGGAAAGAAACGCCAGTATTGTTATGCTCCAATATTAACTCCACCGTTTGATCAATGGGAGATTTACAGTAAAATTGTGAAATTCCTCCTTAGTCGTTATAGTTTGTTGATCGGACCAGCTATACCTGATTGAAGTGACTGAAGTCATACGAGAGACTGATTTTAGGAGAGGGGAATCAGCTGCTTGGGCTGATTACTAGGACAGAGGAATGCAACACAGGTCAGGTTAGTGGGAAACAGGATCACAAGACTTTTACTTCTACTTTTTCGGTTTTGTATGTGTCTATGAAGTTAACATTATTCTAATAGGCCACCTGGTGGTGTTATATTGTGCAGATTTGTCTTCCCCGACAAACTTTTTTTTTTTTTTAAATCTTCCTCCTAGTATAACTAGTAAGACGCCTCAGGGCGACATGCTATCTGGCCAGTGATGTATATCGGACCAGTTACCCATATATGGAGATCCATGTACTGTATATAGAACATCCCTTTTATGCCCATACATGGAGATCCCTGTCTGAACCAGCCGCACAGATATGGGCTGTCTTCCTCCATATATGGGCATTCCCATATGAAGTCCTGTTAGATATGGGCTTAATATTGATGACATCAGGGATTTCCATATATGGACATAAAAGGGATTCTGTTAGAGTGGTTCCCAGGACATCACAACATACAATATGCCATACATGGAGATCTGAACCAGCCACACAGATATGGGCCATGTCTTGGCCATCTGGCCTGTGATATATATCGATGACATCAGGGATCTTCATATATGGGCATAAAAGGGATTCTGGGGAATACCCATATATGGACTTTTACATAGGTGATGTCACCTGTGATGTTACAGTGATCTGTCAAGGGAACCAACCCATAGACTGTAAAAATGTGTACACCAACGTCTACCCGTGGACAAGCTGTGACATTTCTCATGGTAAACTGCGACCTTTGGTCGCAATCATAATACCTGATCTGCTGATCATCATGTTTTAGGGGAGAAAAGAATCATGGCACTGCATCTTTAAGATATCAATATGGCCAAGACAGAATTCATTTGCAAATGAAGACTGCTGACTATCATCCTTTGGATCTCCATATATGAAGATCATGACACTGACCTCATCAAACCCTGGATATCCATCATGTTCATATCATGGAGACGACTGGATCATCACCTAGATCTCCATATATGGAGCTGGTCAATACCTCTACTGTACATCTGACCTCACGGACGGTCGCTTCTCGCCCTTAGGCTGTCTTACGGGTACTATGTAGTTTGTACTAGTAGATAGTAAATTCAGGTTCTCAGACAAATCACCACTTATCAATTAACTCTTATTCTGCTTTGAACGTTCCTGTTCGCCCCAATTTTTCAGGTCGCGGCGCGCCAATACGGCGCTCGTTCGTTTACCTCGTCTGATGACTGTAAGCTGATGAGGGGTCGCGCGGCCGTGTACTGTAAACACATTTTCCGCGGTGATGGTGTAAAAAATCCATTATGCGTTAACATCAACGGAGACCAATTCACTTCCTTGTTGATTTCCTCTGGCCGTGAGGCTCTGTGGCCAGTGACTGGTCTGAATGTACGGCAACACATAACAGGCAAATTCACATTAAGTCTTGCATGACGCCGCCCTCTGCTGCCTGGCAGACCAAAGTGCACTATTGCACAATCAAAAAAAAATAATAATAATAAATAAATAAATGTCTGTCTATCTACTATAACGTCGCAAAGGTAAGCCGCTTTTTGATGGCACCAGACCCAATAAATAAATAAATAATCTGGCAGTAGTAGAGTTAAGGACGATAAGGTGAATCAATTATCGATTAACAATTCTATTGATGATTGAGCATTAACAGATCTATCAATGAGAAGATAAAATGTTATATGCAGCTAAATCTAAGACGTTTTATACTGTAGCAACAATTCAAGATCACTTTGGGATATTGACTGATTTTGCAGATATGAAATCATTATAGAAAAAGAATATTATTACAGATTATATATTAGACATAAAATGTGATAGCCCTTATTCACATTTGATACTCTTATCCACTCCTTAATACCTGGTGTAAACTTGTGAGGTGACAATGAACTTCAAGTTGAAATTGATGATGGCCAGAAAGAGAGAGAGACAAAAAGGTGATTGATCTCTTTGAGGAGCTAAAAACAAACAAACACACTTCCATCAGCTCCCTGCATGGTTCCACAGCAGAGGAGTGCTGGCTGACAGATGCCATCTCTGGAACGTACACCAACCAACCAACCAGCGCCTGCACTACAGTATCCCCCCCCCCCCCCAACCCCCTCCAGTGAACGAGAGCAACAGCAGTGGAATGCTCCTTTATCCTATTAAGACCTGAAAAATATCTAAAAATGTCTTCTAAATCCCAATGGTTTTTGAAAAAATGTCTTTATCTGTGGTTATCTAAAAGTTTTTAATGTGGGGCGCCCGCTGGCCTCCTGGTCCTGGCGCGTACCACATAGGCTTTGTGTAGGCTGCAGCAGGTAGCTGGTTCGATTCCCGAGCCTGACCATGATTTGCTGCGTGTCACTCCCCATCTCTCTCCCTGTTTCCTGTGACTGTCAGTCTACTGTCCTGTCAATAAAACCCCCCAAAAACATCTTAAAATAGCAGATATACAAGCTCATAGCGTGGCACGAGTGCTGCGCTATGAGCTTGTATATCTGCTATTTTTGAATAGCCAAAGTATAACAAATTAATGGTTAAAGTGGTTACGTGACACAGACGTGTTTCCCGTTCGTAACGGGTTATGGGTCGTTCCTATCTGAGCTCCAGTCATATCCCCCATGAGTGCCATAGTGCATGGCAGATACAGTAGGCAGTCCCAGGCAGACACGCTGGGACTGCTGTGGTGTGTGTGTGTGTGTGTGTGTGTGTGTGCGTGTGCGTGTGTGTGTGTGTGTGTGTGTGTGTGTGTGTGTGTGTGTGTGTGTGTGCGTGTGTGTGTGTGTGTGTGCGCGCGTGCGTGCGCGTCTGCCTGTGTCTGTGACAGTGGAGCTGATCCGGCCCCTCTGAGTGAGATTGATAGGGCCTGTGATCAGGGACGCCGCGCTCCCTCCATCGCCGGCGAGATGGATCACATCACACCGCCGTCTCCTCTGCTTCCAGGATAAATGAACTGAGGGGGAATCTATCACTCCCACAGAAGAGTGGTGGGAGAGTGAGCGAGAGAGAGAGAGAGAGGTATAGGTGGAGGGAGAGAGAGAGAGAGAGAGAGAGAGAGAGAGAGAATACAGTACTGAGATACTGACAGGGATACAGAGGTAGGAAGGGATGTTAAAAAGGAAAGAAAAGGTAGACGGGTAGAAAGAGGGAGGATAGACAAGCTGAATGAGACAGACAGACAGAGGGAGAGATGATAAAGGGAAGTGAGCAAACCCCATAGACAGAAAGAGAGAGAGAGAGAGAGAGAGAGAGAGAGAGAGAGAAAGTGTGTGTGTGTGTGTGTGTGTGTGTGTGTGTGTGTGTGTGTGTGTGTGTGTGTGTGTGTGTGTGTGTGTGTGTGTGCGTACACGTGCGTGCGTGCGTGTGTGTGTGGAGAGGGGTAGAGGATGTAGTGAATGAGAAAGAAAGAGGGCCGGAGGTAGTATAGGGAGACAGCTGTGGAGGCCTGCTGTTAGGTCAGCGCCCCTGCCCATCCCCTGCCCCCCCCCCTCACAGGTTAGGTGTTAGGGTGTGGGCTTTTTTTGTGTTCGGCTGTCAGCCAGCCATTTGTCACAGTGAGCGATCTGATGCTCTGCAGAATCAATCACATGGAAGTGCTCTGTGTGTGTGTGTGCGCGTGTGTGTGTGTGTACGTGTGTGCGTCCATAGTACATACTGTATATTCCCGCGTGAGTGTGCCAGAGAGTGTACTCTATGAGTATATATGTGTACTGCATGTTGTGTTTGTAGGTCTGTAGATATACTTACTGTATCAACGTGGACTTTATGATGCTAGCCAGGAAAAGTAGCCTGTGCCTTTTCGCGTGAGGCCACGCCTAGCCTAGCAAGCTCTTTGTGTTCACTGCTGGCAAACAACAATGTCCTTGCGTACTTACAACCTGGTACTTAGTCCTTGGTTAGTTGGTGACGTGCATGTGTGCACTCATTGCTCAACATTCCTATGGAGTCTCATGCTCTTTGGCACCCACTGAGATGGGTCTGGTCACCACTTAATCTTCCGGATGTGATGTTCACCCACGTCCACCCAAAAGGCCATTTTAATATAATTTAGGATTTGTACAAGATAGCAAACAAAAAAGTACACATTTCAGCCTTTTTCAGCATAACGTATAATAATGATTATCAGCATTATTACAACCACCCCCCCACCCCTCATGCACACATAACCCTATCCTCCCACAAATTTTGTCCTGGCATAAAATTAGACTTTTGTCATGGCTGATTGGGAATAAGCACCTTATTGCATTAGGCCATGGCTTATTAAGCAAATGCTCTTAAGACGGGCCTTGCTTAACTGGGTGACAGCGTCTCAATTAGGTGGCCTGTGAAACATGCCCCAGCTAATTGCCCCCTGAATGCAAGCCACAGAAACGGATTAGAACTTCTTCCGTTTGACTTATCTGGATATATTTTGGCCTGCGATGACAGGCGCCATAGTGCGTGTGTGCGAGCGCGTGTCTGCTTGCGTGCATGCATGTGTGTGCCCGTGTGATGTGTGCGATTACTGAGGCGTTTGGTTGTTATTTAAACCAGGGGGTCTTCAACGTTTTCAGACCAAGGACCCCTTAGTTGAGAGAGAGATGAAGCAGGGATTCATTTGGATTCATGTCAATTTGTGTTTTCAGATATTTAACCACTTGAACCGTCATTACTTAATACACTTTACTTACACTCTGTACTTGTCTCTCCCTGTCTGTTTTTTTCCCCCTCTACACCAAAGCTCTTTGCCAAAAATAGCCGATCTACAAGCTCACAACGCCTCGCATTTTTGGCTAAAGTTCTCAGAATATGGAGGGAAAAAAAGGTTTCTATCACACAAAGATTTGGAGGACCCCCTATAGTAACTCTGATGACGCCCTAGTGGTCCCAGACCCCCTGTTGAAGACCCCTGATTTAAACCCTTCCCTTATAACTTCAGTGAGCTTATCGCCTGCAGAGTACGTGCTGATGTGCACATGCTCGATGCACAGTGCATGTGCACGCGCACGCAACTCTGCAGGTGTGCGCACGGTTAGCCGACGCGTTCCTCTTTTCATCAAAAGTGTACTGTAAGTGCACATGAGCTCTCTCTAATCTTTTCTTCAAGAAGAATGACAGCTTTGAGAACCTTTCCTCCCCTGATTGTAATTGACTGATTGGTGAGTCCTTAACTTGCTCTGCCTCCCACCGATAACCCCAACACGTGTCTCAAGTGGTTCCACTCTGTCTTTATGAGTGCCATGCCTGCGCAGTTTACGATCGACTGACACCAAGGAAAGCAATGGCAGTACGAGGAGGTAATTTGTCGGAAACCCAACAATGGAATGTTGTAACAATTAATCATAGGGGCGAACTGCAGAGAACGTTGGTAATTATGTTCATTAAGCGGCGAGCGCGCGGGGGCAATTATCTGGCATCAGCCGGGGTTGTCACCATCGTGTCAGACCGTGATGTCATAATCCCTCACCACCTTTAATTTTCTCATCTACTGTAGTACTTACTGTATGTTCTGGTGGATAAGGAAATGGTGCATGTGCAGTGCAGGGTCACGTGGTCCAGATATAAGTTTGGGCCTATAAGCCTGTCCTTGGTTTTCTGTACACATTTCTGCATGTGAGGACAGTATTATTATTTATTTCCCACAATGCTATATGCATTGTTATATATTTATTGTATTTTAAAAACACATTTCATCTGATAAAACATGTATTTGCAAAAGGACTGTTGGACTGTTTCACTTTCATGTAAGAGACTACTGTACCTGTTAGGTGTCCCTTTTATCAAATATCCATCATTTTGAAATGACCAAATGTCCTATATTGTAGCCTACTTGGTGATTTTACTCACCATTCTTTTAAAAGGGGATCCTTGACATAGAGTATTTCATGTTGTGTTCACTTTAGTACACACAGTTTTAGTATGGGTGTGCCCAGTAGGAACTGCCAGAGTTAGTGTCATGTCCTTCGTATATTGACATAATGACAGATCAATGTATAACCCACACAGATACAGTAGCCCCTCTATTAACAGTGTCTGACTAATTGTTTTCATTATTCTCTCTTGCTCCAGTGTTCATTTCAGAGTTGAATTTACATGATTTGAGGCAACACGTGAACCAATCAACCTTTATTCGTCACGTACAGTTAAAAACAAAAAAGTGGTATTTTCTAAAATGCATTGAAATGTACACAGATCTGCCCTCACGGACAGTGAGTAATAAAACAAGACAAACTAAACTAAACTAACATAAAAAAAGAATAATAATCAACCACTAATGCACTTTAGGAGTGAAAGTAAAATAACATGTTTAAATACGGAATAGAAAATTGCATGTACAGTTTCCGAAGTCTTTCTGTTTCTGAGACATAGCTTCTGACTCACAAATCCCACCATTGTATAGAAACAAAACCTGGAAGAACCAACGGTCTAATTAAACTGATTGGCTCTCTGTCTGTCCTGCCAGCAGCCCTCCCTGCCAATCAAACACGTATGATTCCGCCGTAACAAACCGAGGCCTGGGTTTTTCTCTGCCCTGCGTGAAGCCGGGGGAAGGATGGGCCTGACAGCGGAGCGTGTGATTGGACAGAATCCGTGCTGCCTGTAGTTGTCAATCAGCTGGCACTAGAGTTGAGTATTTCTGACCCCCTGTTCGCACGGCTGGAAAGACAGAATGCGCCGATGAAGCTGCCAGGCGTGAAAATAATGGACACTTAGGATATAAAGACCCCCGATATAATTATCCTAAACCAGCCAATAGACATCCGAAAAACCTCCCGTAAATTGCTATCAATTCTCCCCAGATGCACTCTAGCTTCTCCTCTGTCTCCAAGTTGAAAAAAAAAAAAAGAAAATCTCCAGGTATATTATGCTCTCGAGGAGGGCAGGGCGAGAGAGAGAGAAAGACAAATAGTGTGGGCTTTTTGTTTTTATCACCAAAGCCCTCCTGGAAACAGACAATAGCCACACAGGCCTTATTTTAGACACTGCCTCCTGTGGCTGCTACCCTCCCTCCCTCCCTCTCTCTGTCTCTCCCTGTCTCTTCCTGTGTCTGTCTCTTCTTGTGTCTCTCTCTCTGTCTCTCTCTCTGTCTGTCTTTCTCTTTCCAACTCTCTCTCTCTCTCTCCCTCCCTTCCTTTTATTTCCGTGTGTGTTTCTTTCCTTGGGCACCGTTTTTTTTCCCTCTCTGTTCCCCTCTCTCTCAATCGCAAGCCTATTTGGAGCATGTTTGTTTTCATGCTCTCCCCTCTCGTTCTCAATCTCTCTCCCGCCCTCCCTCTCATTTCCCTTTGCCTCCCCCACCCCCCATTCAGTGTGTGTGTGTGTGTGTGTGTGTATGTGTGTGTGTGCGTGCGCGTGTGCGTGCGTGTATAGAGATGCGAGGCGTGTATAACCTCAGGTAAGCTCAATGAAGCAGCCTTACTAGCCTGTATCTGTGGGAGGCTCTGGCTCATCTCTCGCCTGCATCCCTGTAGCCTTAATCTGTGACAGACCATTTCATAATCACAGCCATGGGGGCTTCTCTTTCTCTCCCTCCCTCCCTCTCTTTCTCTCCCCTCCTCCTCTTCCTCCTCCTCCTCCTCCTCTCCTCTTCATCTCCTCTTCATCTTCTCTCTCTCTCTCTCTCTCTCTCTCTCTCTCTCTCTCTGTCTCTCCTGGAGTGCAATCATTCACAGGCATGCACCCTCCCACAGGCGGATTAGCAGGCGCCGTGCTCGTCCTACATAATCGTGGCACAATGGAGCCCGTGCGCGCCACCGCCACAGCCCCGCCATAGGGCACACGCACGCACACGCACGCACGCACGCACGTGCACACACACACACACACACACACACACACACACACACACACACTGGCCGACGTAGGACAAAATGGACCCCATCTAGCACCTGCTACCTGCAATCCAGGCAGGTTAGTTTGAAGCTGAAGTATCCACAACCGCGCACCCAGTGTTTGTGGGTGGCGCCGTCGATGGCCCATACTGGATGATACAGATTGCATTTATTCATCTCCAACTCTTAGCTGGAAGGCTACTCACAACTGGAGCTATTTGAGGTGTGATTCTTATACTAAACATGCTTGCCAAGCAAGCTCTTCTTCAATTTAAACAAACTAGAATAGGGTGTCTTACTGTCTTTACAATCAGGCCTTGAAAGTATTTGACAAAAAAAAGAAAAGGACTTTTTTAAGTAGATATAAGCGATAAACTAGAGCAAACTAGATTTTCATTATGTTAATGCTTGTGTTTAAATGTTTACCCAATTAAACCCTATATGCACTTCATTGACCCCCTACAAGCCCCCTCGCGTTGTGAGCTTTTAGATCAGCTCCAAGTGGCAACTATGACGTTTAATTCTGCCAAACGTGATTTGCTCATACAGCTTTTAATGTGAAGGGAGCAAAGTCCTGGAACCTGATCAACTGATCAACAACCTGATCACCTGAAGAGACGTAACACATCTAGGTTAACGGGTACACATTATTGTGTGTCATTATTTTATGCTTTAACTATTGAAAAATAGCAGATATACAAGCTCACAGCTGCGAGCTTGTAGATCTGCTATTTTTAAAAAATCGTGAAAATTAGAATTTTTACCCGATTCTATAAGTGTCTTTTGAATCCTTCTAAGGTTTTTTGAAAAACCCTGTTTCTACCGGTATGTCAGCAATCTGGCCAGCCATCGTCAAAGAAAAGGTCCTCTTCACTAAACTGGAGCTCAGCTAGTCTGTTCTTGAGAGGCTACTATGTCAGTGGTTCTCAAATCTTTTCATGTGAAGGACCCCCAAACTGATATTTATTTGGCCACGGACGCCCATCTTAAAATATTTAGTTCCAGGGACCACTCCCAGAAGCAAAATTTGAGTTACAAACGTTCGCTTTAAAAATACATATATTCAAAGATGTGCACACATTTTCACAATTTTTTCAAAAATAGCAGATATACAAGCTCACAGCGCGGCACTCGGTGCCGCGCTGTGAGCTTGTATATCTGCTATTTTTCAATAGTTAAAGCATTCAATAATTCTAGGCCTAAATGGGTTAATTCAGCAACAGACCTGTACACCTGTCTAGTTTCTTCTAGATGTTACTACTTCTTACAGTAAACGTGTTTTGTTGTGCCGTATTGTTGTTCTTGGTTTACCTTCTTTTGTATCACACTGTTTTAATCTCTTCACAAAAGCCCTTCTGTAGGGACAGGTGTTGTAAATGAGCATAAACACAGTGATACCTGCATCGAATCGCTCTTCTCGTTTTGTCTATGGACACTGTATCTGTCCCTATTAAAATAAACAGAAAATACCATTTTAATCTTCATATAATTTGTCTTGATACTCATAATATTAGCGAGAATTGAAAACAAAGGGATAGACTGACAAAGAAAAAGTAATTCTGTAATCTTAATAACCTAAAATCTCACAAAACATAGTCACACAATGCAAGTGTGTGCTTCTTACTAAAATCTTTGTGTGGGCCCAGTCAATTACAACACTCCAGCCCACATCATTAGCATAGTGTAAGAAAGAAGAAGAAGAACAAGAAAGAACAAGCATCTTATGATTCATTTTCATTGTCAGAATAATAGCTGAGCCGATTAGCAGCATTGTTGCCATCGGAGAGGCAAAACATCCTCACGCTCCTCAATCTGTTTGAGTAATTAAACCATTTGGTAAAATCATCTCGTGTGTCTGCTGATTCAGTAAAAGAAAAAAAAGGGAATCTGCCGCTGCGCATCACCACTATAATGTTACATTTATGTATTAGCTTTAAAAGGCTTAAGTGTGAAGCCGTGTGCACAACAACTGCTCTGCTAACAGAATGTCAAGCGGGATCCATCGCTCCATTCCAATGCATTTCATATAATACTATAATGGGAGGCAAGGATTTATACCGCATTAGTATCAAGCTCCATCAGATTTAAAGGCATAAATCCATTCTATATCCTCCAAGTTTTCCTCGGAACATTTCCTGGACGCTTAATTTAATTTTCTCCGAAAGTGCCAAGCTACCACAGTTCTTTGGTGTCAGGTGAAAGAAATAATTTGCACATACTTTGCGCCTAAAGTGTGGAAATCCAGCAGGCAATTACATGCTTTTTCTCTATCACACAAGCACACAACCCCCCCTCCGTCTGTTGTTGGAATCACACTATTAGGTTGTCTTTAAAGCTGCAATCCAAAGGTTTTATGTTCTACCCAGGATTCAAACATCGTGGGGAGACCAAACATCCACCGCTCATCCAAGAGACTAGGGTCTGGGGAGACAATGCACCTATGAGCATCAGGCAGTACTACTTGTCAAGCAGTAGGTGTCCTCAGTGGTGGAACAAGTACCCACATTTCTCTGTTGCACGTAAAAGTCCGGAATTCAAAATGTACAGTACTTCAGTAAAAGTATGAAAGTGTTGGCATCAAAATGTACTTAAAGTACCAAAAGTAAAAGTACAAGATGTTTCAAAATAGCAGATCTACAAGCTCACAAAGCGTTGTGAGCTTGTAGATCGTCTATTTTCAAATAACCAAGGTATAAAATAGGGCTAAAGTGGTTTATGTATACAATATCTGGATCCGAGATGTAGTGAAGTAGAAGTAAAAGTATTGGAAAATGGAAATACTCAAGTAAAGTACAGCCTCAAAATTGTAAGTACACTACTTAAGTAAATCTACTTACACCACTGCCCAACACCAGGGTCTATACAGTACATCTCTGAATGGAAGAGTAGGGAGACCTCCTCCAACCGCTGCATACAGTATGTCAGGGGTATTCAACTAGATTAGGCAGGGGGCCACAGTTGTAAAATTACTTGAAACCGGGGGCCACCAGACAAAAAAAAAAAAAATGGTTGAACTGGGCAGGGTAGGGTAATTTGACAAAAGTTGTATTGCTACATTTTCAGTGACACATCAACAAGGAGCACAATTTTTTTTTTTTTTTTAATTCAGTTCGTCCATTGCATGCCACCTCCTTCCATTTGTAGCTACTGTCCTTATGAGTGGTTTTGGTCCATCACATCAAAGAAAGAATTCTCCATCTCATCCATTAGTTTTTACACCGTAATGCATTTCACACGATGACTCATATGTCATGATGCACTAATTCCCAGCTAATGGCTCATGAAACACATCTTAATATCCAGTGCCCTTATCAGCCAGGGACTGAAATATAGAGACCTTTCATTCATACAAACATAGAAACACTTCAGAACCATCATGTCATCATGTCATCCTGCCCCTCACTACTCCTCTCACAAAGACGCTTTCGTGTCAGGGAACCCTACACAGAAAACATTGAAGTGCATACTTCCTGTTTTCTCAAATTCTAAATCAAAGCCTGTGCATTAAAAAGGTCGGGCAGTATGATGCAGTCAGTAATGTATTATGGTCCAGTATCCTACCTATACTGTAGCAATGGACATACCGGTACTTTTGTACTATAGCACAAAATACTGGACTGGAAATTAGCAGGCAACATGTTTTTGTTAACAGTTATGAAAAGTATTTAAGAAAATGTAATCCTGTAAAACCAACCATCCAGAATATATTTTGGGGAATATGGAATGTGTTTCAGTTGGAATGTGTTACAGGGCCACAAGAAAACTCAGTTGGGGACGAATTTGGCCCACGGGCCTCCAGTTGAATATCACTGCAGTATGTGTTAGTCATATTCTACTGTATTAACATAATGTTACCGTACAGATTAATTAAAATAACCTCTTATTCATTAAAATAAAGTTCCGGGTTGCAGCTTCAAAAGCAGTCACTTGGAATACCTGCCGACTACAACGATGATATGTTCCCGTCTTCCAGCGATGATGCCCAAACGGCCTCTGTAGCTTTTACTGAATTAACTTAGTGTCGCTGTCGGATGAAAACCGTTCGTTTTGCATTTATCATTTTAAAAATGATTTAAACTAGTGAAAACAGCCGATCTACAAGCACACAACGCCTCGCACCGCGAGGCGTTGTGTGCTTGTAGATCTGCCGTTTTCACTACTTTTGTGCGACGGCCTTGTGTGATGAAGCAGGGCTTCACTTTGCGAAAGAACGTACACATTTGAAACTTGGAGATACACGGTTTCCACCCGACAACGACGTTATGCTAAAAGCACACTGGGGGAGAAAAGACATCACAATGCATGCACCTTTGCATTGAAACCATTGGAACTTACAGTCGTACGACTGCACAAAGACAACATCAATATTGCAAACAAAGCGACATCTTGTTCTGTGACCTAAACAACGCTTCTCTCCGTGTAATCCAATTGCAATGCTACAGGTTTTTATTTTTTTCTATTTTCGGAGACCCAACGAACGTCTATGTAAAAATGCAGCCTAGCTCGTTCAGCCTGCTATACAGCTTGCTTCTGCTCTGATCCCCTCATATTTCGCCACCTCAGCACAAGTCCGCGCCGCGGTAATCCCTCACAAGGCAGGACAAAATGAGTGACACAGGATGGGTCGCAGCTGGAGCAGGCAAGGCTGTGCATAAGATATCTCCTGGATTCTTGCCCCCATACCTGGGCTTACGGACTGGCCTGGAATGTATTAGTGACTGTGCACGAGCCTCATATTGCTTGGCATGCTGGAGCTTTTGCGCCGCGGCGGGCCTTTGTATACACACACACACACACACGCACAGGCACACACACACACACACACACACACACACACGCACACACACACACACACACATGCTGGCTTAAACACACAGGACTTCATTAAAAGCATCACTGCGCGATGATGCCCGCTGCATGTAATCCACACGCGCATCCACCACCTTCTCCGTCTCCGAGTCCAAAGAGGCTTGTTAATCCTTGCCTCTGTCAAGGTAGATGCAGAGACACATACACGGCTAGGTGAACACGCGTGTTCATGTTGCTACGCACGCAGGAAACACTACCAAACAAATAGAAGCGTCCATACACATACACACCCACTGACCCTACGCAATAACGCGTACCGGTATCCATGCATATTTCAGTGTATATCGTCATTGTCGGGTGGAAACCTTGCATGTCCAAAACCGTTCGTTTTGCATTTATCAGTTTAAAAATGATTTAAACTAGTGAAAACAGACGATCTACAAGCACACAACGTCTCGCACCGCGAGGCGTTGTGTGCTTGTAGATCTGCTGTTTTCACTACTTTTGTGCGATGGCCTTGTATGATGAAGCGAACTTTGCGAAAGAACGTACAAATTTTAAACTAGGAGATACAAGGTTTCCACCCGACAACGACGATATAGAAGCGTCCATACACATACACACCCACTGACCCTACGCAATAACGCGTACCGGTATCCATGCATATTTCAGTGTATATGCAACACGCTTAGTTACAGTATTTTCATTCTTGATACCTAAATGTGCGTGAAATGTGTGTCACATTTCCAACGCATTAGGACATGGTTCCCAAACTCTGGGTCGACTTGTAGATCGGATAAATGTCTCTTTTGGGTCTCAAGCTACCATGTTTTGGAACCCCTGCATCAAGAGGTCTTTTGTTGTAGGCCTACCTCAGTGTGGCTGGACAGGCACGTCACGTTTTCCTTTCGGCACGCTGTGTCCCGGGAGCATCTTGAGAAGTAAAGGTCAATGTTACATATCGTCACTGTCGGGCAGAAACCTTACACCTCCAAGTTTAAAATGTGTACGTTTTCTCGCAAAGCAAAGCCCTGCTTCATCATACAAGGCTGTCGCACAAAATAGTGAAAACAGCAGCTCTACAAGCACACAACGCCTCGCGGTGCGAGGCGTTGTGTGCTTGTAGATCAGCTGTTTTCACTAGTTTAAATCATTCTTAAAATGATAAATGCAAAACGAACGGTTTTGGACATACAAGGTTTCCACCCGACAACGACGGTATGCATGAATAAACAACGGTACAGGATAGGGGGGTCAGCGTGGCCATGTGAGAGAGGGGTTTCACTACCTGTCTGACCCCCGGTTGCAGCAGAGAAGATGGAGGAAACGATACCCGCGAGGAGAGGTGCTGACTGTAGCAAGAACATAGGGAAAAGAACAGACACACGGCTTTGAGAGGAGAGAGTTAATTCTAGAGGTTGGTGGGGCTAAGCATGGCTAGCGTTTTGTTGTTGTCTCACTCGAGGTTTACCCACCCCTCTCTCTCTCTCTCTCTCTCTCTCTCTCTAACTCTCTCCCTCTCTCTCTCTCCCTCTCTCTCTCTCTCTCTGTTTCTGTCTCTCTTTCTCTTTTCCTCCCTTCCTCTGTGTCAGCCCCTTGATTTATGGCTCTGTTTAAGCGAAGGCCACACGTCTCTCCCGATGCTGCTATTTGTTTCAACTCTGCCTCATTTTTCCTCTCTAACCCTCTCTAAAGGCGACCAGGAGCCAACAGAAATTAGCCCTTGGCTCCTATACGCCACAGCAAAGCCTGTTTTTGTTGGTCCTCCAAGGGCATAGAATTGGGTAGGGACCCGATATCAAGCGACTGCTGAAATGTCCTTAGAAATTATTTTGATGGACAATAAACATTCTTTTGTCCGTCGGTGTCCAGTCAATGTCAGTCTTTCTTGCGTGGCCAGGTGATCGGAGAATCACAGATCCCTGCCTAATGATACCTCTGGTGACATCTAAATTCAGATTAGTGGCTAAAACTGGGTGGAAGAAACTCTGAGATTTAAAACAAATATCCGTACGGCAGAACCAAGTCTTTAGGGCAGTCCTTCATCTTGTTGGGACGGTGTGATATGATTGGTTTCCAAAGCACTGAAAGCAGTAGGCCCAGGTTTGTTAACGGCCATTCTCTAGCTCTCTCTCTGTTTTATCCACCACATTGACTTTAGATGTCACTAGACATATGGCTATAGGTGGAGATCTCTGGTCGCCTGGCTATTCCTGCCTCCCTGCCCCCAAATATACAATAATACAATACATTAATTGCTGATTGCTATGAGCAAAAAAGAGAAGACTATGTGGTTAATCATCTATCTATAAATGCGAGAATTCTCTGTCTGTTTGTAATCCGCGTATCTCGAGAACCGTTCGTCCCACCGGCTTCAGATTCGGCACGCGCGTTCCCCGCTGCGGCGCGGAGTGCAGTGCCGGGCCTCGACCCGACCCGATGCACGGTTTTCCCAAACCGGCGCGAAACGTTCGGAATCTCCTTATGCGGGGCTGATTGTTGACATCAGGCTGTTCCGGAGGAAATCGGCACAAGCGCTGACTCATTGTGACATCACATCATAAAAGGCTCTGAGATCACGTACGCCACATGAGTCAACAAAAAATGCCATGGTTACGTATTCTGATGTTCCTATATGGGCATAAAAGGACACAGGCAAACATAATTATGGTCAAAACGGCTCTTATGACAACAGGTATAATGGGGTTTGCATTAAAGGGTGGGGCATTCATTCCCTATTTCAAATTCGGCACGCGCGTTCCCCGCCGCAGCAGGTAGTGCAGTGCAGTGCCCGGCCTCGACCCGATCCGATACGCGATTTTCAGGAACCAGCACGAAAGGTTCGGATTCTGATGTCTGACATCAGGGTTTTCCGGAACCGGCACTGTGTCTGCATAGATCTCCATTTATGGGCATAAAATGGATGCAGACAGACAGATACGGATATCTCATATATGAGCATAAATGGACACAGGCAAACAGATGGTCAAAGATCTCCATATATGGGCATAAAATGGACGCAAAAAGACAGATACAGATATCTCCATATATGGGCATAAATGGACACAGGCAAACAGATGGTCAAAACGGGTCCTATGACAACAGGTATAGTGGGCTTTGCATTAAAGGGGGAACCAGCACTGTGTCTGCAACACAGTCGGAGGCACAGACAGATACAGAGATCTCCATATATGGGCATGAAATGGATGCAGACAGACAGATACAGATATCTCCATATATGAGCATAGATGGACACAGGCAAACAGGTCCTACAGAGATCTCCATATATGGGCATAAAATGGACGCAGACAGACAGATAACTCCATATATGGGCATAAATGGACACAGGCAAACAGATGGTCAAAACGGGTCCTACAGAGATCTCCATATATGGACATAAAATGGACGTAAACAGACAGATATCCCCATATATGGGCATAAATGGACACACGCAAACAGATGGTCAAAACAGATCCTATGACAACAGGTATAATGGGGTTTGCATTAAAGGGCGGGGCATTCATCCCCTATTTACATTGTTCACGAGTTGGCCAGGGCGCCGACTAGACGCTCGGCCGCAAGACTAGCCTAATTTTTTAAAACACAGTAGTTAGTAGTAGTGAGCAGCTAAATGCATACTTTGGTGTATATCTAAGGAAATTGATCCAGATGCAGACAGTAACAGAGAGTAGGAGTGTGAGTGATAACAATAAAAAAAACAGTATAGATCTGAAGATTGTCTTATGGACACTGAAGACAAGCAGCAACAACTAGACCCCAAATACACTCAAAAGCTGTCAAATAGGGTCCTCTGTTTTCAGGATCCTTGGAACAGTCTAAGCAGTATCCTTGGCTTCACTAAAGCCCCACCTTGAAAAGAATTCTCTGTTTTCACTGAGTGTCAAAACATACACCATAAAGAAAAGTACACTGTCAGAAAAAGGCAGACCCTGCGTTCTCCTCAAGGGGATTCAATAACTGGAGGAATGCTTAGATCGCCACCAGAATAGCAAATCACAGTTAGTGCTCCAGAAGCAATAGCCCCATAGATTTATAGATATCGAAAGTATGGTCAAAACAACAGGAACATGCCAGGGGAATATTGTAGCTTTAGTGTTAGTTCCTTTTGCATGGGTGTGGCATTTCAAAGCCTATAACAGCTTTTGAAATGTGAAGCCAAGGATGATGTCTGTCTCCGGATGACTATACCTCTCCTTCAGTGCAAAATTAGATTTTGAAATTGTTAGGAAATTGTACTGTCAGAAGTGCTGCGCCATAGATCCGCTCTCAGTTGTGCAGCACTCACTCGTAGACGGCACTCAAGGTTTCTCAGGAATAGAGAAGCAGTCTGTCTGCTATAATGTGGACCATGACCTAGTACCACATGAGACTCATTGGTTTGTGTGAAGTCCCGGGGACCACTGAAGAGGAGATTGCTATAGTGCAGGGGTCTTCAACAGGGGGTCGGGGACTCGGGGACCCCTAGGGGGTCCTCAGAGTTACTACAGGGGGTCCTCCAAATCTTTGTATGATGGAATCTTTTTTTCTCCTTTTTTATATTAACCACTTGACCCTAGCGTCCATATTCTGAGAACCTTAGCCAAAAATAGCAGATCTACAAGCTATTTTCGGAAAAGAGGTTTGGTGTAGAGGAGAAAAAGAGCAGACTAGTAAGTACAGAGTGAAAGGTCAAGTTTATTAAGTATTGACGGTTCAAGTGGTTAAATATCTGAAAACACAAATTGACATGAATCCAGAATACACTGATGATTGTGGCGTCAAACGATGAAACTATATGGTATCTATGGGTTGTGGGGGTCCCTGCTTCATCTCTCTCTCAACTAAGGGGTCCTTGGCCTGAAAACATTGGAGACCCCTGCTATAGTGGCGCTATGTACGGTATGTCCCCTTGAGACCAAATGTAACCATGTGTGGTTTAAGGGGTCAAATGTATGATGGTACTGACAATATGTCAGGGACACACTCGGGTGCACGGAGGCCATTGGCTTTGTGCGTGCATTGCGAGGCACACTGTCTTAATCTGATCACGCAGTCGGCATGTCTAGCCAGTCCCTTGCTACGTGACGCCTCGCAGTGGGTCCATGAGTTGAGGACATTAAGCAAACAGTCTGGACAATTCAAGCCCATGTTTTTTAGCAATAGCAGCCGGCAGTGGCGGAACAATTCAGAACCGGGCCGGTATGCGAGCCACAATGCTCGGGCCCCCTTACCCGTCTCACGCCAACCACCCCCCCCCCCCCCCGCGCTGCCGCCGCCGCCGCCGCCGCCTCCACGCTATGTCAAGCTCTTTATGCCTTCATGCCATATATTTTTATACATGAATACAGCTACACAAAACAGTTAGGCTACAGACCTATCTGACTGGCACACATAGCCACAATAGTATGCACACAAGCACACAGCAATTGTGCATCACATCTTATGCAACCAAAACGCACATTATTCTGTTGATACAGGCTTTCAGCTGCAGTGCTGCACGATAGAGAAGAGAAGTCCTAACAGTTGACCTGTTCAGGCAATAATACTCACAGATTAGTTGTTCCAGTTCCAGAATCAGAAAGTATCCTTGATGATAATCATTGTATAGTTTCCTCGCTGGCATAATTGTTCAATATCCACCGTCATGATTAATGCCTTAATTGCTTGCTTGTGTTGTGCATTGCTGCCTGTCTCGTTTGAAAGTGTCTGTGGTATATTTTAATTGATACAAATTACAAAAGGTTTTGAAAGTGCGCGGTTCCACTGCAGCCACTACACTTCTCACTACACTGACCGTAAACAACATATTGTCTGTCTGTGAATAGAAGCCAATCAAGCCATGACATCTGTCTGCTCTTCCTGTTGTCCTTCACAATAAAGTGTGTGTCCCCCTTTACTTCCCAATGTGCGACATTTTACCCAGGTTAATATAAACAGGAAATAGGTGTAACAGAGGCAGCGCGATACAGAAAGGGGACCCAATTGCGAGGGAGGGGGACGGTCAGGCAGATTGACGGTCATTTGGACTGAGACTGACAGTCAGTCGGAGGCTGACGGCCGGGCCCCCGCGGTTCGCGGGCCTATATGCGGCCGCTTACCCAGCTTAACCGGACGCTCCGCCCCTGGCAGCCGGGTTCATCTACAACACCCAGACTCTGCCAGACCAGGTGGATGGTGCAAGGAAAAGCTGTCAGAGCAGGAGTGTCTTAGTGTGAGTTTGGTGTAGCTTAGGGGAAATCGCGTCATCTGGAACTGACACAGCTGTGAGAGCGAAAGAGGTTCAAAATGAGTACAACCAGGGTTAGATTTAATCCATGCCTCTGCTTTTGATGCATTGTGAACTTCTAGATCTGTTATTTTTTGCCATTTCTTGTATAAAGAACTATAAAAGGCTTACATGGTTAAGAGAAAGTTCTTATTTTCCTCTTTTCTATTCTTTTGCAAATGGAACACTAGGGTATAACTTATGCGCTTGGACTTCTTTTGGCATTGGAAGTGATCGGGGAGTGTCTGAACAAGTCCCTGCAAACATGGAATGAAACTATTTCAGGAGTGAGAAGTGCAATAACGTGTGTCACATTCACTCACTACAAGAGAACAGGACCGAGGAAACCTTTCAGGAAGTGTTTAACAAAGCGGTGGCAATGGTTGGCTGACTCCCTTGGGATGGAGCCATACAGATTCCTCACCAAAGACAGCCATCGGCACGATACACTGCATGGCGTCCCCCGAGGAGCATTACAGAACTGAGTTCCACAAAATACTGCACAGTGTAGTGTAGATGTTCCGTTTAACCCATTTAGGCTTACAATTATTGAACGCTTTAACTATTGAAAAATAGCAGATATACAAGCTTGTAGATCTGCTATTTAAATTTTTTTTTGAAAATGTGTGCACATTTTTCAATAAATATTTTTCAAAGCAGACTTTTGTAACTCAAATCTCTGCTTCTGGGGGGTCCCTGGAACAACATGTTTTGAGATGGGGGTCTGCGGCCAAATAAATGTAATTTTGGGGGTCCTTGACATGAAAAAGTTTGAGAACAGCTGATTTAGAGGAAGGATTTAGAAGTCGGGTCAAAGATCGGGTCAAAGATATTCAAAGACTTGCACACATTTTCACGATTTTTCAAAAATAGCAGATCTACAAGCTCGCAGCGCGGCACTCGGTGCCGCGCTGTGAGCTTGTATATCTGCTATTTTTCAATAGTTAAAGCATAAAATAATGGTTAAAGTGGTTCAAATCTAACACGACTCGGGCGCGTTCCAGGTATTTGAGAGTTAAGGCAAGAGCTTCAGCCAAACAGATTTAGATATCCAGACAGAGGATGGAGGAAACTCTCCTGACTGGTGAAGTGGATGACATTGTTGATCAGTACCCACCACTGAACAGAGAGAATATACTGTAAATGTCAAAGTATCCATGTTCCTGGCCAAAAACGGATTTACATTTTTTTTAGAGTTAAATTTGCTAATATGATGAGAGTAATGACAGTTAAAGTGAGAGGCCTGTTTGTTGTTAGGCTGCTTTTAGTCATCCCAGTGTCATCATCTGAGGCTGAAAGAGGGTTCATATCAGTGCAGTGTTGATTTCGTCGACTAAAACATGACGAAAAATATTTGTCGACTGCGTTTTTTTCACAGACGAAAACTAAATAAAAACTAAGCTGTGATGACTAAAACTAAGACTAAATATATTGACAATTTCGTCAACAAAATAAAAACTAGACTAAAATGTTGGGGAGTGACTAGTGGAGAAGAGTCATTTTATTTTTGGTTGCTCTCAGGTGTTGCATGCAGCCGACCTACAAGCTCACAACGCGTCGCAGCGCGACGCGTTGTGAGCTTGTAGATCTGCTATTTTCAGCATGCAACCAAGTGTAAAATCAGTCATTACGATGCCATCAAGGCCTGCAAAAATACATTTTAGTTGATAAAATCAACTAGATTTAGTCACCTAAAACTTTATATTTAGTCAACAAAAATTAGACTAAAACTAAAACTTTTCAGGTGACTAAATTATGACTAAAACTACATTACATTTTATTCAAAAGACTATGACTAAAACTAAATCAAAATTTGCTGTCAAAAACAACACTGTATCAGTGCAATGAGGAGATTGAACACGTGGCTCAGAATGACAGTGGCACAGTGCTGCTGTGTGTAATGTACTGTATGTATGTCCACGAGGCAGTGGTGGACCAAGTACTCAATCCCACTACTTGAGTCAAAGTATAGATACTCGTGGGGAAATATTACTCAACTACAAGGGAAATTTGTCCAAAACAAAAACAAATATTTACCAGAACACATCTGCTGTTTTCACTATATTTGTAATAGGGCGTAAAGGAGTAGTTCACCCCCAAAATGCAATTTTTTCTATTGTTTCCTCACGCCATGGAGACTTGAGTTCAATAATATGTTTTTGTATTTGTCGCATTCCTAAGAAAAAGAAAAAAAAAAGACTATTATAGTAAATTTACCCCCATTGATTCCGGATGGAGATCCAAATGCATTTGTGTCCCCATCCGGAATCAATGGAGGTAAATGTATTGTAATCAAATCATTGTACTTGGTTACTTGTCCACTACTGCCATCAGGACACTCGGGGACCAAGGGCAGAGCTTCAGGGACTCTCGTTGACCTGTATTTAATGATAGGACTAAACACAGGCCCCGGCCCCCTGGCATGTCCTGCAGGCTCATTACGTAATATATAGATAGTAGTGAGTAGTACTTGAAATGTAATGCGCATGTGTACTTGAACTGATGGGCCCTTTGTGTCAGTTGTTCAAAGCATTCTAGCTGTTGATAATTTGCAGTGTTGCTCATCATCATTGAAGTGGGTTCAAAATGACACCATCGCTGTCCATGGTGCTGATAGCAGATGAGTGTGTGCGCGTGCTCTGTCATGCATTATTTTGTTTCTGTTTGTCTGTTCAACTAAACAAACTGCATAACATTTTAAACATGCATGGTCTAAATCAGGGGTTTTCAAAGTGGGTGACGGGGCACCCTGGCGTGCCGCGACCGACGGCAGTCCAGGGGTGCCGCGAGATCATTTGATAATATTTGGAATTTATTTGGAACACTTGAAAAAATATTTATCATTTCAAACTTGAAGTACAACGTTATTTTCAGTCAGTTCTAACCAAAATGGCTGTTATCTCAACGTTTTCCTCGCAACATAATCACTAAAATATCGTCACTGTCGGGCAGAAACCTTGTATCTCCAAGTTTCAAATGTGTACGTCTTTTGGTAAAGTAAAGCCCTGCTTCATCATACAAGACTGTCGCACAAAACTAGTGAAAACAGCCGATCTACAAGCACACAACGCCTCGCGATGTGAGGCGTTGTGTGCTTGTAGATCTGCTGTTTTCACTAATTTAGTACATTTTATAGATGATAAATACAAAACGAACGGTTTTGGACATACAAGGTTTCCACCCGACAACGATGATATGCTGTAAATATAAGGTGCTGGTAGTGAAAATTATAATGTAGGGGTGCCTCGGATTAAAAAAATATATTTATGGGGTGCCCCGAGACAAAAAAGTTTGGGAACCCCTGGTCTAAATAGCTTTTAACTAACATATATGTTTAAATTGCTTTGAATTTGTAAACTCTGTTTTGGTTGTATTTATTTGTTGTAGAACGATGTAACGTCAAGCTTTAATGGGATATTGTTTAGCAGCATAATGCACCAGTATAATGCTTTTCTGAACCTGGCTTGTCTGTCCACCTTGCACGGGACTGTGTGTGTGATACAGTGGTTGGGGTATAATGTTTATTGCATGCATGTTTATAGATAGTTTGAATAGGCAACAGTAACTGCCTTAAAACAAAGATTTGCTCTTCACGGTCTCATTCAGGTTAGGTGGCAAATGTGGGCATTAACCTGCTCTGTGTGTGTGTGTGTGTGTGTGTGTGTGTGTGTGTGTGTGTGTGTGTGTGTGTGTGTGTGTGTGTGTGTGTGTGCGTGCGTGCGTGCGTGCGTGCGTGCGTGCGTGCGTGCGGGTGTGAGACTATCTATAAATGAATGCTCTAGATGACAAGGGATAGCAGTTAGAAGGGATAGCAGTCATAAATGCAAAACGCCACAGCTTCCAGTGGGGGTTTCATCCTCTCCTGCTGTGTACATGCACTGGCTGGTGTTCAGCCAGTGCTGCTACTCTTGTTGTCGGGAGCATATTGAAGATGTAGAAAAATGACACACCACAAGGATGCCATTAATAATGCTCAGGGGCAAGGTTCTCTTGACGTGGGGAAAAATGGCCAACGTCACAAGGCCCTTTTATCAGCCTAATTTCATAAGAGGATTTCATGTCTGAGCAGGGAAAAGTGGCTATTTTTCCTCTTCTTTTATCTTGTAAACAGCCATTACTTGGAAGGGTATACAGGTCCGCTCTGGCAGTAAGTGGATATGAATTTCAGGACCAACCCATCTTTTTATATCAGACCCCCTCGCACATACACTTTGACATAATTATGACATCAGACAGTCCTCTGTTTTCTTTTTTTCTTTTCTGTTTTCATTCTTTTTTTCCCCCAGTGCACTTGTGTTCCAGCCCTACTACAATTCATTCATTACATTTTCTTGATGAAGCTGTATTTTATTTTATTTTTGTCCTTTTGGTGATACTGAAAATTATGGATTTCAGCAACCAGCCAAAGGAATTGTTTAACTAAATGAAAGAGGCAGCAGGCGCCACAATTACATATTGTGAGTGTGATTGTTTCCCCCATCCTAAACATCTGGAGCGGAGAGCGCGGATGCCGACTGCCTTAGCCCTCGACTACAACCGCTCTCCTTTTCCGCGAACCGGTATTGATTTTGTCGACTAAAACTATGACAAAAAATGTTTGTCCACTGCGTTTTTTTCACTGATGAAAAACAAATACAAACAAAATAAAAACTAAGCTGTGGTGACTAACACTTAATATATTGATAATTTCGTCAACAAAATAAAAACGAGACTAAAACGTTAGGGAGGGACTAGTGGAGAAGAGTCATTTTATGTTTGGTTGCACTCAGGTGTTGCGTGCTGAAAATAGCAGATCTCCAAGCTCACAAAGCACAAAAGTGTAAAATCAGCCATTATGATGTCATCAAGGCCTGCCAAAGTACATTTTAGTTGACTAAATCAACTGTACATTTAGTCGCCTAAAATGTTATGATATTTAGTCGACTAAAATTAGACTAAAACTAATACTTTTCAGGTGACTAAATTATGACTACAACTTAAAGAAATTTTATTTAAAAGACTATGACTACAAATAAATCAAAGTCAAAAACAACACTGGCGCGAACAACACAAGACTGTACCATGTTTGTACTCTTCACCCTCTGTGCCTTTGTGGCAGGCTGGCATGCAGGAGGCTCTTGTTTACCCTGGTAAGCTGCCCATTGTCTCTGCTGGGAATTCCCTTTGGGAGAGAGCTCCACAGGAACATGGCTCCGCACAGTGTGTGTGTATATACGTGGGAGTGGGGGGGGACTTAGATCCACCACGGCATGCTGTGTTGGCGTGGGGCTTTCCTTTATCCACTGGGACCCGGTGCTAGGGGGTGAGGTGGCCGTCTCCCGGGACTGATGGGAACGGAGTGATAGATACAACAAAAGGGAGCGGAAGGCAGACAAAAGGAGGGAACGAGGGAGAGAACGGAACAGCAGATGAAAACAGATGGATGAAAATTGTTGTTGTTTTTATACAGGGGTGGTGTGATATCAGAAGCGGTGTATATGTGAAATATAAATGAGGCTGGCTAGGAATACACCAGGAGTCATGTTAGAAGAACACAGCTTGACAGAATGCAAGTCAGAGTGGGACTCACTTCAAGGCGAGTACTACAAAAACAATGTCACGGAAATGTGCTATAGAACAAAAACAGGGATGCATCAAATAGACAACAAAGCCTGTTTACTTTAAAATTCCCCCACTCGTCGTTGTCGGGTGAAAACCTTGTATGTCCAAAACCGTTCGTTTTGCATTTATCATTTTAAAAATGATTTGAAACTAGTGAAAACAGCCGTTCTACAAGCACACAACACCTCGCACCGTGAGGCATTGTGTGCTTATAGATCTGCTGTTTACACTACTTTTGTGCGACGGCATTGTATGACGAAGCAGGGCTTTACTTTGCGAAAGAACGTACACATTTGAAACTTGGAGATACGAGGTTTCCACCCGACAATGACGCACTGCTGCTGCCTCGCGCACATCATCTCTGAAACAAAAAGCTGGCTGGGGTATGTATGTATGACATAACCCCCCCTGAAGCGCTGCTGCACAAGCACTTGCCACTGTTTCTAGGCCCCGGCCATGCCTGGGGCTGGAGTAGAAGGCGCGCCCCAGCTCAGGTGTGTCGGTGGTGGAGGCAGGGTGCTGCCAGTGTGGGTTAGTCTCCCTGCTGGATGTGATGTGACAGCAGCGAGGCCTACAGGGCCCGGCAGACAGGTTGGATGCTGTGGGCCGCAAAGTGAACCTCTCACACGTAGCTGACAGAAGGGGGAAATGTCAGGACGGCAGGGATTCAAGCCTCGAGCCGAACGCGATGAGCTAATGTTCAATCAGCATTGCTCTCCATCTCTCTGCCTTTTCATGACAATAAAAAGTCAGAAATCAGAACTGAATGGTACATTGAGATGTTTCAGGATTTTAACAAATGTTTGCTCTTTTACGTATTTCTTTACAGAGCACAGGTTTAAATAATAAACCTAGTTGTCATAATAAGGTGGGGACTGCCCCATAGGTCGAACTCCCGTTGGGTCGAACACCGTTGGCAGGTTAGCTACTCACCAGCGTCGGCAGGTTAGCTACTCACCCGCGTCACGGTTACTGAGGTTAGGGTTAGGGCTAGGGTTAGGTTTAGGCATAGTTTTACTGAGGTTAGGGACGGGTTAGGGTTAAGGTTAGGTTTTGGTGGTCGGACCAAAGGGTGTTCGACCTAAGGACATGTTACCAATAAGGTAAATGGTAATCAGATCAACCATAATCCAGTGTGAATTTAACGGTCCATTTGTTTCCATTTGTACAATTATTGTAAACTATAGTCAAAATCATATAAACCAATCAACCTAACCAAGCTCATTAGTAAACCGATTGTGTTCTTTTTGATAAATAAATCTTTTTTTGACACGGCGGACGTAAAAGGACGCATCATATGCGTAGTTTGGGAGCATTGGAGCATTTTGGAGGAGGCTGAAAGGGTAATGGAAGGGGAGGAGGATGTAAAGTTCAGTGGTGGAGAGCCTAATGCCTTCTTAAGGTGAACCATTTCCACACGCAACCCGCATTTGTATACGTCTGCGTATTTACCCGCCAAAGGGAGGGAGGTGACCTTTCCGTGTGGAGATGGTGTCTGCACGGAACGCGGCACGCTGCATCCTAATGGGCGCGCCAGGACCCGCTCGCCACCGCGGCTGCCCTGATATTTGCCTAAATACGTGTTCTTTTTGTGTGTGTGTGTGTCCTCCTCGAAACATTTACAGAGGGTTTGTGGTCAGCAGAAATGACGTGTGGGGAGAAAGACACAACTGAGAGAGTCAGGAAAAGGCAAGTCAGTAGGCTATGCAATGCATTGTTCATATACTGTATAGCAACGTGTGCTATGGTCAAAGGGTTAGAGGAATATTACATGCCGTCTATTTGGCTGCTTCAGTCGACCTGATAGATTAATGATGACGTTTTCCCACTGATATGGTTTCGACATTCAATGTTTTGGGTGTCAAATTTAATTCAGAAAAAAAGAAAAGCTTTACTAAAACTGTACATATTCTGCACAAAAAAGGTTATCCTGAAAATATGTATTTTGTAACTACTGTATACATGTATATAGCACAGATATCTGTGAGCAGATAGCGACCATACCCAGTAAAGTCCTCAGTGTTCCATTTGTATCTCTGAGAGCCCATATACGCGTCCATTTGTCTGTTAACATTTTGTACCTGCGCTGAGTTATGTTAACACTGGGGATTTAACAGTGTAAGACTGACAAAGTATCATTCCTGGAGTTGCTCCTTGTGAAGAGTTACGACCGAGGTCTGCAAGTCAACATGGCCTCAACCCACATGCTACTCCACGGATCATTAGGAAAATAAAGGATTGCAGCGTGTGTGTGCGTGTGTGTGTGTGTGTGTGTGTGTGTGTGTGTGTGTGTGTGTGTGTGTGTGTGTGCGTGTGCGTGTGCGTGTGCGTGTGCGTGCATGGCCTGGATGTGTGCCACTGGGCTGTGGGCAGCTTGATTGCTTTGTCTCCTACTTACCTGCCGGCCCTCTGACTTACCTCCAGCATACTAACTAGTAGGGCAGGAGAGAGGGGTCTACCAGCACCCCAATGACACTTTTTTGAAACCTGTTTTTTTTGGACCGTTATGATGTCTAGTTATGATTTCTGCTTGTTGCCGTCGCCAACTAATGTCCCATGGGGTTCATTTTTAACCTTTTCTCACAACTATTCCCAATCTGAACCATACAATGGTCATAACAGAAAATGCCATAACGCTTGATGTAAACAACCTACAGGGACAAATGAACACACTTTTCTATATGATTTTGACCCAGGGAATTCATTAAAGTGGTTATTTTTTACATTTAAGCACATCTTGACCCTATTTCAGGACAGAAACGGCGAAGAATAACCCAAAAATGTTCAAAACACGTCTATACTTCTCTTTGTACAGATGAATTAAGGTGTATTCTTTTGATACCACAGGTTTTTTAGGACCCTTATGATGTCTAGTTATGATTTCTGCTTGTTGCCGTGGTCAACTAATGTCCCATGGGGTTCATTTTTAACCTTTTCTCACATATCCCCAATTAGTGTGGGGATTTAGGGGAGCAAATGCTAATTTCGTGCAATTTTGACTTAAAGCGTGAAATTTTGCACAGATGTAGCCCAGGGCTTGCTCTAATGATTTAGCTAGGGCGCCCGAGTCTGCGACCTTCGGGGTCGCCACAGCGGTCAAATCAAGTTGGGCTTCCATTGACTTTCTATACAGGAGGAAAATACCCAGAAAAAGATTTTTTTTCTGGGTATTTAAGGAGGATCTGAGGGGTCTAACTAGGGGTTTGTCATGATGCTGAATCCATTGCAGGCATTTGTTTTGCACAAAAAACATTCTGTGGGCTAGAAATGGCCTCAGAAAACAATACACGTATGGGTGAGTATTCATGTTAGTCGGAGGCCTTAGGGTTTTTTTTTTCTGTGCTAATCAGTCTAAAAGTTCAAAATTTTGCACAGATGTAGCTCAGGGCATGTTCTAATGATTTAGCTAGGGCGCCCGAGTCTGCGACCTTCGGGGTCGCCACAGCACCCACATAACTCTGAAAAGTGATGACTCATCACTTTTCATCACTAAAGTCGATGGGAGCCCAACTTGATTTGGCCGCTGTGGCAACCCCGAATGTCGCAGACTCGGGCGCCCTAGTTAAATCATTAGAGCATGCCCTGAGCTACATCTGTGCAAAATCTTGAACTTTTAGACTGATTAGCACGAGAAAAAAAACCCCTAAGGCCTCCGACTAACATGAATACTCACCCATACGTGTATTGTTTTCTAAGGCCATTTCTAGCCCACTGAATGTTTTTTGTGCAAAACAAATGCCTGCAATGGATTCAGCATCATGACAAACCTCTAGTTAGACCCCTCAGATCCTCCTTAAATACCCAGAAAAAAAATCTTTTTCTGGGTATTTTCCTCCTGTATAGAAAGTCAATGGAAGCCCAACTTGATTTGACCGCTGTGGAGACCCCGAAGGTCGCAGACTCGGGCGCCCTAGCTAAATCATTAGAGCAAGCCCTGGGCTACATCTGTGCAAAATTTCACGCTTTAAGTCAAAATTGCACGAAATTAGCATTTGCTCCCCTAAATCCCCACACTAATTGGGGATATGTGAGAAAAGGTTAAAAATGAACCCCATGGGACATTAGTTGACCACGGCAACAAGCAGAAATCATAACTAGACATCATAAGGGTCCTAAAAAACCTGTGGTATCAAAAGAATACACCTTAATTCATCTGTACAAAGAAAAGTATAGACGTGTTTTGAACATTTTTGGGTTATTCTTCGCCGTTTCTGTCCTGAAATAGGGTCAAGATGTGCTTAAATGTAAAAAATAACCACTTTAATGAATTCCCTGGGTCAAAATCATATAGAAAAGTGTGTTCATTTGTCCCTGTAGGTTGTTTACATCAAGCGTTATGGCATTTTCTGTTATGACCATTGTATGGTTCAGATTGGGAATAGTTGTGAGAAAAGGTTAAAAATGAACCCCATGGGACATTAGTTGGCGACGGCAACAAGCAGAAATCATAACTAGACATCATAACGGTCCAAAAAAAACAGGTTTCGAAAAAGTGTCATTGGGGTGCTGGTAGACCCCTCTCTCCTGCCCTACTAAACTCCTTCATGCTCCCGCTCCCACCTTCACACTGCTGTGGACGCACACGCACACACGCACACGCACACACACACGCACACGCACACGCACACACACACACACACACACACACACACGCACACTCGTGCGCGCGCGCACAAACATGCAGGAACAGATCACAAATGCATGAATTTGTCTAGACTCATCTTCCACAAAACTTCTGAATGCATCAAATCCTGACAACCGATTCTAGGCCAGTAAATCTATTCCTGGGGGTATCTGTGTACCTTTGGAGAGAGAGAGAGAGAGGGAAAGAAAGGGGAGAAGATATATCCCTTTAGTGCATAAAACCCCTAGCCACCGGCCGTCCTTCTTCTGTGTTTTACGTGTGTATACCCAATTGTCTACTCGGAGGCAAATGGCACACACATACATTTTAAAAGCACATCAAGCATTGGGGGGGGGGGGGAGAGAAAGCCCAGAAAGGTCGGGAAAATTACAGGATCAACGATTGATGTCGGGGGAACAAATCTGTGCATTGGATGGGGGGGATTTTTCATTCTGCCATGGAGTTTCTCTCTCTCTCTCTCTCTCTCTCTCTCTCTCTCTCTCTCACTCTCTCTCTCTCTCTCTCTCTCTCTCTCTCTCTCTGTGTGTGTGTGTGTGTCCAGGGGTGTCGCACCAAATTCCGGGCCCTGGGTACAAGGATTCACTGTGGGCCCCCCGTGAATGTTCTTCGTAGGGGGAGGGGGTTTAACCCATTTAGACTGGGTACGCATTAGTACACATTATTTTGTGCTTTAACTATTGAAAAATAGCAGATATACAAGCTCACAGCGCGGCACCGAGTGCCGCGCTGCGAGCTTGTAGATCTGCTATTTTTGAAAAATCGTGAAAGTCTTTGAATATTTCAAATCCTTCTGAGGTTTTTTTGAAAAACCTATGTTTCTATGTCAGTGGTGCTCAAACTTTTTCATGTGATCGGACCCCCAAAATGATATGTATTTGGCCACGGACCCCCATCTCAAAATATTTAGTTCCAGGGACCCCCCAGAAGCAAAATTTGTGTAACAAATAACGCGATGTGAGCTTGTATATCTGCTATTTTTCAATAGCTAAAGTATAAAATAATGAAGGCCCCACCACCTTGGGCCCTGGTAACTCAGTCCCACTCCCCCCCCCCCCCCCTTGTGACGCACTGCGTGTGTCTGTTTGAGAGAGAGAGAGAGAGAGAGAGAGAGAGAGAGAGAGAGAGAGAGAGAGAGAGAGAGAGAGAGAGAGATGTTGTCCCCATTAACAAGCAGAGGGGATAATGTTGGTGGGTGGACAGGACACAGTGTCTGTCTCAGTGGTGACATCATCCCATCCATGCTTAGCTGGTCTAAACAGGTATTGGGACAATGTTAGAGGAGATTACTGTCATTGCAGAGTTTTCCCAATGGCGTCAATAGCATCTCACGTTTTGCCCTTAGACGTGTGTTGGATACATCTTTAGATCAAATCCTGTTCGGTCCAAGTGCAAATAAATGGCCAGGGAAGACTTTTATCTCCTTTTGTTTTCTGTATACTTCTAATCCCTCCTCGCTATACTATCTGTTTAGTCCTTTGTTGTGTTTCACTCTTGAAGCTTTATGCTATAGCTGTATCTTTCTATCCCTATATCTGTATCGGTCCTGTCCTGTGTTATCAACAGAATTTACCTCACAGGCTCAGGTCTGTCAACATTGAACATGTCATTGATATACTTATTAATGTTTGTGTGGAAATAAGAAAAAGGTCCCCCAAATCTGTGTTGCCTAGAACTGGAGGATTGATTGTGGGGTCATGTGATCAGTGACATCATCTTTGGTTTGCAGAGTACATTCATGATGGCACTGATGTCAATCCTCCAGTTCTAGGCAACACAGAAGGGGGGCTTTTTCTTATTTCCACACAACAATTTTAAGGTATATATTAATGACAGTGTCAGTTCTTTATTTTAACACTAAGGATATGACTGTGTTGTAGTCTTTGAATATATATATATATATATATATATATATATATATATATATATATATATATATATATATATTTATATATATATATATATATATATTCTGCTGCTGTAATTTCAGCTGCAGGAAAAGATCAAGTAAAATAAAGTTGCCTTTTTCCTTTTGATTGTGATCATGCAAGAGACAAGAGCACAAAGACAACGAGTCTTCTTTTTTAATATAAATTTCCCACCATTCTTTATATTGCAACACAACAAATTCACACTCTTCTCTTCGCACATTAATTATGCAGGAGAGAAAAAGCTGCAATGTACTGAAGAAAAGGAAGGGAAGGTGAAAATGAGGAATTCAGTTGTTTTGCGCTCCGCCGTTGAATATTCATATGAGATCTTTTTTTTTTTTTTTTTTGTTCATGCTGTCGGGCGTTGTTTGTTCCAGCGCGACGCATTTGCTTCCTATTTGCGAAACTGTGAGGTACCAGGAAATGGCTGAATCCGTTGCTAGCGAGAAGAGGAAGAGGTGTCTAAGCTCCAAGGTAGACACATGTGAGGTGTCTGTGTGGCAGTGTGTGTGTGTGTGTGTGCGTGCCGTGCACACGTGAGTGCGTGCGTGCATGTGTGTGTGCGTGCGTGTGTGTGTGTGTGTGTGTTTGTGTGTGAGCGAGATATTTAAAGTTGTGATTGATCACCAGACCCAACCCCCCGACTAGGGATGGGACGATAAGCGATATTATCGTTTATCGTGATAAGAAACACTCACGATAATCGTATCATGGAGATTTAATATATCGTGATATCGTCCTCTGTCATGCATTGGGATCAATTCACCTTTTATTTGCCGAGCTGCATGTCCGGTACCACATAAACCCTCTCTAATTGGTAAAAGGTACTTATAATATATGTACCTGATACAGTCTTTTTTCACTCTATCAAATGTCTTTGCCAAAAAATAGCCGATCTACAAGCTCACAATGCATCGCGTTGCGACGCGTTGTGAGCTTGTAGATCGGCTATTTTTTGGCAAATGTTCTGCCCCAGGATAATGGATTTTGATTATCGTGATAATATCGTAAATCGCGTTTTCTTTTGTCACAATAATCGTGATATGAAATGTTTATATCGTCCCATCCCTACCCCCGACCCCCCATCTCAAAAAACATAAAAAAAAATCCCATTCCTTTTTCATTTGATTATTTAGTTTTATGTCATCCAGTTCCTTGAGTTTGTCAATGGCATGCACGTTCCTCGACCTCTTTTGTACACCTAACTTGTTACCCATCATTGTTAAGCCACGGTGCTCTGCACCGCTCCCCCCTCACCTCCCCTGGGTGTTTTTAAAGCACTTAAAGATAATCATTTCAAAATTATGCTCTAAATGAACATAACAACTGTCCCAAAGTCCTTATAACGAGAGCCAAGTCCCCACTCGCTGTGAAGCCATCTTTTTTTTAGGCTTCATTTTGTTTTTTGTTTTTCGCTTTTTTTGACAATTTCCGACTTTCTATAGCTGTTGCCTCAACTTGACGCATGCCATAATAATTGGTTGGGAGCGAGGAATGCAAATTGTGGGAGATTTATTAAAATGCACCTTAAGGGGGGGGGGGGGGGGGGTGGAGGGGGGGGTTAGAAATGTCTGTTCGCAAGTCAAATTACCATTTCCCCTCTCCTTGAGTCTTTCTTTCTTTCTTTTTTTTTTTTGCCAACCTCTGAAACTTCATGCACTCTTGGAAGAGGTCAGGCGTAGCCCCTTCATTTGTAGAGGAGGATTTTCGTCTAGGCATTTAGAGCTATCGAAGAGGGTCAGGGACCTCTCCTTTAATTTCCCTTTATCTTCTTTCCCATGCTGCATGACCCCCAAGCACATCTTTGTACTGATGGCCTGCCTTCTTGCAAGCTGTTTATTTGTGGACCTGTTTTTTCCGTTCTCAAACTAAATGGGATGTTTCTTTTTTAGCCCTTCGAGCAGCTCTAAGGAAGGCCATGTCAGGATCTCTCTCCACCGTCTGGCCATCTGTCCGTCCGTCCATTGGTCCATTAACCACTTTGGCCCCAAACAACATCAATCAATGTACAGTATATGTTTATTTAATTGAGACAGTACAAAAAATGACAGGTTATAAAACGAGACTTTGCATTTAAGGTTTCTAACTAACACTAATCTGTGGCCCCTGTACCGACTACAGCGTACATGGGCAACTGGTGGCCCGGGGGCCACATGCGGCCCCCATCTTCACTTAATGTGGCCTTGCAGGTAAATATCCGAATACATTGATTTCAGCTGATACAATTCCAAACATGCAAACATGACCCGCTTCAATTTCTTCAATCTACTAGTCTTTTTCATGTCCAATGTATTTGTATTTAAGTTCATAAAGTTAACATAGGAACATATAAACGTATTTGAAATTAAATACTAGTTTTACTTTTCAGAATTCCAATTCAAAAATAGCTAAACAATTATCCGGGATTCCAATTCAAAAATATCACGAAATAGCCCATCTACAAGCTTGCAATTGTTGCTATTTTATATGCATGGTGGCCCTCTGGAGTGAGTGTGAAAATATAGTGGCTCTCTCCATCATCAAAGTTGCCCACCCCTGGACTACAGGATTGATTGCCATCTGCTTTTATGTGCACCTTCATGAACCTCAAAGGATGATGCCTTCATATCGTCGTTGTCGGGTGGAAACCTTTTATGTCCAAAACCGTTCGTTTTGTATTTATCATCTATAAAATGTACTAAACTATAGTGAAAACAGCAGATCTACAAGCACACAACGCCTCGCATCGCGAGGCGTTGTGTGCTTGTAGATCGGCTGTTTTCACTAGTTTTGTGCGACAGTCTTGTATGATGAAGCAGGGCTACTTTACCAAAAGACGTACACATTTGAAACTTGGAGATACAAGGTTTCTGTCAGACAGTGACGATATAGTAGTGACCCTATGGCCTTTCCTTTAGTGCCACCACATTTTACTCCCTAACCAGATAGGCCTACTTGAAAGCTACTGGTTGATTGCCATGCAAATTGTTACCACCTTCATGTTCTTCAGCTGTAGCCGATGTCCCCTAAGGATTTTGGTGACTCAATGGTATTTCCTCTAGCACTATAACCACATGAACCCTAGCACCTTTATTCTGGGGTGAACATTCTGCTAAAATAACAGATCTCCAAGCTCACAGTGTAATGTAAGGCGACATGTTGTGAGCTTACAGATCTGTCATTTTCTGTGAAGATATTCAGTGTAGAGGGGAAAAAGGAGGGGGCCTAGTATAGCAGTGGTGGAAAAAGTACTCACATTCTTTACTTTTTTTCTTTTCTTTTTTAAGATTTGTTTTTGGGCTTTTTATGCCTTTATTGATAGGACAGTAGACTGACAGGAAATGGGGAGAGAGATGGGGAATGACATGCGGCAAAGGTCGTCTGGATCGGGAATCGAACCGGCGACGCCAGCAGGCATCATAGCCTAGTATGTGGTATGTGCCTTGACCACCAGGCCAGCGGGCGCCCCCTCACATTCTTTACTTGAGTAAAAGTATCAATACTGCAATGTAGAAATACTCTGTTACAAGTAAAAGTCCAGAATTCAAAATGTACTTGAGTAAAAGTACAAAGGTATTGGCATCAAACTGTACTTAATGTACCAAAAGTAAAAGTACAAAGTGTTTGAAAATAGCAGATCTACAAGCTCACAACGTGTCGCGATGCGACGCGTTGTGACACGTTGTGAGCTTGTAGATCGGCTATTTTCAAATAGCCAAGGAAGGTATAAAATAGGGCTAAAGTGGTTAATGTATGGTTTATAATATTATTATGTTATATCTGCAAACTTGTAACTAAAGTTTTCAAATAAATGCAGTGGAGTAAACGTACAATATTTGGATCCGAGATGTAGTGGAGTAGAATTAAAAGTAGTGGAAATTGGAAACACTCAAGTAAAGTACAAATACTTCAAAAGTGTACTTAAGTACAGTACTTAAGTAAATTTACATAGTTACTTTACACCACAGTAGTATACAGAGCTCTGGGAATTCCTGTCAACACAATACAGTATATGGGGTTAAACCAACATAACCACATGCACACACAAATAAATCTCAAACCCAAATGGGCAGATTCCACGAACCTCTCAGTCCATTCATGCTCCATTGAAGTTGAACAGCATGGCCAAAGCTCGAGCTCCAACCTCAGGCCAAAATATCAACTTTTCATCCCATGATATCTCTGACTCATAATCTAAAGCCCCTTTCCCACCTGTATTGAAAGCCGTTAATCCACTGGCAACGTAACGTTCCATATTGGCGGAATTTGGGAGCAGGAGCTGTTGTCAATTTAGGTTTATTTTATTTCGTTAAATCTCCCCACACTCAACCTTGTATTATTTACATAATTTTCCACCGTGATGTGGAAACGAAAGCATCACATTCCTAATGCATGATGTTTTGTTGAACAAAACAACAATGTTGGCAAGAGATTCGCTGGACAAAATATATTAGCATCTACAATAGCCTACCTAGTGTCACATTATCTTAATGACTTACACATTTTCCCTTGTAGAGACAATACTTCATTGCACTGTATACTTGATAATATATACATGCTAAGTGTATACCTTTGCCAATGAATCTCTCACCAACGTTTACAACTAGGTGTGGAGGTGCGTATACGTAGGCTAGCGAGGAAGCTGGATGCTACAGTATCATGGACAACAACTCACATCCCCACCATATGGAGATTATGGGAAGTTTAGCAGGAGGGGAAATGATAGATTAACCTACCCCATGGGGAAATACAATAGACTTAGACTGCCTTTTGTGCCAGTAGCCATGAAGACGTATAATAAGTCACACGATGGTCACTCTGCTTGGTGACCATACGTCCTCTTTTGCCCGGACATGTCCTCTTTTAGGGGGCTGTCCGGCCTGTCCGGGGGGGTTTTATAAATTCCTTCAAATGTCCGGGGTTTCGCGCATATCACAGTTAAAGCACGAGCATTTACAATGCAGTTCAATGGTTCGTTTGGAAACACACTGTGAGAGGCGGGTTTCCACCCCTAACCCCGGAACGTGTATTATTCATACTACTCTCTGCCTGCGCTGCGGTGCGATCCCTCCCTCGCGTGTATCAAAACAGCGGCGCAGTTCGGCCAGTGGAGACGCCCCTCTCGTTCCCCACTGGCCGAACTGCGCCGCTGTTTTGATACACGCCCCTCCCTCAGCCTGTCTCGCTTTCAGATCAGAGGCAGAGCAGCGCGAGCTCGGCAGTCGGCAGCATCGCGCTGCTAAAGCCAAACGAACGAACTGCAAACGCAATTAATGCTGTTTCACTGATGAAATGCACACAAAGTGCCAGTGACCAACAATGAGAAGCAGAGCGTTCTGCCAGCAAAGCTGGTACTCTTCTGTGTCTATTTAGGCATTTACAAATAAAAATTCTTCTGCTTCAAGCCCATATCAACACTGCAAAGTAGTCTACAAGACAGTCTGTGCGAGGTGAGAGCTCTTCCGCTAACTAAATTGACAGAATCTTTTGTACAACCTTGTAAAGCAGAACGGCGGTTTGGGTTACCTCTCGTTACAAAGCTGAACGTTCATACAGGAGTCAAAAGGCATACTTTATCAGTGGATCTCATTCTCTAGCCTATAGATTTGTAAAGGGTCCAATTGGAACCCCCTCAAAAATGAATACATAACTAATAACATAATTGAGCTGTAAACTAGTACTATAAATTATTTTGGGAAAAAAAGAAAAGAAAAAAAAATATATATATGTGTGTGTGTGTGTGCGTGCGTGTGTGTGTCCTCTTTTTGGATTTTCAGAATATGGTCACCCTAGTTTGTTCAATAGACTAATTAGTTAGCTCCTAAGCAACAACGGTTAATTGCAGTAAGAACACTATCTGACATGGTTACTGTGTGTAGTCTACTCCTATTATTTATTTTGTCCTGCTTAATGCAATTATTGTTGAGGGTGTATATAGGGCGGCAGTGGCTCAGGGGAAGAGTGGCCGGTAGAGGGGCCGAATGGGAACCGCAAGGTTCGATCCCGGGCTTCCCCAGAATTAGTGTCGAAGCGTCCTTGAGCAAGACTTTGAACCCCTAATTGCACAAGATATGGCATCTATGTTTGAATGGGTGAATGTAATGCACAATCTATGTAAAGTGCTTTGGATAAAAGCACTATACTGTATATAAATGCACCATTTACCGTGTGTGTGTGTGTGTGTGTGTGTGTGTGTGTGTGTGTGTGTGTGTGTGTGTGTGTGTGTGTGTGTGTGTGTGTGTGTGTGTGTGTGTGCATTCGTGCGTGCGTGCATGCGTGAGTAGTTCATGGTGTTTCTTTGACTGTGATGTATTTTACCCTGCTGTACTATCTACAGTACATTTCTTTCCCTAACTGTATCTTAACTTCTGTGCTTCCTTTGGCAACTGAATTTACTTCGCCGGATCAATAAAGGTCTAACTCAGTGGTTCTCAACCTGTGGTTCAGGACCCCCAGGGGGGTCCTCACATGATTTTCGGGGGTCCCCAGATGACAGTGAAGAGTCAATTGAAGGAATTTTGAGACCTTTGTAATACCTAAAACAAAAATGAAAGAAAGAAAAGAAGACCATTACTGCATCATTCAAAAGTAATCAAATACTCAAATAAATGGTCAAACATTGGAAGAAGAAAGAGGCAAAACATTTGAAAATAGCAGATCTACAAGTTCTACAACTCCTTGCAATATTTATCTGTGGAACGGAGTCAAACACAATTGAATATTTCAACTCCTACATCCATCCTACATCCAAGTGCTTATCAGGGTGGGGGGGTCTCCAGTTCAAACATTTTTGGGGGGTCACGGCCTGAAAAGGTTGACCAGTGATCTAACTTTGGGCAATGCCAGGCATTGGACTGTTTACAGTAATGTTGGGCTTTGGACAAAGTGATTTTTATAATCTATAATCTAAAAAGAATAAGAACAAAACTTCTTCACAAGGGCAATTCACACCGTTTGCTAATGACAATAAAATCCGTAATGATGGTCGGTTCAGTTTTCATTTTCAGTGGAAAAAGTGAATCCCTGAATCAATTTGCTTTGACACAACAGCTGATTATGTTGACAGCATAACATTTACTTTTACAGGCAAAAAACATCTTTGTGGAAAAAAAGCATGTTTTCCACATCACTATCAGGTCCTCTCCTTCATGGCAAGGGGGAAATTCAAGGGGCTTGAAAATACAATGGTCACGTGACCACAAATGTGTTCCATTTCCTAGATACAGGGGGTGTCTCAGTTTACCCGGTGTCTCAGTTTATCCCACTCTCCCCTACATTTCCATGTTGGTTGGATTTACTTAAGCAAATTATTTTACATGTAATAAGTGCCTGTTAAACAACAATATCTTTGCACTGAAGGGCTGCCAAGCGGTGCTGGAGCTACAGTACAGTACTGTAAGAGGCTTGTGTGTGCTGCCTGCAGGTGAGCCTTTTGTGTTGCAGCCCCCAGCCTCCACACAGGAATATTAATGACCGTGGTCGATTGTTTCCATTCATCAAGCCACTTCATCCCTGGCTGTTTCGTGTCTCTTTGGTGTCTTGCAAAGCCTCGGTTGCTACGGGAAACACTTCATTGTGGCACTGGTCAGCCACGAGCCGCGGCCCGCTTCTCATCAGTGACACGAACGACACGACGACAAGTGGCGAACAGCGTGAGCACCTTCTAAACCGAGTCTTCTGCAGAAAGACCGTGTACAAACATTCCCCCAGTAATCCGCGAGCGAGACTCGCAAGCAGGGGACTGGAACTAATGAAGACAACTGTTCAATTACTGGCTCAATTAATGCAAGTGCCTGGAAGCATGGATCACAGATGAGCTGAGCAGCTAGCCTTAGATGTTGTGGACCACAACTGGAGGGGGAAAACACGCTGAGACATTGAATTTTCTCCCTCACAATCCCTTGGCTTAGCAGACATGGCTGTCTCCTCTTCAAAATGTGGTGTTGTGGGTGTGTGCCTGACTGTGTCTCAAAGCCGTGCCTTTGTCTGCCGCGTTGCATCGGAAAAAAAGGACCTTAAGTGTCTTTCTTCAAGAGATGTGATACGAGAACTCCTCTTCAGAATTCCTCTGTTGCCGTTGCTTTGTGCTCCAGAGCCTCCTCTGTGCGTGTATTACATTAGACCAAACACAACAAACAAGACCAATTTAGACTGATTCCTCTCATTCCAGCTTTGATTCTTGTTTGGACTCGTATTGATTTCATCCAACTTGTTACGTTTCGTTGCTTCTGTTTCTATTTTGTGTGGTTGAATCCATGTTGTTTACAGTGTGTGATAACCCGCGGGGTTGTCAAGATTATTCTTACCGTCCTCCCTCACTGTGGGTTTGCAGGTTTACATCAATATAGTCAGCCATGTTTGCCTGTAATTAAGTCCACACAACACCACAGATGGGACTCGCTCTGGACCTCTTGGCCCAATTAAACCAAGGTTTCCTAGCTCACTGCTGCTCTATGGAGTGCCACATCACTTTCTCTTACATATGCAGGGCTTTGATGAGCAGTCCCGCAGCGGCTGAGCATCGGTAACAACTCGCCGTTTTCTACCTGGGTTCTGCTAGTGGTCACGTGTGGGAAGTGCATCCTCAAAATGTGGCACACCCCTTAAAAGGCAACTGAGTATTACATCAGGGGTCTTCAACGTTTTCTGGCCAAGGACCCCTTAGTTGAGAGAGAGATGAAGCAGGGACCCCCACAACCTGTTCATAGATTCCATATGATGTAGTTCCACATTCATCAGTGTATTTTGGATTCATGTCAATTTGAGTTTTCAGATATTTAACCACTTGAACCGTCAATACTTATGAAACTTGACCTTTCACTCTGTACTTAGTCTGCTCTTCTTCCCCTCTACACCAAAGCTCTTTAGCCAAAAATAGCCGATCTACAAGCTCACAACGCCTCACGCTGCAAGACGTTGTGAGCTTGTAGATCTGCTATTTTTGGCTAAAGTTCTCAGAATATGGACACTATAGGGTTCAAGTGGTTAATATAAAAAAGGAGGAAAAGAAGTTTCTATCACACAAGGATTTCGAGGACCCCCTGTAGTAACTCTGAGGACCCCTTAGGGGTCCCGGACCCCCTGTCGAAGACCCTTGGAGTATTACATCTTACCATGGAGCACCTTGTTGCCCAAAGGGAGATGTTAAAGCACTGATTAAAGATTAAAGATGGGGGGAAAAAACACACACTCTGAAACACAAAAAAGAAGGGGGGAAAAAAGAGAAAGAACTCTAATTATTTCCCTAGAAATGAAATAAAATGGTAAATGCCACTTGGGAGTAGAGTCTAATTATTTCATTTATCTGTAAAAGGCCCCGTGGGGATGTTTTCTGCCTTTATTTTCATTTTTTCTTCTTTCATCCCTTTAGTCCTCCTCATAAACACACCTTTATAGCAGTTGTTCCTGTTATTACACATTATGATAATGCGGTTATAGTTCCTCTACACAGTCGCTATAGAGGACACTGCGTTGTCCAGTACTTACCATGCAGCGTACACGTGTTCTTCTGGCTTAGGAAACATTGACGGCAATTAGTAAAGGTGACTGTGGGTAATTCGGTTTAGTCCATGGTCCTCTGTGACTCATTAGCTAATGCTATGCACTTTAGACCTTTGTTAAAACCACTGGCTCCTCACCTTGATTACACACCAAATGCTAACTGTTTGTGCTCTTTCAGGCAAATATGGGATGGCATTTTACAGGGACAACGAACACCCAAAACACAAACACATAAATAGCAGATCTACAAGCACACAACGCCTTGCGATACGAGGCATAGCTTGCTTGTAGATCAGCTATTTTCACCAAACTCAGTTTTAGAATGATATATACAAAACGAACGGTTTTGGACATACAAGGTTTCCACCCGACAACAACGTCACACGCTGTCCGATTTCTCCTGCGTAACATTTGTGATATGTCCAAGAGAAGTGTTGCACGGGTCTCTCTCTGTGTGTGTGTGTGTGTGTGTGTGTGTGTGTGTGTGTGTGTGTGTGTGTGTGTGTGTGTGTGTGTGTGTGTGTGTGTGTGTGTGTGTGCGCGCGCGCGTGCGTACGTGTGCGGGTGTGTGATGCAGCAGCACCCAAAACAAGGCTCCCTAGTGAGGTGACAGAGGCAGCTAAGCCAGTAAACAAGGATGACAGTAATCATATGTGTTCCCGGCACTGCGCTTCATCACCTGTCCAGCACCAAGGCTTGTTAGAGGACAAATGACTGTTAATAAAGCATATTCTTTTCCCCTCTAACCCCCCTCCTCCCCCCCCTCTCTCTCTCACTCTCTCTCTGTGTCCTGTCGGTGCGTTCCCTTGCTCGCTCGCCCCCTTGGCCCCACCCCCACCTGGGGGAGGCCAGGTTGCCAGGCCGTGAGCTGGGCGGTGCGGTGGGGATCGGCCGCGCGGCTCCAACGCTCGAGATTGATTACCTCTCTAATCTTAGGACTGCCAGTGTGTCTCCAGGGCGAAAACTCCGGCATGAATCCCCCCCCACTCGGTCCCCCTGTCCCCCTGTCCCCCCCGACTGCCACCGTCGTGCACCTCCCTCTCCCCTCTTGTTGGCAGGGGTGTCGCACCAAATTCTGGGCCCTGGGTACAAGGATGCACTCACTCACGCTGCGAGCTTGTAGATCTGCTATTTAAAAAAAAAAAAAAACATTTTGTTTTAAACCTAACCTTTTCATGTGAAGGACCCCCAAAATGATATGTATTTGGCCACGGACCCCCATCTCAAAATATTTAGTTCCAGGGACCCCCCAGAAGCAAAATTTGATTTACAAATGTTCGCTTAAAAAATACACAAAGATTTGCACACATTTTCACAACTTTTCAAAAATAGCAGATCTTGAGCTTGTAGATCTGCTATTTTTCAATAGCTCAAGTATAAGGCCCCTCCTCCACCTTGGGCCCTAGTAACTCAGTCCCACTCCCCCCCCCCCCCCCCCCCTTGTGACGCCCCTGCTTGTTGGTTTCTGCACCCCACTCCCCCATCTCTCTCTCTCTCTCTCTCTCTCTCTCTCTCTCTCTCTCTCTCTCTCTCTCTCTCTCTCTCTCTCTCTTGTTTCTCTGGCACCCGCCGTCCCCTTCATCCCTCTGTCCCTGTGCTGCCAGAGGCACCGGGGGACGGCACTAAGTCACAACTCCAGACAGGCCTCGCTCCCTCTCGCTCGCCCCGCGCCTGCCTTGTTGGCCATATGTCACGGCAAATGGGGCTCCCGTGGACACTGCCACGGGGCTGGCTTCGCTGAGAGAGAGCGACAAAAAAACAAAAACAAAATGAAAAGGGGTGGTGGTGGTGGTTGTGGTGGTGTGGCGACTAGGGGATGTTGGGGGATATCGGGTGGGGGCAGTGGTGTAAAAGGTACTCCGATGTTTTACTTAAAGGCCCTGCTGACACGCCCCGAAATTATAATAGTATGATACAGTAAGCCACGTGGTCTCTCTGAAAACGGTCTGAAATAGTCTGAAACTCATGTCACAGTGTAATCTGCCCCTCGCCCCCCAACAACAGCTGACCAGTACAGTAAGTAGTCTAAGTACAGTCAATTAATTTGATTGGCTTATAATTGCGCATTCTCACAATGACATCATAAACATATTAACTAATATTTTAAGATTACTTTTTAAAGTGACAGTACCCCTTTAGATGACAGTCCTACTTTAAGTAAAAGTGTGTCAATACATAATGCAATAGCTGTTTATTCAGGAACCCACGTGACCACGTCAAAGCAGATTTAACCATTTATTGCAATAGAATAACGTTAAACATGGCGTTAAAGGGCTTTGTGTTTGTAGATGCTCCCTGAATTCTGTTCACACAAGCTTGCTATACAAATTCATGGAAAACAAGCAAAACCCCCCATAGGGATACAATATTAGAACAATAGCAATACAGTTACATATTAGCTTGAATCAGCGGACATCACCAGTATTTGAGCCTATATGCCAGACTCTGGTCAAAAGGTGGAGGCTGGGGTGGAGGAGGCAGCTAAGCAGCAGCGGATCCGAGGCTTCAGATCCAAGACAAGCAGAACTATATTGAATGCAAGCTGTATTTAAAGGAGCCTCCCTTACTGAGCGTGAGCTCTGATTGGATATTATGACAGTGTGATGTAATGATCAGTAGATCTGTGAATGGGGAATAGGAAAGCAGCTGACTGACCGCCGGACTGAAAGATATAGTGTATTTAACCCATTTAGAACGGGTACACATTATTGTGTATCATTATTTTATGCTTAACTATTTAAAAAATAGCAGATATACAAGCTCACAGCGCGGCACCGAGTGCCGCGCTGCGAGCTTGTAGATCTGCTATTTTTGAAAAATCGTGAAAATTCGAATTTTGACCCGATTCTATAAGTGTCTTTTGAATCCTTCTAAGGTTTTTTGAAAAACCCTATGTTTCTATGTCAGCAATCTGGCTAGCCATCGTCAAAGAAAAGGTCCTTTTCACTTAACTGGAGCTCAGTTGGTCTGTTCTTGAGAGACAGTGGTTCTCAAACCTTTTCATGTCAGGGACCCCCAAACTGATAATTATTTGGCCACGGACCCCCATCTCAAAATATTTAGTTCCAGGGACCACCCAGAAGCAAAATTTGAGTTACAAACGTTCGCTTTAAAAATACATATATTCAAAGATTTGCACACATTTTCACGACTTTTAGCAGATCTACAAGTTCGCAGCGCGGCACTCGGTGCCGCACTGTGAGCTTGTATATCTGCTATTTTTCACTGGTTAAAGCATTCAATAATTCTAGGCCTAAATAAGTACCATAAGTACTCATTATGCAGAATGTCCCGTTTCACAAGTTTTCAAATGTATAACATTTTCGAATGGCCGAAATGTATAAAAAATCAACAGTGAAAACACTGGAACCCCCCATCTTCAGAGTAATAACAGTGCATGTCAGCCAGGGTTGTCATCATTGGCATACGAATCAGACACCATGAATGACAAAAACCAACCCAGCAAACTCATTTTGCTCGCCGGCGTTTGCTCTGCTCGCGTCTCTGGGGCCGTGCTTGTTTGCTCGCTCACCCGACTGGTCTTGAGGGGTGTGCAAGGCGATGACGAGACGCCACCCGCAGTGTCATATTATCAACGTGTCAAGGACGCAGGCTGCGTGACAAGTGTTTGTGCCCGTCGATGGTGAGACCTGTCAGCCTGGCACTGGTGAAAATTAGGTCTCTCTGTGGCACTGCAGACAGGGGCGTCGTACCAAAGTGTGGGCCCTGCGGGTACAAGGATTCACTGCGGGCCTCACATGAATGTTCTTCATATAGGGGGAGTGGGTTTGACCCATTTAGACTGGGAACAAATTATTACGCGTTATTTTGTGCTTTAACTATTTGCGAGCTTGTAGATTTGCTATTTTTGAAAAAGAAATCTTGAAAATGTGTGCAAGTCTTTGAATATTTCAAATCCAAAAGAAAAAAGAAAAAAAAAACGTTTCTATGTCAGTAGTGCTCAAATTGTTTCATGTCAAGGACCTTCAAAATTATATGTATTTGGCCACGGAAGTCCATCTCAAAATATTTAGTTAAAAAATACATATATCCAAAGACTTGCACTCATTTTCACGACTTTTCAAAAATAGCAGATCTACAAGCTCGCAGCGCGGCACCGAGCTTGTATATCTGCTATTTTTCAATAGCTAAAGTATAAAAGAATTAAGGCCCCTCCACCTTGGGCCCTAGCAACTCAGTCCCACTCCCCCCCCCCCCCCCCCCCCCCACCTTGTGACGCCCCTGTCTCTGTGGCACTCAGAGTCCCAGTGGAATGTGGAGAAGCTTACACCACCACGGTGGCTGGGTGGTGACATAGAAAACTCTCAGGATGTCACTTCATGGGTTTAGCTCCGGTGCAAGCTTCCGGGTTGGTTATAGGACGCCAGTGAAAACACAATGAAAACCCATTGACAGCACAATTAGCGCTGGTGGGGTCTCGCACTTTAGAAGAGAAGAAAGGGGGTGAGGGTAGCGAGCGAGCAAAAATAATCGTATAAAGTGTGACGCGAGAAATGTTATCAAAATATCTGTTACGTTATAATCTAATCTGAGTTGATCTGTTCCTTACATTTTGCTCTCAGACATTTACGCCAGAGTGGAGATATGCAGTATGTAAGGGATAAATACTGGCTCCGCGGGGGTTGTCCATATATAACATCCCGACGGACTGATAACTTAGTTGAGTTATCAGTTCGAAGGGATGTTATATATGGACAACCCCCAATGAGCCAGTATTTATCCCGCTTATTACCCGGCTACTAAATAAAATTAATAATTTGACTCAAAACTAAAAACAAAACAAAGTATTTCCTTGTTCACAGATGGCTGGAAGTGTTCCACAAGTGTTGCGCTGGGCGTCCCCCTAGCGCGACACGGTCGCCTTGGAAAACAAGGAAGTGCTGATTAGATAGAATCCATTTTCTGATACTACGTCGTCTATTTCTTGCTTAAAATATTTTTAAAAACATTCTTGAGAGCAACGTTTAGTTCTAAATGTCGCTGTGTGGTTGTTTACATGGCTGACATGTTGGATACAGCACAAGATTCACGCAGTGCAGCTTGACTGCAGCAGGTGCTCTGAGTCTTTGATTAGGCAGCGGTCTGTTATCCAGAAATAAATAACAGACCGCTGATTTCAGCAACTGACCAATCAGAATCAAGCATTCAAACAAGCCGGGTAATAAAAAGAAAGAGCATGGCATTTCTCCTTCTGGACAGATTCGGACCTTTACTCTGCAGCCAGTTTTCCATGCTGTCCTTCTAGCCAACAGTGTGTTCCACCCGTCGTTGGCTTACTATTTTATGGAGGCCTGCTATAGCGCCAACACATTCTAACACCCACAGCCACACTCACCGCCTTCTGATGGGTGCTGTGACGGCGGCTTCTGTGATTGGTGGCAGGATTGAGGAATAAGAGAGTGGGGGCTGGGCGGGTTTCTGTAGGCTTATGACGGTGAGAGGGTGTTGTGATGTGGTGTTTACATGTTGTCTGCATGTATTTACCCTCAAGGGTCAGATAAATTCAACACGCACAGCTACTGTGTTGAATGCAGTGTTTGAAATGCCTTGAAATTAGATTTCTTTCTTTTTTTTTTGGGGTGCTGAGGAATGGCTAAATATACTGTATACAACACTCTTGCAAGATTATACCGGTGGTCTAGCACAGGGGTTCCCAAACCTTTTTGTCTCAGGGCACCCCATAAATATTTCTTTAATCCGAGGCACCCCTACATTATGATTTTCACTCCCAGCACCTTATATTTATAGCATATTGTCGTTGTCGGGTGGAAACCTTGTATGTCCAAAACCGTTCATTTTGTATTTATCATCTACAAAATGTACTAAACTAGTGAAAACAGCAGATCTACAAGCACACAACGCCTCGCATCGCGAGGCGTTGTGATCAGCTCAGCTGTTTTCACTAGTTTTGTGCGACAGTCTTGTATGATGACGCAGGGCTTTGCTTTACCAAAAGACATACACATTTGACACTTGGAGATACGAGGTTTCTGCCCGACAGTGACAATATTTTAGTGATTATGTTGCGAGGAAAACGTTGAGATAATAGGCATTTTGGTTAGAACTGACTGAAAATAACTTTGTACTTCAAGTTTAAAATGATACTAAATGTGTTTTCAAGTGTCCAAATAAATTCCAAATATTATCAAATTATCTCGCGGCACCCCTGGACTGCCGTCACGGCACACCCAGGGTGCCCCATCACCCACTTTGAAAACCCATGGTCTAGCATATGATTTGTGGTATGCTTGACATTACTACCGACCACTTTCCGAAGCATACCATTTTCGAGGAAGCCACAACGCACTGGATTGCAATAATTTCAGTACGGTATGAATGAACATCTACTTGGAGAGCCTTGAAACAGAGCCAAAAATAGTCCTTGGAGAAAAGATTGACTAAATTCAAATGTCCGTGTCTTATTAGCTGTGCAATACTGTGTAGCCAACATTGACTCAATTATTCAGGTGCTGTAGGTTCCGGAGCATTTTAATGACTTTGTAGAAAAACTACAAATCTAAAAATAAAGCCATTAATGGGAGAATGGTCTATATTTATGTGCGATACAAGGCCAAAGCTGTGAATAGACAATGACTTGTATTGATGCCGATATCGTCCTTCAAAGCACTCGCAAACTTAACATTACTTATTGAGAACGAGTTTAAAACTTGTTCATAATGATGGCGATTAGTATGATAGAATAGAACAAATCAATCGAGGGACTTTCTGTCACGAGCTAAAACGTTTTTAGTCTGCCAAGGCCCAAGTCACCCCCAGCCACAGCTGATGTCATGGGACTTGGGGGTGAGTAATGTTGTGGGTTCAGTGGAGAGTTGAGTTCACACATTTCACTTGAGTCCCAGCGTGCACATGGAAGGGGCCAGAGACCCTTAGAATGTTCTTTGAAGTGCTCTTTCAGGCCACTGTGGACTACACACACACACACACACACACACACACACACACACACACACACACGCGCGCGCGCGCGCGCGCGCGCGCGCGCACACTCACTCACACGCACAGGGGTGTCGCACCAAATTCTCAAACCTTTTCATGTGAAGGACCCAAAAATTGATTAGTATTTTACCACGGACCCCCATCTCAAAATATTTAGTTCCAGAGAACCCCCAAATGCTAAATTTGAGTCACAAATGTTTGCTTAAAACTACATATTTTCAAAGATTTTCACGACTTTTCAAAAATGGAAGATCTATAAGCTCGGCCGCGCTGTGAGCTTGTATATATGCCATTTTTCAATAGCTAAAGTATAAAATAATTAGGGCCCCTCCACCTTGGGCCCTAGTAACTAACTCAGTCCCACTTTTCCCCACCTTGTGACACCCTTGCACACACACGCACGCACGCACGCACGCACACACACACACACACACACCGCTGGCCGCACACAAGAAAACACTTGAGAAAGTCTTTGAGGCCACTGTTTTCTAATTCACCTCCACACCTGTTTATACCTCACCTCCTTTTTTTCCATGTCTGAGTGAGTCAGAGTAGCGGGAAAATGAAAAAAAAAGAAGAAAAAAAAAAGAAGAGGGAAAAAAAAAACAGCGTGGGTGAATCTGAGCAGAGAAACATCCTCTGGGTTTTTTCCTTTTTTAAAAAGAACTCCTCCAGATCTCATGTTTAATTTATGACGGAGGGGCTCAGGCATGATTCATCCTGGCATGGAAGCTGGAGTCCGTCTTTGTCTGAGGGGAGCGGGAATTGGACCGGACCCTGTGTGTCCGCGGACCAACGGCGGTTGCACCGGTTCCCCCGTCGGGGGGTGGGGGGGTCCCTGGGGGGTCCCACAGACCGGTCAACAGCTGAGGGCGAAGCTACATTACGCCCTTTTTTTGTTCCATTGGAAGCGGAGTCTGGTTAATTAAACAAGTTCCCCTCGGTCAGAAAGCAGCTGGAGCCGGCTTACTCCATGTGTGTCAGTCTGTGCCAGGTTGTCTGCAAGGCACACTCCGTCTGACAAAGGGAAGATGGGATATGAGTTCTGTTCTTTAAAACATGGGGGGAGATGTTTTGCCGAATGTCGTACAGTATTCAAGGTTTAAAGATTCTAAGGAGGATAAGGCACATATAGCGCGGCAGGATTGTCAACCCACACCCCTCAAATCAACTTTATATACGCAAGCACATGGTGAACCAATTCAATTCATTTGAGGCTGTGCTCAGATCTGCATACTTGTGGCGACGAACATATATCCTCACATATCCTCACAAACACGTGCGCATACATACGCACACGTCACGAGCGCAAACTCCAACAAGGAAAAATCTTGTCAAGCCGAGCGCCGAGTAAAGCTTAGGCATCCTTGTCCGCCTTCGGAGCCTTAACAGCGTGGTCAAACCTGGGGCGATTTTGGCAAGGAGGGGGGGGGGGAACAAATCAGCGTTGTCGGGTGGAAACCTTGTATGTCCAAAACCATTTGTTTTGTATTTATCATTTTTTAAATGATTTATACTAGTGAAAACAGCCGATCTACAAGCACACAACGCCTCGCACCGCGAGGCGTTGTGTGCTTGTAGCTCAGCTGTTTTCACTACTTTTGTACGATGGTCATATGATGAAGCAGTGCTTTACTTTGCGAGGAAATCTACAAATTTGAAACTTGGAGATACGAGGTTTCTGCCCGACAGTGACAAAGTGATAGAGCGGCAACTGATAGTCAACAGAGAGAATGTGAGGGAGAGAGAGAGAGACATTGGTGTGCATGGGGTTGCAAAGTTGGGGGAGGGCAAGATGGAAAGAGCAAGGAATGGTGGGGAAGCTGGGTACAAAATAGCCAATTTCATAGTACACATGTGGATTAACTTCCCTCCTTTGAAAGCGCCTCGGAATGCCCATGTACCAATTACGCCCTGGTGGTACAGACGGGTGCTGTGGGCCCGTGTTGTTGGATGTTCTTGTGCCTGTACATGCCCAGGCGTGCCAGATTGTCTGCGGGCAGCGTTTGTGCCTGCTTTGATTCGGTGCCAACATGGGCCTCGCAGGCTCTTGGCACCCTGACACCTCCCCGTCAATACGCTGGCACGCTGGCACTGGGGGTATCAAAAATGACCCAATTAGAGCATGGCAATGTGTTCTGACAGGCACTATACCTGCTCGGGTGACTTTAGAGTTGCTCTCTCCCTTTCTCTCACTCTCAATACCTCCATTTCTTTCTTTCTTTCTTTCTTTCTTTTGACCTCCTCTAAGCTTATTCACCCTTTTTCTATCTCTTCTGTTCTGTCATAGTCAACTCCACCACTCATTCCCTGTGACAATAGAAGATAAGCGAGTGGTCGCTATGACACCCTTGCTTTGTGTGTGTCGGCGTGTGCTAGTGTGCACGTGCGTGCCTTTCAATTGTTTGCCATAAACATCCACCTGCGTTTTTGCAAGTACACAGAAAAAGGAGAGAATTGATTTGGACTAAGAACACTGTGATTAGAGAGCTCAGTGACAGAAACATTATCCAGAGAGTTGGCTTGTCGGTGCTCATCGCCGTGACTGACAAGTCTCTGAATCTCCCATTCTCTTTTTCCGCCATGCAGTCGGTGTGTCTTCTGCCATATCCTCCTTCTCCTCCGTCCCTGGCTCTCTCTCTCTCTGCTCCTGTGTTCTTGATCCGTCTGTCTCTTGTTCTGGCTGTGTGTGGCTGTGGGTTCAGATAGTGTGTCTGTCAGTGGTGTATATTTCATTACACGCGTTTGTCTCTCTGCTGGCGCTCGCTCGCGTCTGTCAGTCTGTCTGTTTGAGGTCATGGCTTGATCCATGCTCTCGGTGTGCGCCCACAAATCACTGCATGCTTAGCACTGTGCTTGTGCTGTATGTGTGTGTGAGGCGCGCATGCGGCGCGCACATGTGTGTGTGTGTGAGTGTGTGTGTGCGTTTGTGTGTGGATGCGTGCGTGCGCGAGCCGGCATATGTCTCTCCAGTGTACAATGAGCATGGTGGAGACATCAAACAGTTATCAATATGGCACTAACCTCAGAAAGGCGGCGTATCTGAAATGCAGCATCCCCATTCTCTTTGATTCACACGCAGCAGATGTGCTAGCATCCCTCCTTCAGCACGCCTATTTCAACTCCCACTGATAGCAAGCACAAAGCGTGGCGCTTTTGTTGCGTGACGCAACAGGCTTCCCACGTGGAGCCGCGGAGTTGTTCGTAGCCCACTGTAGTAGAAAGGCCTCGCTAATAACAGCGGGCTCAATGTTTCACCTACTGACATGAGAGGGGAGAAGGAGAAGAATCAGGGACGTGCACAGAATGCTGGAGAGGCAGGGGCTGAAATTTCTAAAAAGTGCGACGCGTTGTGAGCTTGGAGGTCGGCTATTTTCGGTGTATGATACCACACTGAAATAAGCATAATCAAGTCAATACTGGAGATGTGGCGTAATGGCATGGATTTCTACACAGAGAGTGCAATTCTTTCAACATAAGATGCTGCATTCAAGTTCAGGAGAGTTTGGACAAGGCAATTCTCTTGAATGCTGCCTTCAGGTATGGCATGGAAAGGAGGCTCTTGGATTTCTTTCACCATAGTAAAAACCGCCGGAATAAAAGGGCAGGGGCTCAAGACCCCTTTGATGTCTATGTGTGCACGTGCCTGGAGAAGATTCAAGTCCACCCACTTTAGTTTTTGGGTACTATTTCAGAAGACGTTGGGAGTGACAGTAAATGGTTTTCTCATGCAGTGTTGATGAACTCGTTTTCGATTGAGGATGGAGGAATGTGTTGTACGGTAACAGAAGTCCTCAGACTTCAATTATCACACAAACTGGTGTTATTTGGGTTATCAGAGGTTCAACCTTTAGTGTCTTGGAGGGAGTCATCAAGATATTATTCAAATTTCAGATCCGTTTACGGTGTACATTTGTGCCATGTCATCTCATTTGCAACTTCGTACAGTAAAAGCTCAACAATTTGGGCTTTCTTCTTGGTGATTCATGCTTTGCGATCGGAAGAACGGGCCAAATTGCTCCACTGCAGCCTATCTTAGCTCTCAGTTACGTCTTGAAAGGCTCTCAATTACTTCTCATTAGATGGAATGCCTCGAGTCGACCTATTTGAGAGCGGAGCGTGAAGGTTTGGCATCTGCTGCCCTTTGGCGTAGCTCTGGTTTGGGAGCGGAGCTGTCACAGGTCTGTACTGGCACGCTAGAGCGGGCTGCCAGCCGAGACGGGCAGTTGGCACCGCGTCCACGACCACCAGCTGGCGAGGGTCTGTGCCACAGAGTCAACGCCACACTACCCTACCCTAACATGTAACCGTGTGGGGCGCTGACATTTTCTGCCCAGGTGTGTACAGTATCGATATCAGTCTGACACTTGAAAGCAGTGTAAATCTCACAGAGTAACGTTGATTAAAAAAAAAAGAGTCGGAGGAGTAGAAGTGGATATTTTGGCAGGGCTAAATCTGACGCAGGTGTAAGAATGTAATCTTGAAGGAATGTTATTAAAACCGTGAGAAGGTGCTTCCCTGCTTGTTAGAAAGGGAGTGTCCCTTTGGAAATGTCTGCCGTTTCTGGCACTGCCTGTGTTTGAGGCAGGTGCAGGGTAAGCGCACGCTTGTGTGAAACACACACACACACACACACACACACACACGCACACACACACACACACACACACACACACACACACACACACATGCGTGCACGCTTTCACCTTTATTCTTGTAAGGACTATGGACTGATTTCCTGCTGACCTCTAACCTTAACCTTAACCCTTTAAGTGCCTATCCCGAACATGTTCGGGATATTTCAATCCAAAACAATTTTTTATTTGCTATTTTACTTACCCCGAGCTGCTTGGAGCAACGTGGGTGGTCCCGGCTCGCCCAGCGCTCACCAACGAGAGACGCTAGATGCTCCGACGATTTATTCCATTGAAAATGGTTTAAAATAAAGTTTAGAGCCCCCCAAAAAAAACCTCTGTACCAGTACCGGTACCGGGACGTATTCCAGGGTGCCTATCCCGAACATGTCCGGGATATTTAATAAAATGAATTATTTAATCGGAGGCCTCAACGAAGCCCCGGTCTAGACGTCCATCCATGGCCGGGACTTAGACTCGGCCATCCACGGGCCGTATTCGCGCTAACGGCCGCATCGCGCCGCCCACTCCAATAATAAATCACATCTTTAGACAGGATTTTCTCCGGATTGTGTTCCCAGACCCAAAGAGAAAGTTTTTTGCGGCTGAAATAGCTTTAGATCTGGCTTCTAAATGGGTTAGCATTTTGGCTACGTGTCAGCTAGCTTCCTCCTCTCGTCACCCATAGCATTGACTGGAGTGAAAACACAAGCCAGTTGGGAGAGGGTCGACGAAAGCTATAAAGAAGGTCTATAGATAAATTTCTGGCACTCTAGCGCCCCTTGTGGCCGGCGGCACTGTATGAGTTAAAGGGGAAGACCACCCATTTTCAATATTCAAGTTCCCCCTCTTCTGTGTTGCCTAGAACTGGAGGATTGATTTTGGGGTTTGTATTGCAAATCACAACATGATGACATCACACCGCTGTACTTTACAATACAAACCCCAAAATCAATCCTCCAGGAACTTTTTTTTAATTTCCACACAACTCCTCTAAGGTATATTAATGACATAGTTCAATATTGAAAATGGGTGGTCTTCCCCTTTAACCTTCATTGGCTGATTTGAACCTTTCTCCCAGATGTAACCCTGAAAACCCTAAACCTTGAAACTATCATTAAAACTCTAAAACAACTCCTTAAAAAGCGAGGACCTGCACAATGTCTTCACTTATGATTTTCCTCATATTTAGATCTTTCCGACACATAAGCTCGCGCGCGTGCACGTGCACACACACACACACACACACACACACACACACACACACACACACACACACACACACACACACACACACACACACACACACGCACACACGCACACACACAAACAGAAGGATTTTCTCAGGGCATGGCGGGCGTTCATGGTGTAGGTTGTCAGAGAGGCTGCAGGGCCTGACATCCCATAATACTCCCACTCCAACTCTCCATAACAACAGAACATACATCTCTACGCATATGCATTTAATGTGGTAGAATGCAGGGGTGATTTCCTTTGAAAAATTGCCCCCTTAGTCTGCCACAGAGCAAAATAAAAAGGAAAAGAAATGCACACGCACGCACGCACGCACGCACGCACGCACGCACGCACGCACGCACACACACACACACACACACACACACACACACACACACACACACACGCCCACGGTATGCGTGTGAGTGCTGCTCTACGGGCTGCTTCTCTTTGTGATTGATTGGAGGTTTGGGTTAAATTATCAAAAAAGCTTTTACGATTATAGGACAACTTCTTCTCTTGAGGCACCTGTTAAGGCTCTTTTAGCCAGGAGAAAACCACACTTCATCATTCTGCTCTGAACGATTTCTCTGCTCCCTAACCCCCGGCTCTCTTTTCTTCATTTCTTTTTCTTTTTTTTTGGTCCCGGGAACCCTTTAGCAGGAAAGAGCACAGAACGCTAAAGAGGATACGAGGCTGTTTCAGGGCAACGGTTTATGTAACGAGTAACGGTGGGGGCTTCGGCTAATTTGTACGACTCGCCACCAGCTTGGCACAGTACAACAGCTGAGTGCTTTCAGAGAAAGACTAATTTGACTTTGGCCATTATCTGCTGATAGATAGGAGGCCTGCAGGTGCCTCGCCGATCCCTCAGGGTGTGGTTGTGGAGATGGAGGACATGTTTTTACCCGTCGACAGTGATGCAATACGACCCAGGAGCAAGGGTACTAATGTCCGTGTGGAAGTCCACTCAATCCTACCGCGTGTCCCTATCCTTAGCCTCGGCTACAGCCTGCGGAGCACCATAACCAAAGAGTGTGCCCACCAACCACGAGTCATTAAGGCCCGTGTTGGAGACAGGGCTAGGGGTCATCATGGTGGCGGAGGGTAATGTATGGTCTCAAGATGGCTTCACAAATCAGAGGGAGCCCTCTGCCTCCACAGTTCAAGAAAACAGAGTGTAGCAAGAGCTGGTTGGGACTGAAGATCGCAGTTTAGGAGGTGAAACGGCACATGCTGACTCTGTCTGTCTGCCCATATATGGAGATTCCTGATGTCATTAAGTCCATATCTAACAGGACTTCATCGAATGCCCATATATGGAGGAAGACAGCCCATATCTGTGTGGCTGGTTCATACAGGGATCTCCATGTATGGGCATAAAAGGGATTGTATGTATGATGTCAGATGTGATAGACGTCATAGGATTTTCACATAACGAATAACTGAGTAAGCATGTTTGGGGTCTCACATCTCCATATAAAGTACATAGATCTCCATATATGGGTACCAGGGGTCTCCATATATGGGTAACTGGTCCGGTATACCTGTACATCACTGGCCAGATTGCCAAGACATGGCGCCCTGAGGCATCTTACTAGTAAATATGGAAGTAGCATAATTATGTTTTACGTTAAAAGTATAGTGTATTGTCTTTTCCCAATATCCCATTATGTTAAATTGAGGAATATGTGTTCATTAAACCCAATTGCTGACAAAATGTTTTAACCAAATTTTTATATTACGTTGATTGCAATAAAAAAAGGACCTCAGGTATTTATTTTGCGAGAGAAAGTCCCATAGATGAGTACTTTAGTGGCGTGGGTTCACACAGGTATTTGCAAGGGAGGAGAAAAATCACATATTGCAATTAATTATCCCGAATCCTTTCAGTGCAGGTTCTTCACCAAATTTAAAAGCCTGAAACTTGACCATTAACCTTCCAAATGGATGTGAAAAACCCCGCTCGAGTTTTTCGCGCCTCTCCCGGAAACACAATGCACCGCAAAAAGGACTGCGAAATGAAATGATGAGTTTTAAATGTCCTTTTTCAGGCAAACTCAATTAGCAACTCACATTTCCCCACCTCCTGCCTTTTTAAAAGAGCCCTGCATTAGGACCAAGGCTAGTTATTATTTCCAGCGCCGACATTTTTTACAAATAATTTCTGTTTGCCTTTTTCCTCGTGCTGCTGCCGCGCGCTGCATGCGCCGCTATGTACAAAAGTGGACTCCAATTATGAAAGCATTAAAAAACCCGGCTGGTGAAGGACTTAGGTACATTACACCACTCAATGACATTCCACCCACCATTACGTTATTAGCCGAGTGCTATTCAGAAAAAAAGGGCCTTTAATTGAGAAACCGTTGGAGGAAATACATTTAAAACATAACCGCCGGTAGCCTCCCGCCCCGGCCCTCATGTTGGCAGCTGTGTTCTTTGTGAAGGGTTTTCTCATCTCCACAGGTTTGGATGAAATCCCTCACTTTGCTGACAGTCAGTTCTTTAAGGCAGGGGTCTTCGACGTTTTCAGGCCAAGGACCCTGGAGATGAAGCAGGGACCCCCGCAACCTGTTCAATAGATCCCATTTAGTCATTGTATTTTGGATCCATGTCAATTTGTGTTTTCAGATATTTAACCACTTGAGCCGTCATTACCTAATAAACTTGACCTTTACTCTGTACTTAGTCTGCTCTTTTTCCCTTCTACACCAAACCTCTTTGCTGAAAATAGCCGATCTACAAGCGAGGCGTTGTGAGCTTGTAGATCTGCTATTTTTGGCTGCAGTTCTCAGAATATGGACACTAGGGTTCAAGTTGTTAATAAAAAGGATTGGAAGATTTGGAGGACCCCCTGTAGTAACTCTGAGGACCCCCTAGGGGTCCCGGACCCCCTGTTGAAGACCCCTGCTTTAAGTGTTACACGCACGCGCACAAATGCACACATGCACGCACACACACCTTTGTCTACAGTAAATCTTTTCACTGCTCACCTACAAAGGGGGAGACCCAAACAAACGTGGGCCCCTTGCATCCGCTATGTTGCTCCCTTATAATCTGGCTGCTTATGCTTTACAGTAATCAATACACCGTCACACGATGGTGTCGGCGCGACGTGAGCTTGCAGATCGTCTATTTTCGGGCGTGTGACACTGGCGCGTAACGACGTGTAAATCAGCCTTTAGTAGCCTATGTGTATATAGGATGACCTTGTTTTTATGACTATAGGGCTCAGTGAAGGAACAGAGACTTTTCTAGTGTGTCAAATCATCACTGTCGGGCAGAAACCTCATATCTCCAGGTTTCAAATTTGTATGTTTCTGCGTAAAGTAAAGCCCTGCTTCATCATTCAAGACTGTCGCACAAAACTAGGGAAAATAGCAGATCTACAAGCACACAACGCCTCGCACCAAGACTGTCCCACAAAACTAGGGAAAATAGCAGATCTACAAGCACACAACGCCTCGCACCGCGTGGAGTTGTGTGCTTGTAGTTCTGCTAGTAGATCTCACTATTTTACATATTTGTTTTTAAATGACAAACGCAAAACCAACAGTTTTGGACATACCGTACAAGGTTTTCACCCGAACAACAACGAAATGCAAACGTCCTTGTGTGTGTGTGTGTGTGTGTGTGTGTGTTTGTGTGTGTGTGTGTGTGTGTGTGTGTGTACAGTACTGTGTGTGCGCGCGCGTGTGTGCACGCGTGCACGTGTCCATGTGTCCAAAACGTGTGCATCCACACAAATGCACACACACTCCTCCAACGTGCCGTTTGCCCACGGAGCGCCTGCGTGCTTCCTTTGACTGGCGGACTAACAGATGGGGCAGGGGCAACGTCCTGCGCCGTCTCCACACTCTTCCCGACGTGTCATCTGTCATTACATTCAGGTCATTGTTCCCCGGCTCAATGGCAGCGTGACTGACTTGACCAGGGCTTGACAACTGTGCCCGTCTCCCACAGACGTGGAGAGGAGTTGCAGTTCAACTGTCACGGAGCAGATATACTTTGCTCCATGTGTGTCACGGTGTGGCCTGCTTGATTTACCCCCAAATTAGCGCTATAGCGCTAGCAGATGTTATTATCTTGGTTGAAAGGATTAGATCAGGATAGAATAGAATGGAATAGAATAGAATAGAATAGAATAGAATAGAATAGAGTGTCTTGAGCATTTGCCTGTGTGTGCAACACTACAGTAGGGGAGAGCCGGTACTAATAGCGCAGCGGGACTGTTGCACGTCGGCCCATTTAACATGCTTCACATGAAGTGACGTAATTTCCGCCGACGTCATTCTCTTCCTCTTCGCGCGAAACCACTGGAGACCAAGTTTCATCCAAGTTGGCAAAGAATTGACGGAGATATCATCTTTAAGGAGTTTTTACACACTGTAAGTACAATATATCCCATCTGAGTGTTTTCCGTTTGTAGGGCTGTGTGTATTTGGTGCCGAATGTTAATGGATATCGTCTTTTAGGCTAATGTGTTGGCTAACTCCCAGTGAAGGTTTCATTGAAAAATATTCATTAGCTTTTGTGCTAGGGGGCTAAACGTAGCGGGAGACACGCTCGGGGCGTTCCGCGCAAAACGCATGGTAGATGCGTAAAGCATGTATGTTGCCACTTGCCACTGCTTACAGGAGATGCCCCGGATCAGGGTGAGAAAGACCACCAGGGGTATCTACCCACCTGATGCCTTCCCCCTAGCCTATCAAGCAGTGCAGGATGGCCAGACCATCCGTGGTGCAGCTAGGCTACATGGCATCTCAGAGTCGACACTGAGGCGTTATATTCAGAGGAAGAGCCAGGACCCTGATGCGCCCCTCCCAGGCTATAGAGCCCATAATAAAGTTTTCTCCACAGAGAAAGAAGCTGTCCTGAGAGACTACCTTCTCAAGGCAGCTGACATATATTATGGCCTGAGTCCTAGGGAGGTAAGATTAGATGATATAAGTGCTTGTCATAATGCATGTGGCCAGTAGCTCAGTGAAACAGCACAATAGGCCTATTTTAGGCTTGTCTAAAGTGTGACCTGTTAAGCTAGTAATAATGTGCTGTTCCACTGGGTTTATCACTATGGTTTATCATGCATGATGAACAGCACTTATAAATTATATTAGGACTATCATTTATAGGGCCATTGGTCTAGGTAACCATGTTAAGTTATGCATTAGGCTATTATAACACAGCGTTATAGGCTTGGTGTCTAATGAATAATATAAATATAATTTAGGCTTGGCCTATAATAGCCTAGTTGAAGGGTCTTCAACAGGGGGTCCAGGGCCTCTAGGGGGTCCTCAGAGTTGGCTACTACAGGGGGTCCTGCAAATCGTTCTGTGATAGAAACCTTTTTTCTCCTTTTTTATATCAACCACTTGCCAAAATTAGCAGATCTACAAGCTTGCAATGCACCGCGCTGCGAGGCGTTGTGAGCTTGTAGATCGGCTGTTTTTGGCAAAGAGGTTGGGTTTGGTGTAAAATGTGTATTAAATTAGCCTATTATTATTATTTATTTTTTTCAACTCACTTTACTTTCAAACTCATTAGGCCTTTATTTAACATTTAGATAGATAGATACCTTTACCTTTATTTATGACTATCACTGACATTTAGCCTACTTTTAATAATTCATCTTCTATGTCATCAGGTCCGAAGGCTTGCCTTTCAGCTCGCTAGGGCGCATGGCTGTAAATACCCGGAGGTCTGGGCTGCCAGAGAGATGGCTGGGAAGGACTGGATGACGGGCTTTATGGAGAGAAACAGTGCTCTGTCCATCAGACGTCCTCAGCCGACCAGCCTCTCCAGAGCCACCAGCTTTAACCCAGTCAACGTGGGCAAGTTCTTTGAGAACCTCTCCAAGGTAGGGTATGGGACAATATGAAAATGTCATGTCACGATTATTCTGATAAAAAGAAAAATTTGATTTGCTATATCGCAACAATCAAATAATGAGCTGTTATTCTGGGGGCAAAATGTAAAAAATTAGCCGCTCTACAAGCTCACAATGTGCCGTGACTCATGATGAGCTTGTAGGCTAGGCTACTGTAGATCGGCTATTTCTTGGCAAAGAGATAGAGTAGAGTGTGAACAAAGACTATCAAGTAGCCTAGGTTATTTCCAGGTCAGAGTTTAAATGGTACCGGATATGCAGCTCGGCAAATAGAAAGTGAATTGATCCTAGTGCATGATGTGCATTTCACAATAAATCTAAATCTCCACGATACGATTATTGTGAGTGTTTATCACAATTAACGATAATAATGATTATGCTTCCGTCCCTACTCCAAGGTCCTCACTCTACACCATTTCCAGGCTAAGGATATCTGGAACATGGACGAGACCAGCACTGTCACTGTGCAGGTATTTTTTGTTTATTTCGATCCTCATCAACATTATAACAAAATATTTCACACTGTAATCTGACATTTCTGTCTGGTTGATCGAAAAGGTACCCGACAAGGTCATCGCCAGCAGAGGGAGGAAACAGGTTGGGGCCATGACATCTGCAGAGAGGGGGACCCTGGTCACCATGGCGTTCGCTGTCAATGCCCAAGGCAACAGCATCCCACCCCACTTTGTATTCCCCAGAAAGAACTTTAAGGACCACTTTGTGCGTGATGGGCCTGATGGCTGCATTGGCACCTGCAGTGGTTCTGGATGGATGCAGGAGAAGGATTTTCTTGTTTTCCTTAAGCACTTTGTCCATCACACAAGGGCTACCAAGGACTCGAAAATCCTTCTCCTGCTCGATAATCATGCCTCCCACCTTTCAGTGGAAGGCATCGATTATTGCAAAAGCAACGGTGTGGTGCTGCTGTCCTTCCCCCCTCACTGCTCCCACAAGCTGCAGCCATTGGATCGCAGCGTCTACGGCCCGCTGAAGCGCTACATCAACACTGCCATGGACCAGTGGATGATGAGAAATCCTGGCAAAACCATGACCATCTATGATTTACCAGGTAGGGCCTATGATTTGTAATGTAGGTGTTGGCTACTGACCTGATTAGTCTGAAATATAGCCTACAAAGCCAACACAAACACACAATTCACAATCATAAAGCAACATGGTACAAAACTAAATGAACACAAAGTAGCTACAATGACACACAACTTAACTCAAAACCCACAACATAAGGACATAGGCCTATTAGTCCCTGGCATCAAACATTTTCAGATGGGGGTGGAATGCATATCAAACCAGGCTAATTCAAAATCGTTTTCTTTCTGTTTGTATGTTTGTTTGTCTCAGGGATCGTAAGAACAGCGCTCCCGTCCGCTGCGACACCGTCAAACATCGTGGCTGGCTTCAAGTGCACCGGGATTTGGCCATTTAACCCAGACATTTTTGGTGACAGAGATTTTGCCCCGGCCTATGTTACAGACAGACCAGCTCCACCTGCTCCGGACGACGCTCCACCTGCTCCGGACGACGCTCCACCTGCTCCGGACGACGCTCCACCTGCTCCGGACGACGACTGGCTGGTGCTGACGCCTGTGGCTTTTGAGGCTCAGACTGAGGATGCTCAGGACGAGCAGTCTCCTGTCCACGCTGCCACCGCTGTCCACTCTGCTGCCACCGCTGCCCACTCCGCTGCCACCAATGTCCACCGTACCACCGGTGCCCACTCTGCTGCCACCGCTGCCCACTCCGCTGCCACCAATGTCCACCGTACCACCGGTGCCCACTCTGCTGCCACCGCTGCCCACTCCGCTGCCACCAATGTCCACCGTACCACCGGTGCCCACTCTGCTGCCACCGCTGCCCACTCCGCTGCCACCAATGTCCACCGTACCACCGGTGCCCACTCTGCTGCCACCGCTGCCCACTCCGCTGCCACCAATGTCCACCGTACCACCGGTGCCCACTCTGCTGCCACCGCTGCCCACTCTGCTGGCACACCTGTCCACCCTGCCACCGCTGCCCACTCTGCTGGCACACCTGTCCACCCTGCCACCGCTGCCCACTCTGCTGGCACACCTGTCCACCCTGCCACCGCTGCCCACTCTGCTTCTCTCACCGCTGCTCAAGTCCACGCTGTGCTGCTAGCCACCAACGAGCAGATCCAAGCCACTCTACAAGCCAGTACCAGTCAACCTCATGCTACCCAGCAGCTAAATGCCACTGCACAGCTCCACGCTACACTGCTGGCCATCTCCTCCCAACTTCTAGCTTTGCAGGAAGCAACGGCTCAACTTCACCAAACCACAGCACCACCTGATCGGGAGGAGTTTGTGGCTCTGAGCCCTGAGGCTGTAGAGCAGTCTCAGGCTCCTACTCAAGTCCATGGAGCTCGTCTGGTTGTCACTGCTCAGGTCCACGCTGCGCCTCAGGATCACTCAGCCCAACGCAACGCTAGTCCAGAGGCAACCGGTTTCAGTCCGGAGTTACTCAGACCTCTACCGAAGGCTGGACCGAGGAAGCAGCAGACAAGAGGAAGAAAAAGGTCTTCTGCCATTCTAACAGACACCCCTGTGAAAGCAGCCTTGGAGGAGGAAAAACGGGTCTCGATGTCGAAAGCTAAGCGAAAGCTGAACCCGTCCAAGCCTACGGCTGCCCCCAAGTCTACTGGCAAGGCTGGCAAAAGGTCTACTGTAGGCAAGCAGTCTGCAGTGCCTTCAAAGGTAAGAAAAAGGTCTGCTGCTGCCGCTACGCCTGCCCATGATGATGAAGAGGAAGAGGAGGGTGATGATACAGAATGTCCTGTGTGTGGCGAACAGGACTACTTGAGTAGGCCACAGACTTGGGTAGCCTGCACTGTCTGTGGGGAGTGGGCCCATGAAGTATGCACCGACCAGGAGCAGCGTTATGTCTGTCTCAAATGTGAGGACTTTGATTAAGCTGCTGTTTCCGTTCTAACCCTAACCTGTGATTTCATTTGGGTCCATTGTCAGCATCAGCACCGCTCACTTAACACAGGTGTGAGTTGAATGTTCATTGTTGGGCTAGGCTTCCTTTATTTTTCTTGTTCAGTTGTTACAATGTTTAAAAGGTGCTTTTATATAGTGCCTTTATCCAAGGCGATTCAGGAGATTGTGCTTTAGGCCTACACGCACACGCACACATGCACGCCCGCATGCACGCACGCACACACACACACACACACACACACACCACACACGCAAGCCCGCATGCACGCACGCACACACACACACACCACACACACTTTTGTATAAGCCTTTCGAGTTACTGTTTGCTGTGTCTTTGACACATGGCAATTTAGAATGTTGTCCTTGAATTTGTATAACTTTTATTTATTTTTTGCACTGTCACATGGACACATTAATGCTCAGAACAGTCATTCTGAGCATATAATCAGAACAGTCATTCTGCTTAGCCTATCTAGGCTAATTTTTCTAATTTTTCTAAACCCTACTAACCCTAACCCTGAACAACAATCACTCTGGTCTAACCCTACTAACCCTACTAACCCTAACTAACCCTAACTAACCCTACTAACCCTGAACAACAATCACTGGTGTAACCCTACTAACCCTACTAACTACTAATTAAAAATTAGACAGTTTAATAGCCTACATTGTTTCTTGTTACATGGTAGGCTATGTTGTCCAGCTTTTTTGATGGAAAAGGGGGGGAAAAGAGCAGACCAAGTAGCCTACAGAGTGAAAGTTCAAGTTCATTAAGAATTGACTGTTCAAGTGGTTAAATATCTGAAAATACAAATTTACATGAACCCAAAATACATTGATGACTGTGCTGTCAAACGAAACTATATGGAATATATGGGTTGTAGGGGTCCCTGCTCCATCTCTCTCTCAACTAAGAGGTCTGTGACCTGAAAACGAAGACCCCTGGTCTAAAATGACCGGCCAATAGGGGGATGGAGTGGGTCAGACTGCTATGTTTATCAGCAGAATATTTGCACTGTCACATGGACATAAAAAACCATTTAAGTGGCACCTTTTACTACACACACTGATGGTGGGGACCACCAGTTTATTGTTTACATGAAGTTGTGGCCTATAGGCCTAAGCCATGCAAAGTTACCTCATAACAGGATATAGTGTTGTTCTTATCTTGTTTGTTTGCAAAAGGTTTGGGGGTTTAAACTGCACTTTTGACAATCATTAAATGTCCAGTTGCCTATATCTGTGAATAAAATCAAAATGTGAACATTTTTGTATTCATATCAAGTCTGGTCTGGTCCTTTTTATTAGGCCTACATGTTGTCTCTGCCTAAGAGAATGTTTTATTGCTTAATCAATGCTGGTAGAGAGAACTATAATCAGAACAGTCATTCTGCTTAGCCTATCTAGAATAATTTTTCTAATCTTCTGAGATGTTTAAGCCTAATATTTGATGGGGACCCCCTGGAGCCCCCTCAATAGCCATTGGTGGTCCCCGGACCTCATGTTGAGAAACACTGACTTAAGTTACAGCTGACAATGATGTAATGATAAGGAACCACAGCTGACATTGATGTAGGCTAATGAACCATCTGGATATGGAGTGGTGGAGTGGACATGATGTGAAACCCTTCTCAAAGGTGAGAATTATGGTAATTTCAGACAATGATGACATTAACATGATAACTGTAGGCTATTTGACAATAGATATGGTAATTTCCTCATGCATCAATAAGCGTTAGATGACCTCGTGGCTTATTAGGAGGTTGTATCCAAGCATGCAGCATAGATAGCGTCGCTAGGGGACGCAGTGCGCCGTATGTCCATCCTGGGTGCGCTTCTTGCCCCGCAAGACTTGAGATGAGGAAGTCGGCGCGAGGTCGCGTTATTTGCTGATTGCGCCTGTTTTGTTTCACCAAAATTGAAAAAAACAGCGGATAATGTTAGAAGACAAGTGTATCTTGTTCACAAGAAAGTAAGGTTGTTTAAGATTAATTAATCTCGGTGCAGGGAGGGAATTAGAAAAACGTGCGCCGTTGGACCCGGTTCTCCCCTATGTGATGGGTTCTATTTCATCTTTTTTGTTTGTTTTTGATTTCCATAAATTATCTTATCGTCGTTGTCGGGTGGAAACCTTGTATGTCCAAAACCGTTTGTTTTGTATTTATCATTTTAAAAATGATTTAAACTAGTGAAAACAGACGATCTACAAGCACACAACGCCTCGCACCGCGAGGCGTTGTGTGCTTGTAGATATGCTGTTTTCACTACTTTTGTGCAGCGGCCTTGTATGGTGAAGCATGGCTTTACTTTGCGAAAAGAATGCACAAATGTGAAACTTGGAAATACGAGGTTTCTGCCCGACAGTGATGTTATACTAAGTGGTATGACTTCTCTTAAAATGCCTTCAATGACATGTCCAAAATAGGGATGCCAGCTTGAATGTGGCTGATTTTATAAACAATTAGAATTATTAACAAGAGATTTGGCTTTTGACTAAATTATAACTGTACTTTTGATCCATTGGAACACAGACAATCCTTTCCACTGTTTTGGACATACAAGGTTTCAACCTGACAGCGACAATATACAGCCCTGTGTTGTACATGATGTTGATATTATTTTGTGCTAGCCTTGCACAGTGAATTTCCTCTGGGACTGTATGTTATCATATTGCATTGTAATACAACCCTTGGCATTTTCTTCACCTGCAGGACACTGAACAATCACCAGGGCACGGCTAATAATACACATTAAACAACCATACTAGTGTTTTTGAATGTTTAAGCCCATTGATTACAAATCATACATATACTTTAAATTCATGCCAACCCATTTTCAAAATCCAGACCATAGGTTTTTGTTTGTTTAATGCATTTTTTCCTACTGTCCATTCATTGCTGTGCTGTATGAAAGTATGAGACTTGAACCTTAATGTGAATATGAGCTGGAGATGCATAGTATTTTAAGATGGGTTTATAAGCTGAAAGTTTGAATAAATATAACAGGTAAATCAGATTTAAGACTATATTATTTATAATATTCTTATACATAGTATGTATAGTATACAATATGCTAAAAACACCAGTAGGCCTATCGTCCTTCATAATATATTTGGGGTTATATTTATGTGGAACTATAAAGAACTGTTAAGATGGAGCAGAGTAATGATCAATTCTGGATTTCCTGCTGACCTCTAACATTACCCATAACCTTAATCTCCATGGCTAATCTTAACACGTCTCCTGGCCGGTGTAGAAAAAGCATTTGAAAAAAATGAAAACTGTTTCAAGAGATCTGTCTTGTGTTTCTGTCAGTGTGGAAACTATCTGTGTTCTAAAGTGGATTTGGGGTTTTGAGAGTGCCAATGCATCCCAATGTCAGCTTGTTTCAGTGGTTCTCAACCTTTTCAGGCTGTGACCCCCAAAATAATCATATTTGAACTGGGTCGGGCATTAGCCTAGATTTAGTTTGACTCGGTTCCCCGGATATATATTTTGAAAACAGCAGATCTACAAGCTCTCAACACCCCCTTTGCGAGCCGTTGTGAGCTTGTAGACCGGCTATTTTAAAAAGAATTGCCTCTATCTTATGCTACTGGACAATTTTGCTAATGTTTGACCAGTTTTTTTGATTACTTTTTTTGCATTAATGGTACATTTCTTATCTGTCTTTCTATCTTTAATAAAAATGTCTTAAAAGTCCTTAAATTGTCACTTTACTATCATCTGGGGACCCCCTAAAAATCATGTGGGGACCCGACCCACAGGTTGAGGTTGTCTTATTTTACCCCCAAAAGACACTGTACTGTGGGTGTCCATTTCATTTGTTGTGAGTGGAACAGGGCCTGCTAGTGTCCCTTCTCTCATGTAGCACTGAGCTGAAGGTTGTAAGGTCTCCAGGCTTTTCCCTTACCTCTATCCTCTCAACCCTCCATCCATCCATCCATCCATCCATCCATCCATCCATCCATCCATCCATCCATCCCAGGGCCCTTGCACTTGGCCTGGCCCCTGGGCAGTAGTTGATGGGACAGCTTATTATTGATGGCTTCCGAGTTCCGGACTTTTCCTCTGCAAGCCTTTCCTGGCCTTGCACACAGACCTCCAGGGGTCAGGGCTACACTATACACAGTACATATATATATTGCTGATTATATATGTATGCATAAATCTGACTGGCCTGAATGCCTGCGCACTTGTTTATGTGCCTGCGTTGGCCATATGCATGGGATTTTACTCCCATGTATGCACTTGTGTTTTTGGATGCATGCGCGCGCGTGCGTGCAAGAGATCCAATCTATGTGTGCGTGCGTCAGAGTGTGTGTGTGTGTGTGTTTGTGTGTTGTCCCGGAATGTGCGCATGTGTTAGGGATGTGACGATATGAACATTTCATATCACGATTATTGTGACCAAAGAAATCGTGATTTACAATATTATCGCGATAATGAAAATCCATTATCCTGGGGAGGAACATTTGCCAAAAAATAGCCGATCAGCTATTTTTTGGCAAAGACATTTGATAGAGCGTGAAAAAAAGAGTATATTATAAGTACCTTTTACCAATTATTCATGGGTTGCATTTGTAGTTCTAAACCGGCCATATTGAGGACCATCACAGCTAGGTGTTCAATTTGTCTGATTGGCATAGAACCAATGTTCTACGTTAGTCAAAACACCTGTGTTGGTCCTCAAAATGGCTGGTGTAGGACTACAAATGCAACCCATGAATGGAGGGTTTAAGTGGTACCGGATATGCAGCTCGGCAAATAAAAGGTGAATTGATCCCAGTGCATGACGGGAGGACGATATCACGATGAATTAAATCTCCACGATACGATTATCGTGAGTGTTTTTTTTATCACGATAAACGATAACATCACGCATCGTCCCTCCCATCCCTAGCATGGGTGCGTGCGTGCGATAGGTGTGACTGTTAGAATTAGATGTGTGTGCATGCTTGCATATGCACCTCTGTGGCTCTCTGTCTCCTGTAATCTGATATATAGTACACATGATCACTCCCCCCTCTCATCCACCAAAGGCACACCACTGCATCACACTGCTCTCAAGTGGCCAATATACTGCACACAGCTGAAGTCCCATGTCACTGATGCGTGTCCTTTTACTCATAACATTTCCTCGGCTTAAGCAGCACGCCTCAACCAGCAGCGCCTTGTATTTTTTTTCTCTTCCTCTCCTCTCTTTTTCTCTTACACACTCTCGTTTGAGTGGAATAAATCCTCTCCGATCCATTTATTAATAAGAACTATTGACCAACGCTATCGACTGTAGCTCAAGGGCCCCGCCATTCGATGAAGTGTGTTAACCTTGTATGTGTGTGTGTGTGTGTGTGCGCAAGGAAATTGGGTAGTGGAACTCTACCAGTATAGCAACTAAAAGGGCACATCGAAATACAAAATGTTGAGTTTTGTTGGAGCGTAGTAGAGTCAAGTTCACGCGACGTTCGAGTGGCAGTGTTGGGGCTCTCGTGGTCAAACGGGTCTCAAAACTAAATGGTATTCAACTGCTGCACACACTGTTGTAGTTTTTTTCCTTGGGTCTGTTAGCACTCCCAGACAGCGATGGTTATACACACAATAAAATCCTCGCCATTCATGTATACATTTATAACTCGGAGAGTACTCTCTCTCTCTCCGAGTTAAATCCCTTTCATAATTCTTCACGCCCTCTCCACACACTCGGGCATCAGCCACTAATGGCCACAACCTCTCTCTGCCTCTTTGTGTGACTGCGTGTGTATGTGTGTGTGTGTGTGTGTGCGTGCGTGTGTGCGCGAGCGGAGCGGAGCAGAGCTCTGCCTTTCACCGCCAGTTAGGAGGGCGAACACCTCTTTCAGGTTAATTCTTTCATTTGCCCCCACCCCCCTGCCCCCCCAATAAAAAGGGAACGAATAGCAGTATTTTGCGTTTTCCCTCCTCCACCCCTTCCTCCCTCACGCCCTGCCTTCTATCCCTTTTTACTCCCCCCCCCTCCACTCATCTCATCTGTCAATGAAAGACACAGTTCTGCCGTGAGGCATTGTGTGTTTAGTGGTGGTGCCAGCAACTGCCATTTGGGCGCAGGGAGGCAAGGGGGATCCACCCCCTTTGAACTACTGCCAAGCCAGCCAGCTTGCGCCTTCTTTAATAACTTCCCCCGAAGGCACTTCCTTCTCTCTCTCTCTCTCTCTCTCTCTCTCTCTCTCTCTCTCTCTCTCTCTCTCTCTCTCTCTCTCTCTCTCTCTCTCCTTTTTTTTCATCCACTCCCACCCTCCTGGTCCTCTCTCTTTTTTAATTTGACTGCAGTTTTCACGGGTAAAGCTGCGATGCCGATAAGAAAGGTAGGGCTGCTTTTAACTGACAGCCTGCCTTCAACCCATTATATATATATTATATATAAAAAAATAAAAAAATATATATATTTATATAAAAAAAAGAAAAACATACACAAACAATGGAAGAGGGGCTCTGTGCGTACAGTAGACAGGGAGAGTGTGTTTTCTAGAATATAATTTTGCCAATCCAATTATGTTCAAAATATATGTACAGTAAGTGCCATGGGATTTTATTTTCATTCTCTTCCGTTTCTAAAAACAAAAAAGAGGAATTTGGCAAAGAAGAAGATATTCCATTGGAAAATGTGACAAAAAAGTGCGCTTGCCCTGGCTTTACCCATGGGGACTCACACTGGCTGCTGTGAGTGATGTAGAACAGAATGAGAGAGAGAGAGAGAGAGAGAGAGAGAGAGAGAGAGAGAGAGAGAGAGAGAGAGAGAGAGAGTAAACGGTAAAGGTAGAGGAATAGAGAGTCAAAGAGAGAAGCAAGAGGGAGACATACCGTTGTTCCCTATTGAGATTGGCTGCCCAGATCACACATGTCACACGTGTCTTCTTATTTTTTCACTCTCAAAAGGCGCCTGCAATGTAGTGCATTTGAAACTACATTACAGTGCACATCATGGGGTGATCACTGCTTGCCTCCTGTGAATTGTTTCATTTTTATTTTTGTTTATTTTCTGTTTATTTTGTTTCTGAGCGAGGTCAGCAGACAAGGTGACGTGAGTGAAATGAAAAAAAAAAAAAAAAAAAAAAAACTGGGTGAAATGTGCCAATCTCAACAGGAAACATCGATATATTCATTCTGTATATTCATTTAACACAGAAGAGGATACGAATCGAACCAAAGGGACCTGTAACGGTCTCTCTCTCTCTCTCTCTTCTCTCTCTCTCTCTCTCTCTCTCTCTCTCTCTCTCTCTCTCTCTCTCTCTCTCTTCCTGTCTCTCTCCCTTCCCACCTCTCAGGACAGGGCAAACTGCAACCTCAGAGGCACCATGTGAACTCCCAGATTGTCACTTCCACTGTGGAACACCATGGCCCCCAGGACAGACAAGCAAGAGGAGAGAGGTAGAGATAGATGAAGAAAGTCACTATGAGAGAGAGAGAGAGAGAGAGAGAGAGAGAGAGAGAGAGAGAGAGAGAGAGAGAGAGAGAGAGAGAGAGAGAGAGAGACCTGCTTAAAAGCACAGTAGGCAATAGGTGTCATATTAGGACTGTGTAATATGCCATGTCACCTCAATGGCGTATGGCGCGTTAAGGCTATAACCTCATACACCATGCCGTTTATTTTGTCACCAGGGATTATTCGGAACAAACGGAGCTCGCGGGAAGGAATATACGCGGTCCGTGCGTGCGCACGTTCGCCCATATATATATGCTGCGTTGTGCGCGTTTAATAATTTATCACAAGTTTGTTTGGCATTGGTATGCGTACATGTGTGCGCATGCATTTGTATAAAGTATGTAGTATGTGATGTGATGTGTGTGTGTGTTTATGCATATATGCATCCGTGTTTTGCGTATAGGTACATTCATCTGTGTGTGTGTGTGTGGGACGGGTGTGTCTGCATGCGTGTGTGTGTGTTGTGTGTACAGCTGCAAGTGCACGCTGACATATGTCACATTTAGTATTTCCCTTTAAGTCCATGGCCACCATTTCGTTTTTGCATGTTCTTTTTTCATGTCGTCACTGTCGGGCATGCAGAAACCTCGTATCTCCAAGTTTCACATGTGTATGTTTTTTCGCAAAGCAATGCCCTGCTTCATCATACAAGGCCGTCGCTCAAAAGTAGTGAAAACAGCAGATCTACAAGCACACAAGGCCTCGCACCGCGAGGCGTTGTGTGCTTGTAGATCGGCTGTTTTCACTAGCTTAAATCACTTTTAAAATAATAAATACAAACAAACAGTTTTGGACATGCAAGGTTTCCACCCGACAACGACGATGTGCATTGCGTACAGTGCATGTGTGCGCGCGCATGCATGTCCATGCATGTGCATGTGCGTGCATGCCCTGCTCATACACGTGTCAGTGTATTAAAAGGACAGCGCGGGGAGGTGCAGGCATGGGGTGGACCGGGGTGGGGAAGCAGTGAAAATGAGAATGTAAATACGGCGGGGCGTCTTTCTCTCTCTCTCTCTCTCTCCACCCAACGCAACCCCTCCTCTCTCTCTCTCTCTTTCTCTCTCTCTCTCTCTCTCTCTCTCTCTCTCTCCCTCTCTCTCTCTCTCCTCCTGCGCGAGGGCGAGCTGGCTAGGGGGTGACCTTGCCCAGTGTAATTAAAGTGAAACACCTTGACTTGTCACCATTGCCTCAGACAGCTTAAATCTCCCTAATGTAAATGGAGGCTGGCGCTGACGCGCGGCTAGGCATGGCCGCGGAGAAGATACAAGAGCTGGTGATCCATCTCTGTAGCGGCAGCGCACGCACGCACGGCCCGCGCGAGCACGCACTTTCCCTCTCTCTCTGTCTCTCTCTGCCTCTCTATCTCACACACACACACACACACACACACACACACACACACACACACACACACACACACACACACACACACACACATACACACACACACACACACATTCTGTCTTTCTCTCTTCTCAGTCACATCCTTCTCCCCCCCATATCCCCCCCTCCTCTCTCTCTCTCTCTCTCTCTCTCTCTCTCTCTCTCTCTCTCTCATCACCCCCCACCCCATGCTGCCGTCCGGGCCCTTTATTTATTTTACGCCCCAGACAGTGCTGTGCTTACCTTTAAAACAGCAGCAGCAGCAGCAGCAGCAGCAGAGGCAGCAGCAGCAAGCATGGCCCCATGGGATCAGCTCAGGTGCCGACACACACAAACATGCAAGCAGAGCCTGATTTGTGAACCGTCGCATGGCGGTGTCGCGCATCGAAAATAGCAGACCTACTGATAGCAGACCTACACTGACGTGCATCGATTCGATGACGACAACATTGTGCGACAAAGCTTGAATTGGGCTTAAAGCCTGTTTACGGAATATTTTTCCTTTTTTCGACATCGTCCTCATTGATGCTCAAAAGGGGGTTGTGCCATTTCTGTCCGTCTACAGTCTACACCCTCAGTGTCTCTGAGGTGGACTCTGGATGTTTGAAATTATGCCTATGGTAACATCATCGCTGGTCATTTCAAACAACATTTCAAACTTTTTTATTGTTATAGTACAAGAATGGCATCCATTTCAGCAAGCCAACTTTACAGGAAGCGAATGGTTGTAGTTTCCATTTGCTTTCCATTTAAAGCACACTGTTTGGCTACAACTGGTAATAGACAGTACATTGTGTGGCTAATTGGAGTGATTTTTGCTGGTCATTTTGAAGGCATATTCGAAGTGATTCCAGTCAAAATAAAACATAAACTTAAAGACTTGTTCCACAGATTTTCTCTCTGTGGGTCAGTGTATATCAAAGTGAGCAATGAACAGATTGATTTATTAGATTTTAATAACGACTGAGAAACCGACACATTCTTCCGTTGTGGTTCCCTTCGGTGCGGCAGGAAGGAATACGGGCCCCCAAGTTGGCAATTAGCGGTGAAATTCTGTTGACTTTGTCCTTCAATTGAAGCTCTGTAATACAAAGGTCTTGTTGACCCTTCTGTCCATGCTCTCCATTAGAAGTCATGGCAACGTGTTGCCAAATGGCTGCACACTGCAGTCCAGGCTCATTTGCAGTTGGGGGAACCGGGGACTGCATGCCTGAAACGGCAAACAGAAGCGGGGCCCGGGCTCTCCTGCCAAAGAAATCTCAACCCTGTCTGAATGCCGCCACGGCATGTGAAAGAATTCTCCTAGGCCCCCTGTGCCAACTTTACCAGTTGCTGCTGGCCTGTGCCAGGCTCTCTCTCTCTCTCTCCCTCTTCCTCCCTCGTCCTGCAGTGCCCGGGCAGTGGGCACCGTGACAGGAGCCAGACGCCCATCATGTGTCAGCGCCAGGCAGCGTGCCCTCTCGCCCTGACCCCCGGGGCGTCGCGGGCACCGTCCCGTACGCTGCCCAGTGCCATGCCAGGGTCACGCCAAGCGGAGGATGTGTCCTACGGCGCGCACATGAGCTCGGAGGGGTCCACTGGCGTCGGGGGCCGTGCCAGTGCCAACACAACGGGGATTTAGTCTGGCAAAGAGCGTTGTTTCCTCTGTCTCGTGTGCCCTGCGGTTAGGGGACTTGCTGGGCTGATGATCCTGTTTCCTCTCCTCTGGTAGACGTTGGATTGATACGTTTTAGCCATATCTTCTGAACCTATCTGTCTTTCATGTATCTCACATAATTAATGTTTCATATTTTTACAGTCATTATCAAACCTTTTCATGTCAATATGGTATTTGGCTACGGACCTCATTCTGAAATTATTTTGAGACAGGGACCCCCCATTCAAGATTTGTGCTGTTAAAATGTTACAAAAACGCTTTGTGAACTTGTATTTAACGTATTTAAGCTTTAAAAATGCTTAAACAAGCAGCATTAGATAATTTGCAACCGGAAAGTTGAATTTGAATTTGCTGAACTACAGGCTTCAAAACGAGTCTGTAGAAATCGTCACGTCCCCGTAGTCCTTTTTTTTTTGTCTATGGGAATATACAGTCAACCAGGGTTGCATTATGGAGTTACAGTCTTTATTGAGACTGACTGTAGTGGAAGTGACAGCCGTTCTGAGCAGGTCATATCTGCACAACTCCCACAGAGACACATCCATATTATTTCGTTTCCACCAAAGACTCCACCAGCAGCAGCTACCTGCCTGCCTGCATGCATTCTGCAGCATCCTGGACAAGTACAGCTGTAGACAGCGAGAGATAGAGAGAGAGAAGAGGATAGAGAGAGAGAAGAGAATAAGAGAGAGAGAGAGAGAGAGAGAGAGAGAGAGAGAGAGAGAGAGAGAGAAAGAGAGACAACAAGCAAACATGCTCTTATTGTGACGGACAGCCTCCACTGTGAGGTTCAATATGTCAATGTGTTCGCCGTGTGATGTAGCAACTGCTTCAAGCCGTGGGGGGTGGGGGTTGTGGGAGGGGTGGGGGAAAAGGAGTTAGCAGAGAAAGAGAGAGAGAGAGAGAGAGAGAGAACGCACATGGGAGAGAGAGAACAAGAGAAAGAAAGACTGAGCAATGAGCTCAGGTGGGTCCGGCATCTGCATTCACTTCCTGTGGAGTTTTTTTTTTCTTTTTTTCCTGGAGGGAAACAGGAAGAGGGCGTGGGAGGGGTGTACTTATGTTATTTGTGAGGGCCAAATAGAAAAATACCAATTGCGAGAATCTGTTATGCTAGGATTTCCCAAAGTGGGTGCCGTGATGCCAGTCCAGGGGTGCCGCAGAATTATTTGATAATATTTGGAATTCATCAATATCACTTCACTAATACACTATTTGCTTAGTAAAACAGACCTGATTTGCACTGTACGTTCTTTTTCCATCTACGGCCACCACAAATAGCAGATCTACAAGCTCACATGATGCGTTGTGAGCTTGTAGATCGGCTATTTTTGGCGAACTCTCCCACCCAGAATAGGGATGCTGGGGTTCAAGTGGTTAAACGTCAAGTATAAAGTTATTTTCAGCCAGTTCTGATTGAAACTGATATTTCTCCGTGACACAGCCTACTGAATCTCAGGTGGAAAGATGTGCATATTTATGTTGCGTAATGTGATGTAAGATTCTAAAAAATTACTAGAAATACTGTTCCTACGAAACAGTGTGGGCACGCATGTAACACCGTGTAGGGGCACAAAGATCTACCCTTTGGCTGCACCTCATTGGCTAAGGGCCCTGCCTTTGTACTGTCGGTACAACGTTTTGAGGAGAACTTGACTGATATATGAAGAAATAATGAAGATAACATACGTGTGCTCGCTTTCAGCGAGCCCACAACAACTGTAATTCAGGGGGTGCCGTGGACAAAAAAAGTTATTTACAGGGGTGCCCTGAGTCAAAAAACGTTGAAAACCCCTGCTTTATGCTGTACTTAGTTACGCACTGTTAGCCTAGTTCCAGACCCTGAATCGCTAGCCACACCCCTTACATTTTTGTTTTGGCGATTCAGGGGTCTAGAATCGCTCTCATTGAAGAGGCCTTCCTCGTTCGAAAATCCGTACGGCGAATCAGCGTCGTGAATCAGCGTCTTGTGATCAGCATGGGTGGGGGTTTCCCAGAACTCATGTGCATTTCCAAGTACACCAGCCCGCCGCCGTACCGTACCGCGCATCGTGTCGCGGTAAAATGCGGTAAATTGCGGTAAAATGCGATCGTATCGATCTCGCTATGAAACACCAGTAGCAGGCATGTTATGTTGTGTTTGATTACTAGTTCGTATAGTGCTCCTATTCTGCCTGTTTCTTTGGTTAGCAAGTAGCACTAGCAAGCAACAGGCTAGCCACTAGCCAGCCACACATAACAACACTACGTCATCTGTTGGTCAGATGGTGAACCAATCACAGAAGACTGCCTCTTTGGCAACGCCCATCCCAGCAATCGCCCTGGGCGGGAGCGACCTCAGACTGAATAATGAAGTGAAACGAAATGTCAATTCAGTCTGAGTGTCAGGCTAACGCACTGTTGAAAATAGCCGATCTAGAAGCTCACAATTCATCTATTTTTGAGCGTGCCTCAGTGCTCCAATTCTTGACTGAGTGTATAGGTATTTATGCAGTATACTCATACGCCTTGTATGAGTAGCAACAGCTGCAATACCGCTGGGTGACCAAGTGGCGCTGTTGAGCAGCCTTGACATTAATGGACAACAGATGACTCGGCTCTCCTAGTCTCGGGCAAGGACCACTTGCAGGTTGAGAAGACACTTAACTCTGAACTAAGTAAGATCTGCACATGGCTTAACGACAACAAATTATCAATTCACCTGGGAAAAACGGAGTCCATCCTCTTTGGAACAAATCATAACCTCAAAAAGGTCGATAACTTCACAATCAAAGTGGGTGACAAGGTCATAACACGAAAAAACGAAATCTCTTACTTAGGATGTATCCTGGAAGCTAATCTTTCCAGTGAAAAGATGACTTCTAAAGTAATAAATAAAATCAACCAACGAACTCGTTTCCTACAGAGGATAGCCCCGATGGTCAATTTTAACACACTGAAGACCATAGCTGGTGCAATAATCCAGCCCCTCTTTGACTACGGAGTCCACGTATGGTATCGTGACGCCCCACAAGCCCTGAAAACTAAACTCCAAACAGCCCAAAATAAACTAATTAGGGTCCTGCTTAGCCTTCCCTATCAGACTCACCTCACCGCTACTCACCAATTAAGAGTGGGGTGGCTCAGAGTAGATGACAGAGTACAGCAGCTTGCAATGGGCCTGGTGTACAAGATACACTACACCACTATGATACCCAAGTACCTGTCAAAATACTTTATAAACATTAAGGATGTCCATAATTACAACACCAGAGGCAGCGCCACAGATCACTTTCAACCCAGAGTCAAAACCAACAAAGGGTCAAACTCTTTTTTCTGCTATACCACCAAAATGTGGAAAGCCTTACCGAAGGCCATAAAGGAGTGTGGATCACTTGCATCCTTTAAAATTGCCCTGAAAAGCCACTTACAGGCAGCAGCCGTTCGCAACTGGTAATAATGAACCTAGCCCCAACCCTACCCTCCCCTGCCCCTTCTTTGTATATACTGTTTGTTTAAGAATTTCTGTCTTTGTTTTGTTTTTCTTTACATATCTACTGCATAGTACTGTGTTCTATCTGTCTGTCATTCAATGTTATATGAGATACTTAAATGGTTTCCAGTGGAAATAAGCTTAGTCTTTTCATGGATCTCCTTTTAGTAGACCTTGTACCAGTGAACTGTACCGTCATGAAACTGTACCTTTTCCTATGCAAACTTCTAATAAAGTCTTCAATCAATCAATCAATCAATCAAAGAAGGATTCATATAGTTTAACACTGCTCAAAGGCACCGCTCACTTCACACTGGGTGTGATTTTGGTTAAAAACACACAAAGAAATGGCATGATCACCGTCCTAAAATGTTGATGTCCTCATTAGTTATACAATCAAGTGTGTGTGTGTGTGTGTGCGCGCGGGTGCGTGCGTGTGCGCACACCGTGCGTGCGTGTGCGCGCACCGTGCGTGCGTGCATGCAAGATGAAGGCCTTTCTTGAGGCTACAAAGGAGCTGTACCCTGGCAAAGGGCTGAGGAGTCCTCAATGGAGGCTGAAGAACACGCGGACAAAACTCGGGGAGGAAGAAGGCACGGCTCACAATGGCGCCGGGCCCCATGCTCAGTTCAAAGGGCCAGTCCACCGAAAACACAGAGCGAGCAAGACAGTGGAAGAGAGAATGGGAAAGATGGACATGCTGCGAAGTAGAGCGCCCGTAGCATGGTGGGTGGGGTGGGGGTGGGGGGGGCAATATGTCAAGCAAAAAAGGTTGTCTTTTTTTTCAGCTATTCATGTGAAAACAAACAGGACTGCGCAGGCAGGCAGTCGCAGACTCAGTCAAACAGCATCTGGGTGTGGAGTGGATTTTTGTCTGGGCGCTCTGAAAAGGGCCCACCGGTGCTCCATGTGTGGCCCTGTGTTAAAAGTCATGCCGCTGAAGGAGACAGGAGGATGGAGAAAAGAGTACATTGGGGGGGAGAAGTGGGCTGCAGAGAAACGGTCAAAAAACAAATGAATAGAATGTGGTGTGGGAAAAGGAGGTGAGAATGGGGAGGGAATGCACCGTTACTACTAGTCAAGTCACAGCTTTGCTCGGGACATTCACATGGTCCAAACTATAATGGTAAATGAGGTTACCTTTGTTTAGCTTCTACTGAGTATGCATTTTGTTCCGCCCACCAATAACTTTCATTCTTATTATGAGAACAACATTGTAGTGTGTGTGTATGTGGTGTGTGTACAGTTCATTATAGGATGGATTCACCATTAGGCATTGATGGGTATTTTTCCTGGCTAGATACCTTTGGCATGTAATTAAGACAAGAATAAACACAGTTTCCCCAAAAGATAAATCCACACTCAAGAAGGACTCCACACAGTGTACTGTATCTGTTTTCTCGAAGTTCTGTTCAGATTCACTACACCTTCGTTCTGTTCGGGTCATTTTGACCCGGTGGATATTTGGTTTAAAAAAAACAACACTAATATAAATTTTAACTTAACAAATCATCATGATACATTGACTTTGACTCAATACCAAACAATTCATATGGTATATTTGGTAAATGTTTGCATTTCAGCTTTGCTATATCACATTAAACACTGAAAGAGCTAGGCGTTTTTACTGATTTAGCTGAAATCCATGTAAAAAAAACGACTTAATTTAATACTGGGCAATATTGCTCATGCTTATAGGAAGGGGGGGAGGGTTCGGAATGGGGCTTCGGAAGGGGGGTGTTAGAAGTGGGGGTGACTGTGTGTCTGTGTTTTGGCATAATACTGTGTATTTCTGTGCTTCCGGGTCAAAATGACCCGAACAGCACTTAAGGTTCAAAAAATATGAGGGGGGTGTAGCATGGGTGTAGTACAAAAATATTTTTTTTACATGTTCATCTCAGAAGAATCTTTAAGGCCAGTGAGTTTCAGGTGGAAACATTTTTAACTTCTACCTTTTTTTTCCAAATGAAAATGTAAAACGGGTCAAAATGACCCGAACAGCACTTAAGGGTTAACTGTATTAAATCAAAGTCAGCTTACATTATCATAATGTCCAGTGGTACATAATCATTTCTCTTTTCTTCCAATACAATGCATAATTCATTTCACTAATATTCTGTAGTTTGAGGAACACATAATGGAAGACATTAGTCACATTCTGATTGGACAGTTAAAACATAACTATCAGGACTATTTTCAGTACTTGATACCACACTAAACTAAGCATAAAAAAGGCAATACTGGAGATGCGGCGTACAGCATGGATTTCTACACAAAGAGGGCAATTCTTTCAACATAAGATGCTGCATTCAAGTTCAGGAGAGTTTGGACAAGGCAATTCTCTTGAATGCTGCCCTCAGGTATGGCATGGAAAGAGGGCATTTGCATTTCTTTCACCATAGTGAAAACTGCATTCATGGTCTGGAGAGGGCACTTTTTACAGACTGTTAAAAGGGCAGGGACTCAAGCCCCCTTTGATGTCTATGTGTGCACGTGCCTGATAACTATGGATCAGAAGATGGTCTCGTGAGTCTCGTGAGTCTCGTGAGCTCAGTAGCAAGGACGAAGATTGTTGGTCTTTTCCTTTATCCAACTGAACACTTTCTATATCTTTGGTCATCCACCTTTGCACGGACCTGCAGTGGGGCACATCTCAGCACATCTATAAGTGATATGTTCCAGACGGCATGAATGCCCTTGACACTTATAACACTGAAGGTGGAGTCTAACAGACCTTATATAATCTAGATATTAATAAAATTATTTTTTATACTAACGATTCACCCCTAGCCAGCGCCTGAAGGGGTTAAAGTGTCGACCCTAGAACGCCAATCAAATGCTGCCGAAGAGGCAAGTCAAAATATGTACACTTGAACTTCTAATGGTTCCATATCAGCCCCCCCCCCCCCCCTGGCATTTTGTGCACTTTTCTCAAATTGTTGCAATTAAAATGTCTTTGGCAGCGACACTTCACACATTCGTCATTCATCACACCCAAACACGATATCTGACAAACTATTTGCTGAGCATATCAGTGCTACCTGGAGGATGTGACCTACAGTAGTGATTTTGGTGACCAGACCACGTGGACTTTCATCAGGCCAAAATGTCACTTGTTAGAGTACAAGCTAGTCTATGATGTCATGTTGACGACATCAGAGTACTCATACATGAGGATTTTCTTTTATTTGTATTTTTATTTATATTTTTTCGATCCGGGTCCTCTGCGTTAAGCAAGCCAAGTTTGAAGATTATTGGCCGGGTGTTTTTGGAACACCCTGACATGCCCTGACACACTCGCAGAGATTTTGGTCTTTTATAGAAGTATGTTATGTTCATCTCCTGTAAAAGGAAGTGCCATAACAGTTTTCCATCCAAAAATCCGAAAGTGTATCGGTCCCAAACAATAGCTCAAAAACAGCTACCTGGGGTGTTTCAGGAGCAAAACACCCTATACGTGGCCCTTCCACTTTTCTTGTCCGTCTACTGTGACTGTGAGCATGTGTGTCATTTTACGCCTATCTCCAAACTACCGTAAACGTTGTACCTATGAGGAACGATGCAGTGTTGAACTTGAACACACAGATTAGGCGACTAGATCCGACGTGGATTGACAATCCCTCTGATGCTGTGTGTGTCAGCTTCATGGGAGGAACGTTTACTGTAGGTGTCATGGATTCCTCCAGCATGCATGCATACTGGTGTGGCTTCTTGCCAAGGTGTTGGTGCTGTGGACAGAGCACACACAGAGCGAGAGGGAGAGAGAGAGAGAGAGAGAGAGAGAGAGAGAGAGAGAGAGAGAGAGAGAGACCGAGTGACAGTGAGCGGTTTGCGTGTCCTTGGGATGCCAGTGTCATTGTCAAGGCTTATCAGGATCTAGGGACGAGAGAGAGAGAGAGAGCGAAAAAAAAGGAGAGAGAAAAGGGGTGGGAGTTGAAAGTGTTTTTGTGTGTGTGTGTGTGTGTGTGTGTGTGTGTGTGTGTGTGTGTGTGTGTGTGTGTGTGTGTGTGTGTGTGTGTGTGTGTGTGTGTGTGAAGGGGGGGGGGCTTGGTTTCGCGTCTTTAATAAAACTTTATCATGAGTTACCTTAGCTCTGCCCCCCTTCACCCCACATCTCACGCACCCACCACTCCTCTGCCCCCCCCCCCACCTCCCCCTCTCCCACTCTAATATCCTCGCTGTCGAGCAGAAACCTTGTATCTCCATTTGTCATCTTTTTACAGTATGTTCTTTAATAAATTAATGCCATATTTTAATACGTTGTCGTTTGACAGTGTCCCACAAAACCAGCTGAAATAGCTGATCTGCAAGCTCACAACGCGTCACGGCGCGATGCGATTTAGAGACATCTTGAAAATCTTTGCCTATGGGCTAATGCCCAAAATAGGAATGTCAGTTCCAAAGTGCTTTTATCAATATTTAACCAATGAAAAGTATTAACAAGAGCTTCATGTGACTAAATAATAACTACACGTAGAATGGATCCTTTTGAACATTTTCCCGAAAAGTAACAGTTTTTTGGGACATACGAGGTTTCTCGCCCCGACAGCGAGGATATGTAAAGGGCTCCTGGATGCCGGCTTGGCAGAGGGAAAACACGTTTAACTTCGCCGATTTCTTATTGCCTGTCAGTCTCTCTAATTTGATCTGGCGTCGGACAGTTACCGTTTTGGGCAGCGGAGTCACGGCACATATTGGCACGGAAGACTGGCAGCTAATAAAAACCCAGCTTGGAATTTACCCCCCCCACCCACCCCATCTTTTCTTCTTTTTTTTTATTTATAATAAATCTCAATATTGTTATTATGAATATATATGCATTTAAGCCTCACCTATCTCTCCGTGGTGGCCTCTCGGCTAATAATGCGTTATTGATTTCCATAGCGGACGGGCGGCGGCCTTATATATCTCTTTTAATTTCAAAGCCTTATCGCATGCCTTTGTGTTGGTCTGAACCCGGGCCTTTATTTCTTTTCTTCTTTTCTCTCCCTCCTCCTCCTCCTGGCGATGCTGCATTATTAAAACCCATTTAGAACGGGCACACCTTATTGTGTATCATTATCTTATGCTTGAACTATTGAAAAATAGCAGATATACAAGCTCACAGCGCGGCACCGAGTGCCGCGCTGCGAGCTTGTAGATCTGCTATTTTTGAAAAATCGTGAAAATTTGAAATTTGACCCGATTCTATAAGTGTCTTCTGAATCCTTCTAAGACTTTTTGAAAAACCCTATGTTTCTATGTCAGCAATCTGGCCAGCCATCGCCAAAGAAAAGGTCCTTTTCACTTAACTGGAGCTCAGTTAGTCTGTTCTTGAGAGACTACAATATCAGTGGTTCTCAAACCATTTCATGTGAAGGACCCCCAAAATGATATGTATTTGTCCACGGACCCCCATCTCAAAATATTTAGTTCCAGGGACCACCCCGAAGCACAATTTGAGTTACAAACGTTCGCTTTGAAAATACATATATTCAAAGATTTGCACACATTTTGACAACTTTTTCAAAAATAGCAGATCTACAAGCTCGCAGCGCGGCACTCGGTGCCGCGCTGTGAGCTTGTATATCTGCTATTTTTCACTGGTTAAAGCATTCAATAATTCTAAGGCCTAAATGGGTTAAGTCTGTGCCAGGACTGTAGGTAACATGTTCGTTACGGTCCTGACTTGATAGTTAGCGTCTGGGAGGAAGGCTCATTATGGGCCCTCTCTCTCTCTCTCTCTCTCTCTCTCTCTCTCTCTCTCTCTCTCTCTCTCTCTCTCCGTCCTCCCAGAGTGTGCCTCGCCTTCATCTGCTCCGAGACAGATTGAATCAAGGGGGCAGACGGAGGATCCAGGAACTGAACTCACTGCATGCCGGAGGGCTGAGATGGAACACACGGCATAGAGGAGAATATTTGTTATTCGTTTTTATCACCAAAGCACCATTCACCATTTACCCACCGTCCAGGGGCAAATGATCTCACTTTTCTGAGCCTAGTAACTCAAAAAAACGGCATATTACAGAAAAAACACTGAATGTTGAAAGTTCAGTTTTTTTTTTGGTGTAATTGAGGTCAGGAAAAAAAGAAAAAACTCAAAATAAAAAATAATGAAATTTGATGTCATAAGACCTTTAACCTTTATTTACAATTTTGTGGCGTCCGTTGAATACTATCATTTTACAAAATAGAGGGCAGAATAAAGTAGCCTACTGTAGAATAAAATGTCGACGTGAAGAACAGATTAGAATTGAAGTAATGAAGTAATATGCCATAATATACAGCACAACCCAATAGAATAGGATAGAATAGAACAGTGGTTCCCACACTTTTCAGGTCGTGATCCAAATATACATTTGCCCGGGACCCAAACTAGTGAAAATCGTATATATACAAGTGCACAATGCGTCACTTGCGAGCTTGTAGATCTTCTATTTTCACTACTTTTTAATTATTATTATTTTTCATTTATGGAATTTCTTACATGTGTTTTTGTTTGCTTTAAAACGCATCCAATTTTTTAAATGTTTTAATACAAACTTTTGAAATATACATATTCTTTGAAACGTAGTTCAGGAGACGATCACTTGGGTTAAGATATACTTTATTGACCAGAATGAAGGCAGAAAGCAAGCATCACACAGCATGGCATATTGAGCACCCTACTATAGAGACAGCATAGAATCTAAGCCTATATCTAAGCGCATAGTATTGGCAGCCTACCTTAGCTCTACTATAAGACAGCATAGAATCTATAGCCTAAGTTAGCATGGTTTGGCATGGGGTTCTGCCTCGGGCCATGGCTCGCTGAACCCACGATCCTCATGTTACCATGAGCATCGAGGGCATAATTTATTACAGCGAGCCCTGGCCCGATACCCCCCGAGGGGGATCTAAGGCAGAACCTGAAGGTGGCGCTGGGGTGGTGGCGGGGCAGTGCTATGCAACAAGACTGAGTCCCACCATCTGACTTCCCTAAGAACTATGGGTAAGGGGGGGGGGCAGGACCTAGTGACCCACCCCCCTCCGCGCGCGCGCTCCCTTGGGACCGCCCCCTGAACTAGCTTTGATCCTTACGAATCGTCGCACTATTTCAGGAGACGATCACTTGGGTTAAGATATACTTTATTGACCAGAATGAAGGCAGAAAGCAAGCATCACACAGCATGGCATATTGAGCACCCTACTATAGAGACAGCATAGAATCTAAGCCTATATCTAAGCGCATAGTATTGGCAGCCTACCTTAGCTCTACTATAAGACAGCATAGAATCTATAGCCTAAGTTAGCATGGTTTGGCATGGGGTTCTGCCTCGGGCCATGGCTCGCTGAACCCACGATCCTCATGTTACCATGAGCATCGAGGGCATAATTTAATTACAGCGAGCCCTGGCCCGATACCCCCCAAAACTACAAACCCCCAAAGCACGCCAAAATCTCAGAATCCCATGCCAGTGCTAGCCAACTGCGAGGAAGGCAGCTCTGCTGTGACTCTAGCGATTAAGTTATCATTACTGCGGGGCAAACTATGAACTGCCTTTCCTGCTAACGCAAAAAAATAATAATTAAGCATATTAGCATCTGGCAAGCGAATATTACTAAGGCAAAATACTAAGCAATGATATTGGCAGCTTGCCAAAAACGCTATAAGTACTGCTAAAGCAATTTAATAATTAAGAATGTTAGCAGCTGGCAGACCGAACCAACGGTGAGGAAGGTGGTACTGCTGACTATAACGATATACTGCAATCTGACTGAAGCCATACTAAAACACCCTAGAGAAAAGCGGGAGCAGCAACATGGACGTATATATATATAGACAGCAGAACCAGAAGCAGCGATGAAACCTTTAATTCATATAACTACAGCGCCATACAGCTTCACATCCTACCTAACTAACACCCCAGCAACCACCTAGCTTTTGCATGATAGAAATATTGGAGCGCGCAGCAACGGGCCACGCAATGCAATGCGTGGCCCGCAACCTATCAGGGGCGCATGCCCCGAGTAACGCAGCAGAAGCAGCAAAATGAAACCCTATGGAACAACCCTGCCAATAGTGCCTGCAGCACTATTAGCATCAGCAGCAGAAGCGTTAACTGAAACGCGTCCAACTCCAGCTTGGAACCATTACGCTTCGGTCAGTCCTGTGTTGTGTGTGCTTGATAGCTTGGCGTGCAGGATCTTGAGTTAGCTGAGGGCACCAGAAGTGCTGGTGGTGTGGCTGCTCCGATCCGGAGAGAATGCAGAGTGAAGAGGGGCGGGCCGCAAATCTGGCAGCTCTCTCCGGGGGTCGTGTGACGAGGACGTCGGGCAGACAGCCCGGTGTTCAGCATGGACATGAAAGGACAGAAGGGAGAGTTAGTTCTGCGACTGACACTGGTGTACCTTCCCTGCTTAAACTGCGAGCTGCAATCTTCAGAGGCCATGTGCTAGTCGCATCTTAAGCCTGGCCTTGGTGACCGCATGTGCTTGCCGCAGAAATTACAATCTTAGCTTTAGCTGACCATAACAATGAAACCACGCCTAAGGTCGCTGACTTTTAAGATCACAGAGAAATTTTCGCAGCCCACGGAGCGCTCTGCTGCAGAGTCTGCTGCTGCACATATGAGAATCTCTACGAGATACCCGTCTTGACCTTTAAAGGCAAGCTATGCAAGCCTAGAGAGCGGCTAAAGCCCAACATTCAGTACAAGTAAGTCGCTGCTATGTAACTATGGTTGCCTATTATTAGCAAGCTTAGAGAGCGGCTGAACGCTCACAGAATCGAACAAGCAAATGCGTTGCTATTTACCTGCTAGAGTGAGGCTCCTCAGGGCATCTGGGAAAGCTGCAGCTGGCGCGAGGAATGGAGTTCCCACCGCTGGTGCTGGAACTGCAGCTTCCCATGTTCCCTTGCGACCTGGCGGTGGCGACGACGGTCGCAGCCTGACAGCGCCTCCGGAAGATGGGCCGGCACCACAGGCTTCCAGCACGACGCAGCGCTGGTTCATGCTCATGGTAGCAGCAGTAATAGCATTAACTGATGCTGTAGCGGGCGGGCGGGCAGCCGGACGGGAGGGCCGACAGGCAGGTGGGAAGGCAGGCGGGCGGGAAGGCAGGCGGCGGGCTGGCGGTAGGCCACTTCCGTCTGCTGAATATGGCGCGTGCAGGCGGGCAGGCAGGCGGGCGGGAGGGCGGGCGGGCAGGCTGGCAGGCTGGCAGCTCATGGTAGCGGCAGAAGTAGCGGAAGCTGTAGTAGCAATGCCCTCGCCAGTGCTAACCGACTCCTGACTGGTCTCATGGAATTATGCAGTAGTGGACGAAACTATAAAGAGAAACATGTTAGCAGAAAACACTCAGCCGCTGCAGCGCGACGCTGCAATGATGGCATGCTGTAGCAGCCGCTATGCAGCGGCTCCGGCAAGAAGCTGAAAGGACAAACATGATGTTAGCAGCAACATGTAGCAGCCGTGGCCCGAGCTATAAAGAAAAACGCGATGTAGTGGAACATGAAGCAGCTTTATCATGAAGCTGCAGTGCTAACCTGATGCCGTGGCAGGGGGCATGCCGCAGCTCCGGCCTGGAGCTGTAATGATAAATATGTTAGCAGAAAACCTCAGCAGCTGCAGCGCCATGCTGCTATGGCGACCTGCTGTAGTAGCAGCCAGAGCCCTAGAATGGAGAGTTGCGTCACTCCCGTTCACTTCGTGGGGCCAGGTCGTCTACGCACACATCTATTGGCGTATAGTGACAAACGGCCAACCGGAAGTTTACAAAATGCATTGAAGTCTATGAGGTGTAAAGTGACAATGAACCACGTGACCAGCGCTGTTTCTGACCCCGCGGTGACACCACTCTCTGATTATACTGCTCTGGTAGCAGCTATGCAGCATCTCCAGCACGAGCTGAAAGGATAGAAATTGTGTTAGCAGTTAGACATGTAGCAGCCGCAGCAAGAAGCTATAGGGTAAAACACGATTAGTGGAACATGTGGGCCTGCAGCCACTCCGGCCTGGAGCTGAAATAATAAACAGATGTTAGCAACCAACAAGTATTAGTTTTAGCATGAGCTGAAAGAAAACATGATGCAGCATTTTTACAAGCATCAGCCTTAGCTGTAATTATTCGCAGTTATGCTAGCACGCAGCCGCAGGTTGAGTGGAGCTAACAATAGCTGAAACTATAGGAGACATTGTGGTATCTGACTGTAGCAGCGGCAACAAGAGCCACTAGCACCATAATGTGACCATTTTGCCTCCAAGATAGCAGCACAACGGATAAGGAGAAATCCTGGATATGAACATGATGTTACAAACGGACATGTAGCAGCTTAAGCGTGAGCTGTAACCAGCACTGAAGCCAAGTGCGGCGGCTAAGGAAACACTACTAGAAATACAGTGTGCTATGTGACCCAATACTATAACCATCCCTTTTACTTCTGATACACTGGTAGCAGCTTTAACATACAGCAGTACCGATAGCTTGATGGTGTAGCAGCACACTCGCAATTTCCCAAATTGCACATTTCTAGTTTAGTAACAGACGCGTGGGAGCTGAGCATGCACTGCCCAGATAAGCATGGTGTCAGCATCCTACAAGCGGTAGCATCAGTTTTAATTTATGAGCAGCAATTACCGCAGCATTAGCAGCTTGGGTAGAGCTAGCCTCAGACGAAACCACGGAGACATGACAGTATCCAACTGCGGCAGCGGCAACAATTTGCCTATTTTACTTAGCATTTAATAAGCAGAACAACTGACAACTTAGAACTTATCAAACCCTAACTTAAAGCTTGCGGTGCGAAGAAAGCTGATGAGCTGCAGCTGATGGATGCTGAAACTGAAGAGAATATTTAGCTGGAGCTACCGAGCATTTAGAGAAGACTACGATTCCCTGCATGCACTAGCGAGTTCAACTGGTGACGTCAGGACAGACAGGCACGACCTGCGTTAGCGGAAGCAAAACATTGTTTGCACGTAAACTGTGGCACCTATGAGCTTGCTGGTTTCCTCCTCTCAGGAGCCCATGCAGACATCCTTTATAGGCTTCTCAAAGAGAGGCGATTACTGTATTTAATAATTCATCCCGCGAGGGCTTCTACGCCACGGTAACTGGCAGCAGCCCTACTGTGGTCCAAGAAGCGACAGAAACCATTTAGCTGCTATGTTATAGCAACTAGCACCTCATAAGCAGCAGCTGTTAAGACGGCCAGACAGTGCAAAAAGAGGAAAACATACACATAACCCGAGGCGAGGCAGAAGCAATATAGGCCCCATACTAACTAGATTAAGCACGCTGCGGGCAAAGCTTGCTACTAGCACGACGCCGAGGCTTGGCATGATAGAGAACTACATTTCCCACACGCAGCGCTTAGTATTTGCTGCCGAACGTCATGCCGTAAATCACCGCTTGACGTGACTCGGCTAGCTCAGGAGCTAGGTGAACGCTGCCGTTTACAGACACCTGCAACCTACAAACTGAATCCTCCTAGCGTGATTCATTACTTGCTACGGGGCTGTGTTTTCACGCGGGCCGCCGCTCTATGCCTTGACATGGCTAGCACATTGATTTACCAGCTAACAGCATCCTTACCGAAATAGCCGGCTAGCAATAGCCACCAGCTAGCTCCTAGCTGACTGTACATTAAACCTGTTGTTCCGCGCTAGCCGATACGGCCCGTGCCGTTGCAAAGTACTGACATTGTTATCGACAAACCCAACGACTGAGATTACTTTAACTCATGGTAGCCCAGTAAAGGCCCACCAGGGCACGAAATAAGTTAGCATTTAGCCCGTAGCCACAGCCAACTTCTATGATACTGAGTTTACCTTTGCAACTTTAGCAAGCCTGTAGCACCTTTGAAATAGCTTTAGCAACAAACAACTGAAAGTACAGAAATCAGCTAGGCACCAGCAACGATAGCAAGAAATCTGAACCTTGAAACAGCAGTTTAGAATTCAGCGATTACCAGAATAACAATCTCAAACTTCCCATACACCTGGCCAAGAACACAGCTTCTTAGTTTGGCAGCTAAGAACATGAATTGAGCGATAGTAAAATAGCAGAAACAGCCAGAAATACTCAGCCAAGTTAGACACCCTGTCCAAGCGGTGGGCAGCAGCACAGCTACCTGCAAGCAACAAGTGTGGCACTTGTGTGTGTACTGCAGCGTGGTAGCAGCAGCAGTGCTATGCAACAAGACTGAGTCCCACCATCTGACTTCCCTAAGAACTATGGGTAAGGGGGGGGGCAGGACCTAGTGACCCACCCCCCTCCGCGCGCGCGCTCCCTTGGGACCGCCCCCTGAACTAGCTTTGATCCTTACGAATCGTCGCACTATGAAAAGAAAATGGGGCTTTTAGTCAAGTCGTGACCCACTGTTTGGGAAACAGTGGAATATAAGTTATTTGTACACTACACCATATTCTGAACGTCCAACAAATTAGAAAACCGGTCATGTTGTCTTTTCCGTCGGACTGTAAAATGATTGTCACGCGGCTGACCCGGTCATCAATACACTAATAACAGTGGCCCTGCCCCTGATGTAATGTGATGAATGCCATTAAAGGCTTCATTGAGATTCAGCGCTCCACCTCCTCACCTGTCCCACTACAACAGAGGACGATGCAGGAGAAGCCTGGCACCGCTGACACCTTGAACCGTTGGCCGACCCTATCGGACGGTCAGGCCTCGGAGGGCAGCACCTCCTGGCCCCCCGTCCCAGCTTGGCCCACCTCCCACCCAACGCCCCGGAATGATAAAGGGCTGGAGATGAAGGAGAGGAGAGGGAGGAGGAGGAGGAGGAGGAGGAAGATTAAGACAAGAGAAGGGGGCTCGTCGAGGAGCAGAAGGAGGAATAAGCAAGCGCGCGCGCGTGTATATGCGAAATATCATGTGCCGTCAGCAGAAAAATCGGACCGAGTCAGCCATTTGCCCGGGCTTTGCCGCATGCTAAAACACATAGAGGCAAAGCCCATTAAAAATGAATGCCGGAGCGATAATCACATTCGCACTTAAAATTTAATGCAGCTACGCGGTGGCTGACAAAGAGAAGGCGGCACGGGGCACTGTGATTATGAGTGCGTCTCGCTGTACTTCGTACGTCGAGGTGGCGCCTCCGCTTGACCCCCGTAGAAACGGGCTCTGATTCGAGGGGAGTTGGGTGGGCGCTGGGGGGGGAGTCAGGGGGGCCGGTGCAGGCCTTAGAGCTTAATTGTTCCAATTACTTGAAAGGACTACAAGCACCACACTCACCTCCCCATAAGGTAAAGGACACTGTGGGGTCCCCTGTGCTATATAGGAACTTTATTAGAACAGAAATGCACTATGCAGTGAAGGGTGAACTCATTCAGACTCATTTGAAACCTTTTTTTTCTTTTGAGCAGTGCTAGCCACTCCAATACATGACTTAGTGTGTATGACCATGTGTATACATGCAACGTCTTTCCATTGCATAGTCCCTTTTCTGATTGTACAATATAATGATAAGCGCATGTCTATACATCATCATCATACAGTACATCATCTTACTTGTATACTTAACATGCTACTCGAACCTATACTGTTTCTTCAGGAACAGTATTTTCTATTGTGAAGTGAGAAGTGAGCACCACTCACTTCACACCGATGTGATTTTTGAGTGGTGCTCCTGGAAGGAGCTATAAGCTCAAACATCTGGCTTGGTCCGGGCCCCCCAAAAATTCTGTACCACAAGGGGGCGCGTTGGCAGAGTCGGTAGCGCTGTCACCTCACAGCTAGAAGGTCCTTGGTTCGATTCCCGCTGGGGACGCTTTGGGCACTGGGGCGTGTTCTCTCCTATGTGTCATCAGTGCCCATATCCTAGGTGGGGTTGGCAAAAGGGCCTTTCTGTGTGGAGTTTGCATGTTGTCCCAGTGTCTCCTAGGCAGGGCAGGAAATTCACGGCGGCCACGACGGCCATGGCCGTCGTTGCCCCTCTCTTTGGCCGTGTGCCCCTCGAAAAATAACATGCCCAAACGGCCACAGTGGCCGTGGTGCCCCGGCGCCCACAGCAGTCCGTTAACTTAATTTCACCGTTTTCCATCTGCGCGATTTTCCAGTCATTACGGTGACAGCAGTGCCTGATTGGTTGAGCTGCTTATATGACCAGTAGTAGATTCGATTTATGCTCGTAGCAGCCGCCGGAGTCCCGCGACACAGTGTTTATACAACACAAAAGCATCACCGTGCTAAACGGGAGTTAAATCTAACGCAGCCTGTTGAATAAATCCGGATGTGCGAACGAATGCCTTCAAACAGAGCTCTGCTGCTAGTCTGTCTGTATTTCACGACAATGTGCATTAATGTCACACTGTCATTGGCTGCACCTGTGTGCTGTGCTAGTTAGTTTTGATATGAGACGCCAGCTTTCCAGTTGCTCACTGCATGGACGGACACATATTTGCACATATTTGCACATATTTGTACCCTCCCTGCCCCTTCCTTGTATATACTGTACATACTGATTGTTTAGACTTACTGTTACCTGCCCCTTCCTTGTATATATTGTATATACTGTACTTACTGATTGTATAGACCTACTGTTTTCTGTTTTTCTTTACATATCTACTGCATAGTACTGTGTTCTATTTGTCTGTCATTCAATGTTATATGAGATACTTTAATGGTTTCCTGTTGAAATAAGCTTAGTCTTTTCATGGATCTCCTTTTAGTAGACCTTGTACCAGTGAACTGTACCGTCATGAATCTGTACATTTTTCCTATGCAAACTTCTAATAAAGCCTTCAATCAATCAAAAATCAATCAGTCTCCCGTTGTGTCCAAGCAAGAGAGTGAAAGTTTTTCTCTCTCTCTCTTTCTTTTTTTTTTCAAGCCGCTGCCTGCTGTGAGTGCCGTGCCATCAACACAAAACGAGCTGTATATCCAATGTGCTCTGTGTTGCTAAAGCTCCCTTTAAATCACATGTTTGTGCAAGAAAGAAAAGATTGTAAATCCGTTGATCCAAATGAAGACTGAGACTGTACAGCAGCAGGCAGCAGCTCTGCAATGAAGCGCAAAGTAGGCTACGCTGTTACGTGTAAAACAATAGGGTGAAGTCAGATAAATTGGGACACTTTTTGGAAGCGCAAAGTATAGGGTGAAGTCAGGTAAAATGGTCTGCTTTTTGGTAATTGGCCTAGGAAACTAAGAAAAAGCAATGTGTGATACTGAATTAGTTTTTATGATTAATAAGGACTGTTGTCAACATGTTTAAGTTAAATTTATGTAATAAAATAAATTAGTTTTGATCCTACAGCTTTTGAAAAACAGCCTAAATAGGGCTAAAGTGGTTCATGTATATAATAATATTATAATTTATATATACAAAGTAACTAGTAACTAAAGGTTATTCAAAATTACAATAACAAATTAAGTACAATACTTAATTAAATGTACTTAGTTACTTTACACCGCTGCACATGGAAAAACATAAATAAACAGCTTTTTGATATTTATTTAATTGAAAGGTATTACATTAGCCTAATTAAAAATGTAATCTTCCTTAATGTTTAAGCTAAATTAATTATGACTGGCGTGGACTTAAAATCATTGTTTTAATTGATGGCCTTCCTGCCCTGGCACTTGGCCTTTGTGCCCTCAAAAATTTGACAACACTAAAGGCCAACTGGCCTTGCCCCTAAAATGACGAAAATCCAGGCCTGCTCCTAGGGTACCCTCACAAAAACATGCAGTAATCATGGTCTCTATAATGCCAGCCGCGGGGCCTGATGGAGGGGAAAGGAACTGGTTGGAGTAACGTGTTCCTTCCAATCCGTTCAACCAGGGAATCTCCCCCTGTCAGGTGAAAAGAAGCGGCTTGGAGCTTCTCATGCATAGAAGAAGCATGAGGTCAGTCCGTTGCTCTCCCCAGGTTGGCAGAGGAAAGCAGGAAAATATGCATTTTAGATGTAACCATCCATAACTCCATGTCTGGCATTTGTTATGAACCCTATCCTTATTTGTAAACCTGTCTTGTTTTTGTTACCTGTGTCAAATGTTTGTTATATATGTTTAGCATACATGGCTGCTGTGTCGCAAGACAAATTTCAGTGTGAACTGACAATAAAGTACTATATCATATCATATCATTAACCGCTTGAAAACTGGTTGAAAATTCTGGGAGTTATGTTAATTTTAGTTGTGGAGAGACCTCCTGCTTCAATAGACATACTGTAAATGCATTAGAAGGCTCTGCCCCCTCCTTACCGCGTCGGTATTATGCGGTTGAAATTATGAATTAATAATTACGGTGTAGCCGAATATAACAGACTATTTGACACTTCCAATGTGAACGTGTGACATAACTTGATGCAAGTCAGTGACACTTTGTACCTGCCACTGAGCATTTAGTTGCGAGCAGAGCAGAGTTCCCCAGCAGGTGTCTGACACCGCAAGAATGATTTTGCAACTACAGGGCGGCGATCTGTGGATTTGTCTTGACTTTACGTTTTGGCCTATAACTCGGACATACAATCAAAATATTTCCCCCTTGGATTCCTTAGAATCAGATCATGACTCAACCATTTTGAGTCATGATCATGACTCGACCATTTTTCGCCATATTTTCTTCAAAACACTTTTTGCTATTACTACAGATTTGTTACACGTTATTTTTGGGGTCATTTGATCAAGATGCATCACTCAGATGTCTTTTCCAATTGGCTATGACTGCATTCCAAAGTTTGCAGGTCCTGGGGAATGTGTAGGGCAACCCGGCCTGGCGGAGACCTGTGGTTTAAGGAGCACACCTTCCTAGTTTTGTGCTGTTTCCTTCTTTGTAAGAATACATGAACAATGTTCAGTATAAAAATGGTGAAACACTGTACAACTTCCTCCCAGAGGGCTTGCAGACTTGGGAACCCCCCAGGTAGATGTGTGCATGCATGGGGGCCATGGGGCCCTCATTGTGGGGGAGGCAGGAGAGACAATAGGTGACTGGGTGGCAGAGGGGAGGTTTTGAGGGGCAGGCCACTCCACCACAACTCCAGCTCAAGTGGGCTGAAGATGCCTGAGAAGTGCACTTCCCCTCAAATTAATTTTCCTTTCACCCCAAACATAATGTTGTCAGAGCTGGCTCTCAATAGGAGCCAATCACCAATGTTTTTCTTGCTCATCTGCGATCTGTGCGCGTGTGTTTGTGTGCGCGCTCCTGCTTTTGTCACCAGGTGTACTATGTGTGCTCAAAGCGTGAGTGTGTGCAGGGGTGTCGCACCACATTCTGGGCCCTGGGTACAAGGATTCACTGCGGGCCCCCATGAATGTTCCTCATAGGGCGAGGGGGTTTAACCCATTTAGACTGGGAACGCATTATTTTGTGCTTTAACTATTGAAAAATAGCTGAGCTACAAGCTCACTGCAAACTTGTAGATCTGCTATTTTTTTAAATTTGTGCAAGTCTATGAATATTTCAAATCCTTCTAAGGTTTTTGGAAAAACCTATGTTACTATGTCAGTGGTGCTCAAACCTTTTCATGTGAAGGACCCCCAAAATGATATGTATTTGGCCACGGAGCCTCAAAATATTTAGTTCCAAGGACCCCACAGAAGCAAATTTTGTCCGCTTAAAAAAATACATAATATTCAAACATTTGCACACATTTTCACAACTTTTCAAAAATAGCAGATCTACAAGCTCGCCGCGCTGTGAGCTTGTATATTTGCTATTTTTCAATAGCCAAAGTATAAAATAATTAAGGCCCTTCCTCCACCTTGGGCCCTTAGTAACCCAGTCCCACTCCTCCCCACCCCTTGTGACGCCCCTGCATGCCTCCACTTAACCTCCCTTCCTTTTAGAGCGCAGAAGAACATGCAGGGAACCTTCCCCTGGTCCCTCTTCAAGGTCAGCCCAGAGTTTTTGAAAGACGCCTCCTCCAGTCAATTTCACCTCTTCATTCATGTAAAAGATACCTCTGTCCAGGGGCGTCACACAGTGGGGGGAAAGTGGGACTGAGTTACTAGGGCCCAAGGTGGAGGGGGGCCCACCTTGGTGTATAAAATAACGATTTAATGATATAATGATTTTTCGCTATTGAAAAATAGCAGATCTACAAGCTAACAGCGCGGCACCGAGTGCCCCGGCCGCTGCGAGCTTGTAGATCTGCTATTTTTGAAAAGTTGTGAAAATGTGTGCAAATCTGTGAATATGTGTATTTTTTAAGCGAACATTTTTAACTCCGATTTTGCTTCTGGGGGGTCCCTGGAACTAAATATTTTGAGATGGGGGTCCGTGGCCAAATTCATATCATTTTGGGGGTCCTTCACATGAAAAAGTTCGAGCACCACTGACATAGAAACATAGGTTTTTCAAAAAGACTTCTTCACGATTTAAAAAGAAATAGCACATCTAATTAACCGATTTAGTGCCATTCCCGAGATATCTCGTGAAATGTACTAGAGTATTTCGAGTGCCAATCCCGAGATATCTCGCGAAAAGTAATATATTACTGTAACGGCGGTTATCCTACCGTGTACAATGGCGGAAGGTCTCGAGCCGATCTCCGTCGCTGATTTATCATCATCACGGATCCACGAGCACAAAATAGTAATCCCATAACATTGAGGCAGACGGGGGATCTCATCTTTAATGTCCATTATCTCAAAACAACACTTTAGAAGCGAAGATGGCAATAGATGCTCGCTTATAAAACACATGTTGAAAAGCATCGATCCGATCCGCCATGACACCACGTAAACAATGATCGATTCCGGTGAAGGACGCGATGACGTCAGACCGGAAGTGTTTACGCTGTGGACTTCTGGCCTTCAAAATAAGATAATGGCCGTTAATGGAGCCAGCGAGAGGCACTCTGGACATTATAATCCGTTAATTTGGTGGGCTCAGAATGGGTTTAAGCTCGCAGCACGGCAGTCGGTGCCGCGCTGTGAGCTTGAATTATCTGCTATTTTTCAATAGTAAAAGCACAAAATGTGAGTGAATCCTTGTACCCAGGGCCCAGAATTTGGTGCGACACCCCTGCCTCTGTCCTCTCCCCTTTTCTCCACTTCACCCTATCTTCCATTACCACAACTCTCTTTTAAAGACAAGGACCAAAGTCCTTTGGAACTCAAGAAATGGCAGGAGAAAAGGAAGGGAAAGCTCTGTTCTGAAAGAAGGAACAAGATATAAGAGCGTTGCAAACCAGGTTAGCCAGAGGTTGAGTGGTGGTGAAGCACAGTTAAAGGCCATTTATCTTCCTAAAGAACTGCTTAAGGTTTCTTGTTGGCCCTGTTACGGTGTCTCCCTCTCAATAAATTATTTAAGTTTGGGCCGAGGGCACCTGAAAATGGCAAGAAAAAAATAAAATAAAAAACACACGTACTGTATATATAGATTTGATTTAATTTGTACATTGGTTTATTAGCCTGTCATTCATCTAATGGCGATTCCTTGAGATTCATACATATGTAAAGCCGGGAATTATGCTAAAAAGTCCGCTATTTTGAGACAACTGGACCAATAAAACGAATAGACAAGTGTCAAGCGCTGAGAGACGGAGGCACCACTACACCTACAAAAGTGAAGGTTTTTTTTCCCCCCCTTATCTAGGTCACAATATGTGGAGCGATTTCAACAGATGGGCTCCAGAGTACTCCCCAGGCGAACAGAAGTTAGTTTCTCTCTTTCTGTCTCTCCTTGTCGCTCCTCTCAACACAGGAAAATCCACAATGTTAATTTAACACTCCGAGTGTAACAGTTGACCCAAATGGACCCAGTCGGAGTCCTGTGGTCCACTGGACCCCTTTCTCTCTGCCGTGAAGGATTCCATCATCGTTAGTCTGTTGCAGGAAATTGCCTGTGCATGCACACGTACGCACACACGCACTCACATGCCCACACACACACACACACACACACACACACACACTCACACACAGAAATAAGTTCAGCCAGTGGGTATTGTAAGGATACACACGAAATAGGTCAGAATTTAAATGTCATTTGATTTTTACCAATAGTACATCAAATGAAATGCAATGGTCTGGCATCAAGAACAACATATACCTCATGCTGCATATCATGCAGCGACTGAGCGCAGTACTACAATTAGAACACTTCTAATTTTGGTAAACCTTATACGAAATTCATGGAAATGAAACCCATGTCCTCAGCTCTTTAGAACCTGATGATGATGCAGTGTGAAACTTTTTTATCCGAAAACAAGTTCTGTCCTTGTTCTTCTAGGAATGATTCAGGACAAGTGTCCTGTTTATTTATTTATATACAGGAAAAAAAGAAGAAAAAAAAAGAACAAGTACAGCTTTGCTGTCGGGCAGAAACCTTGTCCAAAAAATTTTACTTTTCAGGAAATGGGTAAAAGAACTTGCGTTCCATTGTTCCATTGTGGTAATTATTTAGTTACAGGCTCTTTGCTAATACTTTTCATTTGTTAAATATTTATAAAACCCACAGACACAGGAAATGTTTTACTTTTAAACTAAAATAGTGGATGTACGGTACAAGGCAAGCTGGCAAAGCATTGTGAGGTTGTGTAGGGCGACGATAGGGCAGTTGGTGAAAGGACCGGTGGGAAAATGCATAGAATGCTGAAAAAAGACCTGTAATGTGGGGGGCCAGGCTGTGATATGGATCCTGTTTGAGTCCCTTCAAACCCCTCTTCACACACACACACACACACACACGCACACACACACACACGCACACACACACACGCATGCACACACACACACACACGCGGGTACGTGCCCAAACCACCACCGGACAAACCGTGCATGCCACAAAGAGTTGTGTTGAATGGAAAAGGCACCCTGGGGATGCGAGGGAGGCCATTGTGAGGCCTTGTGGTCCAACAGTAGCACAAAGACACCCCTCGCTAACAGCAAGAGGGCTCTGGAAACACACACGCGCACGCACGCACACACAAACACACACACACACACACACACACACACACACACAAACACACACACACACACACACACACACACACACACACACACACACACACACACACACACACACACACACACACACACACACGCGCGCGCCAAAATCCCTGGTTGATTATGGTTTACACTAAAGCAATGGGGGATAGTCTGTTTTAAGGTGGACGAGCGAGCGTTTGTGTCTGTTTGTGTGCGTGCGTGCGTGCGTGTCTTTGCATTATTAAAGTTGATGGGGCAAGTGTGTGTGTGTGTGTGTGTGTGTGTGTGCGTGTGTGTGTGTGTGTGTGTGCGTGTGTGCGTGTGTGTGTGCGTGCGTGCGTGCGTGCGTGCGTGTGGAGGGGGTCTCATATAATGGAGAGGCTCCACCTGTTTACACTTCTTTCCCCCGCACATTCTTCAGCGGACCCCACTGGAGGACCCTCGTCTCCGAAAGGCAGCTAACTGCTCTTGGGGAGACCCTCCATCGGGGGGCCCACTGCCACCCAGCTCCAGGCCAGCCTGAAAGAGCTGTGTGTGTGTGTGTGTGTGTGTGTGTGTGTGTGTGTGTGTGTGTGTGTGTGTGTGTGTGTGTGTGTGTGTGTGTGTGTGGAGGGAGGGGCGTGCAGTGAGAGCAAGACACATAGCAGAGGGAAATAGCAACAATAGCACAGGAAATAGCGCAAAAAGCAAATAGAGAAAAAGAAAGAAAGAGAGAAAAAGAGAGAAATTAACCAATTGAACGCAGCATCCATATTAGCCAAAAAATAGCCGATCTACAAATGCAAAATTTAACAAAATGTTCACTTTAACAAGGTATTATAATTATATTCTCCAGACTTGTATTCTCCCCATCTTGACAAGATGGTATATTGCAGTGTCCGCAGGTCAGCTGCACAGGTGCAATGCATTATTGTTAATTGTGGCACGTTTACTAACATGCCAAGTTTAGCTGCACTTGAACAACCGTTCCAGGCTGCCATATCCAGGCCAAGAAACCGTAGAAACCTGTGTAAAATACTGAAAATACTTTTTTTTTTTCAGACATTGTGAAAATAGCCGATCTACATGCTCGATCGTCTATTTTCACAATAGAACCGTGTTATACAAAATGTAATGCCTCTTTTCCATGAGGACTCCCATCTTTGCTATACCCTAGCTTTTGCTGAACTGACGCCACTGCAACAGGCCATCGTTAACCTGCTACTCAGCTGACTCAGCTGAGTAGCTGGCAATAGGCTAATATGGGCATTTGTGTTGAATCCACAGAGAGATCCCAAGTCTAATCTAATCCAAGGATGTTAGAAACACTCTAAAATCGTGGATTTTAGTTTGGCTGGCCAATTTGAGATGACAACAGCAACAATGGTTAGTAGTAGACGATCAGTTATTACAACTTCTAATCACTTTGAGACGAGGGCTGGATTCTTCAAATCCTAATCTACTTCCATGGCCAAATTTGACTTTGTTTGGTCAACTTCTTTTTCTTTCTTTTCTTTTTTTTTTTCAGGAGCCATGTTGCAACAACATGCTAGCAGTCACCAGGGCAGTCACATCTAGACGTGATGGTGCACAACACCGCCGTTCAGAATATGGGTAAGTGTCCCATTGGCTTAAAGGACAGCCAATGATGAAAAAGTTGCGCTTAAAGGGATACTGTAGTTTACCCCCCAAAATATATTTGAATATTATTAATAAATATCTTATGGATTTATTAAGCCAATAATTTGATGACCAGCAGTGGTTCCCTATGGATAGAGCCTGGAAAGAGCCTGCTTTGTTCCCTATGGAGACACAAAGAGTCTCCTCAAATTACAGTATTGTCTTAGGAAGACAAAAACAAAAAAAAATCTTGAGAAATTCAAGTCTCCGTGGGGTGAGTAATCGATAGACAAAAACAAAGTCATTTTGGATGGTGAACTCCTTTAAGTGTTGACTAGACTGTCTTGCTCCGTCTGTTCTGCTCAATGACCAGCATCTCTTCCAGCAAGCTGGTAATAGTGGGAGAAATATGTGAAAAAGGTGTTCACTTCCGGCAGAAAGCATGAAAATTTGCACCTAGGGGTATTTTTGTGCGCTGAATAAAAAAATTGACGGATCCAAGCACTTTTCTCAAATTCACTTTTCTCTAATTCACTTACCATACAGGGAAAAAAGACCCCCCAAAAACCTTCTTTAAGTAGCATGTGAGGGGTCTATCTAGGGGGTTTTCATGATTCTGAATCCATTCCAAGCATTTGTTTGAAAAAACATTCCTTGGGCTAGAAATGGACCCCAAAAAACTATGGTTTAGTGATGAGTCATCACTTTTCACAGTTTTGTAGGGTCCATTTTTAGCCCAAGGAATGTTTTTCGTGCAAAACAAATGCTTGCAATGGATTCAGAATCATGAAAACCCCCTAGATAGACCCCTCACATGCTACTTAAAGAAGATTTTTTGGGGGGTCTTTTTTCTCTAGTATGGTAAGTGAATTAGAGCCACCAGATCCCATGGGAAACGTGCTTGGATCCGTCAATTTTTGAATTCGGAGCACAAAAATACCCCTAGGTGCAAGTTTTCACGCTTTCTGCCGGAAGTGAACACATTAGCCTATTTTTGTTACATATTTCTCCCACTAAAAGAAGCTGTGGGAAGTCAGAGAACAAGAGGTGGGGGCTTGGGCTGGTCAGTGGGGGCTGGAGGGGGACGGGGGAACGTGGGGGGGTTATGTTACAAACAAATGGGTAGTTTGTGTGTGAACGCCTCGCCACGTACCATAAGCACTTCATCTTTGTTTTGCTGCTGCTGTACGGCCACCCCTGTTCAGAGAGGGGGCCAAAGAGCGCGGAGGAAGGTGGTTGGTGGTTTGAGGAAAGAGGAGGGAGGGAGGGAGGGAGAGGGGGGCAAGGGACGACGGGAGAGAGGGTGTTTGCGTGTAGTAGGAGGGCTAGACACCAGGCCTTTGTGTGCAAATTTCCCAGCAGCTCCTTACCAGTTAATTAAGGAGGTCAGAGAAAGAGTGGGTGAGAGAGAGAGAGAGAGTTAGAAGAAGAGAGAGGGGGGGAGGGGAGGAGGGGGCAGCTCTAATGAGCTGTCCGCAGCGCATGAATGAGGGGTTTGTCCCAAACGGAGCGGCGAGGGGCCAAACAATGTCAACAGCAATTAACAACCAGTGGTGGGCAGCCAAGGGCCCGTAGATTGAGCAAGCAAAAGATGTCTGGATGCAGGAAAAAACGCATGGAATACACAAACAAGGAAATCGCCGTTGTCGGATGGAAACCTTGTATGTCCAAGACCGTTCGTTTTGTATTTATCATTTTAAAAATGAACTAAACTAAGTGAAAATGGCAGATGTACAAGCACACAACGCCTCGCGGTGCGAGGCGTTGTGTGCTTGTAGATCGGCTGTTTTCACTACTTTTGTGCGACAGCCCTGTATGATGAAGCAAGGCTTTACTTGGTGAACAAAAGTACAAATTTGAAAGTTGGAGATACGAGGTTTCTGCCCGACAGTGACGAAATGCAACCCGCACACGCGCGCGCGCACGCACACTAACAAGCACCCATACATAATTGAAGTGAACATGCATCCAAACGCGCGCACACACACACACACAAACAGAGGCGCCTAAATGTTTGAGCGTTCTTGAATAGCGCGGTGGGCGGCAATAGAGAGCGATAGAATAAAACCGCGAGCTCAGGTCGTGTTACCTTCACCTCCCCACACTGCGGGGCCTTGACCCGACATGGCTGAGAGCCTTGGATATGCAATAATGGCAGACAGTAGCAGGGGCCATAGGTGGAACCGTGTGATCTATATTCCAAAGGCTCATTTGTCAGGTACGTTATGTACAGTAGCTGCTCACACAGGGTGTAAAGCACAATGTTTCTGAAGGAAAGAAATGCGAGTATATTCCTGGAGCATTTCGTTGGTGTCGGGCAGAAACCTCGTATCACCAAGTTTCAAATGTGTACGTTCTTTCGTAAAGCAAAGCCCTGCTTCATCCTACAAGGCCATCGCACAAAAGTAGTGAAAACAGCAGATCTACAAGCACACAACGCCTCGCACCGCGGCTGTCTTCACTCGTTTAAATCATTTTTAAAATGATAAATGCGAAACGAACGGTTTTGGACATACAAGATTTTCACCCGACGACGACGATTTACATCCTGAAACAGTGCAGTGTATTTGATTAGGCCAAAATCATCCACTGTAGTTGTTTGAACCCCTTAAAAATGAAATAAAAATAGAAAAATATATTATTATCCTCCTCTCTCTGTCGTCCTAACACATTGTAGCGTACTTGGCACAATATGAGGACTCATTATTTTGTTCTGATCTCCGAGGTGAAGTGGCCCTCTTGTACCCTGGTCTCTAATCGCTGGCAGAGACAGTGTTCTGTAGTGGTGCTGGATGGCCATGATGACCCCCACACTTACAAAGGAGAGAAACAGGCCGCGTTTATAGGCCTTTGTGTGCAAAAGAAAAAGAAAGAAAAAAAGCACACAAAAGCGGGAGCCTGAGATAGTGTCAGAGTTACAATCTTTTCACTCTCTAAAATCTCGATATGGATGTATTTTCTTTTCTTTTGCTTTTGTTGTTTTGCTGGCTACTTGTTCTGGGAGCAGGGAGAGTATCTGGGTGTAAGAATTCGGCTGTGCAGGAAAGTAGGTTGGGGGGTAGTAAAGCACAAAGGGACCATTGGCTATTGAGACAGGATGGCAACAAGAGGGCATAAGAAATGTGGTTACCTTCTTACACTATAAGTATTGCCCGATACTTGCGACTGGAAAAAGGCAATTGTTCGGAATAGTGTGTTTTCTATTTTGCATGTGTTTTATGGCAACCCAGTCTCCAGGGCGTGTTTATGGAATGTGTCAATCCTAAGTTTTTTTGCCAGACCCATGAAATGGGTAGGCCTACATAAGCAAATGTCGGTCTGTCTGTCCGGGTTTTCTATATAAAGGGTATATATGATGATGACATGATGATGACATGCCTACAAAAGGCATGATGTCATAAATGATGATGACACAACCCCGGTTGGCAGAACCGGGGTCTGGCACAACCAGGTTGACCTGGTCTAGTTTTATTATCTTCTATCACAATGGATATAATCAGGCATAGTGTCTCCTCGCCCTCATCTGATCTCAAACTCTGCAGATGGACAGGAAACAGTGAGAGAGATGGGGAGAGACATGCAGTAAAGATCGTCTGGAAAGGGATTCGAACCTACCGTAGCCTGGTGGGCCAGCCGCTATCACACACTTGGTTTTGGGATGATACTGGTACTCCACCACCACTATGTGTTGTGCGATCTGTTTTTGAAGCGGTGAAAGCCGCTTCCAAGGAGTGGCTTTGTCTGTCCCTTACAGTCTGTCCCATAGGCTTCCAAGGAGTCCCGTGTCCGTGTCATGTCCCGTGCATGCAGTATTGAGGATTGGTCAAGCTTCACATGACAATTTGGCCCTCCAGACAAAATCATTCATTCATTAAGAATTCATAAAAATATAGAACTAAAACACATAGAAATAGTATAGATCTAGAACACAGATTTCATAGCTCTAGAACACATAGAATAAAAATTCATCGCTTCACTTCGAACCGAGGTTTGGTATTTTTAACCAGGCTAATTCGAACCCACGATGCACTGTCAGGCTACGTTAAAGCCTAGGTGCCTGGACCGCTAGGTCCGCTAAATGGGGACCATGCTTCTTTATTTCTTAGCTTTTTACTCCAGCTTGTTCTCCCCAATCTAGCTGTTATCCCAAATGATTCCTCCCCACACACATTTCTGTGTTGTCACTGCTGTTGTATCCTACTGACTCACCTAGTGAGGAGCCCCCACCGGGAGGACGTAGAGCCCTTGTCCTACTCATCCCGCACAACACTCCCTGCTGACAGGTCCGACTGAAACATCAGGAGATGGTATAGGGCAACTGCAGTCTGGTCACCAAGTAACTTGCCCAAAGTGTGTAACTGTCATTTGTGTATTTTTGTTTAATTTGACTCCACTTGTCTGATTTGATTCTACAATGTTAATTAGTCTTTTTGTGTGTATATATATATATATATATATATATATATATATATATATATATATATATATATATTTTTTTTGCATCTCTGTATGGTATTTGCTTTGTTCAGGTACCCCAGTAAGGCTCAGTATGTACTGTATGTGTCTGTATTGGGGAACATTTACATGAATATAAACATAAAAAGGTGGAAACTCCGCAGTTGCCAGCCGCTCCTACATCTGGCTTTGTGTATACTAGAGTTGTGCATAAGGTGCTTACATCATCCAATGGGAAAACCCTTGAAATAACACAGAGTGACATCAACAACTGGGTGATGACGTCACCATCATCAACAGCCAATGAGAGACGAGTATTCTTGGTTACGTCACCATCAATAAGTGCGGCCTGATATAAATTACAAGACAGGCTCTGCTGGCGCATAAGTAGGCCAATATGGGCCATACAAATCTATGTACTTTATGTCTGTGAGTGTCTGTGTGTGTGTTTATTCCCGTAGTAACGGGTAAGGACTATAAATATATGGGTATGGCATAAACGAGTCTGTCTTCCTGATTGTCTGTGTTTACGTCTTCCAATGCGAAAACTACAGGGTGATGTCACTGCCACGAGAGGTGCCGTCTATGCCCGTAGATGGATATAAACAGGCATATTTCCGATAAGCTTGAGCCTTTACTTCCGGCTTTGGTCATCAACTTCATTCAATGAACTAAATTCACAGATGGATGAATTGCAACTGTCAGATGTGCAAATCGGTGTTATTAGGAATGATGTCAATGGTTTGTGTTGTGTGACGTCAGACCAGAGCTCTGGTCGACCTGAATAAGATGTGACGCAGTTTCTAAGCGTCACATTTAGTCTGAGTACGACCGAGAGAATTTCCAAACAGAGGTTACTGTGGTATCGACACATCATGTCCAACATGTCCACACCAAAGAAAAACCTTTCCAGTGTAAACACTGTGACAAGGGCTTCAGTCAGTTAGGTCACCTGAAGACACATCAACGTGTCCATACTGGTGAAAAACCCTTTGTGTGTAAACAGTGTGACAAGGGTTTCAGTCAGTTAGGTCACCTGAAGAGGCACCAGCGTGTCCACACCACATAAGAGCTTCAATCAGTTACATATTCTGATGACTAACCATCATCTCCACACTTCACCCAATGAGTTGTCCACCAGATGGCGCTGACCACTCGGGCCATGCTTAAGCGGAATGAAACGCGATGATCCAGGCGAATCGCAGACAGACAGACAGATGGACGGACATAGATTTGGCTAATTTTAAGATAATAATAGACTAGAGGTTTGCGCCCGCTTCGCCTGTTTTTGAAGCGGTGAAAGCCGCTTCCAAGGAGTGGCTTTGTCTGTCCCGTACAGTCTGTCCCATAGGCTTCCAAGGGGTCCCGTGTCCGTGTCATGTCCCGTGCATGCAGTATTGAAGATTGGTCAAGCTTCACATGACAATTTGGCCCTCCAGACAAAAACATTCATTCATCATTAAGAATTCATAAAAATATAGAATTAAAACACATAGAAAGTATAGATCTAGAACACAAAATGTATAGATCTAGAACACAGATTTCGTAGCTCTAGAACACATACAAAATTCACCGCTTCACTTCGAACCGAGGTTTGATTTTTTTGTAAGTGAAACCTGACCAATCACTTAAGGTCAAAGTGTCATGTGTCAATCCACCAATCCTCAAGCTTATCGGATATACGTATGCCCGTTTATGCCCATCTATGCTCAATTGCCCATCTGGCATATGCTATGCTAGGCCCCTCTCATGGCCTGTATACAGTATGCCTCATTATGACATCACCCTCTACATTTATATCAGGTCGCACTTATTGATGGTGACGTCACCAGGAATGCTGGTGGTCCCTCATAAGCTTTTATGGTGATGATGACGTCATCACCCGATTGATGACGCCACTCTGTGTTTTTCCAAGGGTTTTCCCATTGGATTACATCAGCGCAGACACACACGCATGCGGACGTAGATTTCCATAATTTATAGATAGATAGATACTGACTGATATATGTCCGTCCCCGGTCCTTAATAGGGCCGGTCCTTAATTTTCAGTCCCGTTGAGAACTCTAGTCCTCCCGACTTCCACACCAAGCCTCCTACACATCCTGTGCAGCACAGTAAACACATTCTCAGGGTTTATTTACCCATTGTATTCATTTATCCATTCATAACTCTGAGCATGTACAAATGTCCCCGTCTGGAAACGCCACGGAAGGAAGGGGAAAACAGGGAGCATCCTTTCGGGGGTATAAGCCCCCCCTCACCCCGTCCTTCCAGAGTGATCCATAACAGCGCTCAGCCAGTAATCAGGGTATATAGGCGCCGGGTGATCAGTGACAAAAGCTAGGCAGGGAGACATCAACCTGCTGGAGGGGAGGGCGGGGTGGGGTGGGTGGTGTGGGGAGGAGGAGGAGGAGAAGGAGTGGCTTGAGGCGGGTGGAGGTGGCGGGGTGTGGGTGATGTGGGGGCGGGTGGGGGTGGGAGTAATCAGAGTCCCATCCAAGCGGCCCCAGACGCAAAGATATTGCCATGCAGATTTAGTGCCCATAAAGGCAGATCCTTGGACCACCGCACTCCTCCCCCCGCCCCCGCCCCCGCCCCCACCCCTCTCCCCTCCCCGCCACCATCTCTGCCACTTCCTCCTCCTCTCCATGCACATACATGCACGACACCCCCCCCCACCCCCCACCCCCCCCTCCCTCCTCCACCCCCCCTCTCTCTGTGGTGCTAATTGGAGGCAGGTAGCCCCCAGATGCAGGGGCCCAGGTTACCGTAACCTTGGTGGCGAGATCGGGCTGCTCGCCTTCATGCGGCCGGCTATTCATCAAAATGTTGCGGGGGGGGGGGGGGGGGAGGGGGTGTCGGGGGGGAAGGTGGGGACGGACGGTGGCGGCTTTGGTTGCGTCGGCGGGGCAGAATATGCAGCACACGGGTTGGGGTAGGGGTGGGGGTTGGTGGAGGCGAGGGGCGGGCGAGCGACTCCGAGACAGCTTCCCAAAAGGGTAACAAATCACACTCCCTGCCCCTAATCCGCAGAGGAGGGGAGACTTGATAGACCGTTGGTCCATCAGGGGACGCGGCTGCACGGGACACTAGGGGATGTACACTGTACAAAACCACACAGTCAAATGCTCAGTGTTCATCTCATCCACAGATACTGCTACCATTCTGTTCACTCTCTCAGCGTTATTAAAAGGATCCCTGGCTAATATGACAAATATGCCTTAATACACATTATAATTGTCCTCTATAACTACAATATAAAATTAAAAACACCCTAAATATTTAAATACTTCTAGAAATAGCTAATCTTTCACTCAAGAAACCATGGTCCATTCTGTTCACTCTCTCAGCGTTAAATGATCACTGTGAGGATATTACGGTGTGCTTTAAGTTAAAAGCAAACAAACAAACAAACAAAACAGAAACAAAGGCATTCATTATTCCCTTCATATCAGTGATTAATCTACAGTACACCATTTATCGTCCCTGTCAGGCAGAAAACTCGTATCTCCAATGTTCTTTCGTAAATTAAAGCCCTGCTTCGTCATACAAGAGTGTCGCACACAAGTAGTGAAAATAGCAGATCTACAAGCACACAACGCCTCGCGGTGCGAGGCGTTGTGTGCTTGTAGATCGGCTATTTTCACTAGTTTTAATAACATTTTTAAAATGATAAATACAAAGAAACAGTTTTGGACATACAAGGTTTCCACCCGACAACGACGATATGTGAAATACTATCCACTAATACTGGTGAAGCACTGTGGTCTATCTTTAGTTTTGCAATATTAATTCAACACATACGGGGAGATAAATATTAGAACATAGCGGCGCGCTGCTTCTGCAGTAAATGCAAATCAAGTCTTATCAGCTACATCCCACCTGATCGATCGCCGCTGGTAGTGTTATCAATCATCCATCATAGCATTGATATCTGTGCCATGCCCATAATCTTACCTGATCAGAATCATTGATCGATTGGGGATTGATCTGCCAGTACCAGCGTGCGGTGTGTGAAAAATATACAAAGGTTAAAGCTAAATGCTCGCAAACGAGGGACGTGTGCCTTTAAAATTGATTCTATATCATTACGAGGGCTGCTGTGTGCCTTTTTAAATGAATTCTACACCAATAGGAGTTTGGGAGACACGCGTTTAAATGCACGTTTTATTTTTTCTCTCTTTAAAGTGACGCTGATGGCGAAAAAAAGGAAAACTAGCAACCGAGCATGTGGAATTTATCATTTCTAAATTTGAAGCAAAGGGAATCCCAGTTTTGCTACAAGAGAATATTTCATCCGGCATATTAGGAAGTAATTACCCCTGATCTTGCATTTGTGGTGATGGTTTTGCTCCTCGCCAGAGAATACTGAGCCAGTGGCTTGTATTCAGCAGGGAAAACAGGCAGCCCCAGCCACGAAGCACTCACAATCTCCTCTGCATAGGACCTTAATCATCCCAGGTTGGTGTGCATGTGCATATAGGGAGATTTGTGCATGCTGTGTGAGCAGGTTCCCTTTGTGTGTGTGTGTGTGTGTGTGTGTGTGTGTGTGTGTGTGTGTGTGTGTGTGTGTGTGTGTGTGTGTGTGTGTGTGTGTGTGTGTGTGTGTGTGTGTGTGCGCGCGTCTGTGAGCGCATGTGTGTGTGTGTAATGCTATGCACCTGTGCCTATGTGTGCTCCTCTGTGTGTGTGTGTGTGCTTGCTCGCACGTGCGTGCGTGCGTGCGTGCGTGCATTCATTTTGTGTCTACACGCATGTGTCTTTGTATGTGTTGTCATGCCTCTGTATGTGTGTATGTGTGTGTACATCAGTAGATCTGCATGCCTGTGTGTGTGTGTCTGTGCGTTTGCGTGTGTGTGACGTGTGTGTGTGTGTGTGTGAGTGAGTGAGAGAGAGTGAGAGAGAGAGAGAGAGAGAGAGAGAGGGAGGGGGAGGGAGAGGGAGAGGGAGAGAGAGAGAGCTCGTCCCTCCAATTCCCCGGTGAAGCCCTCTACACCAATTTTCAGCCTTGGGCAATCACTCACTCAGCACACATATCTACATAGAGGCTGATGAGATCCTCCGTGGGCCCCGGCCATGTGACTGCAGCCCGTCACGTATGTGCCTCCCCCTAGCGCTATCCCTGCTCCAATACTCAGTCACTAGGGGTGGGGGTGGAGGTGGCACTGCATGTGGATCATCTACATATACTCTTATGATACATAGGTAATCTCACAGGGAGAAATCAAGAAACTCCCCTCTATGTTTCCCTTTGAATCGGAGGAAAATCTGTCTTTTCTATTTTTTCTTCTTTTTTTTCCTTTTGCATGCCCATTATTGGTCGGGGTGATATGTCTTCCAGTTTTAGATGTCCTTGCACCTGGAGAGAGGGGGGGAGGGGGTTCTCTTCAGAATCCTTGCGCTCACCAATGACTGATATGGATGCGGGTCCCAGGAACCTGGGGTGGATAGATTAACAGCATAAAGAATGTGCACCCCGGAGCCGCGATATTAACACGGGGGGCCATTGAGTGACCAGAGTTCATTAGTGTAATTGTCAGAATATTGCCCATTGGCATGGTCATAATGTATGGAATATTAATACCACAAATCTCCATTCTTCTCGCATGCACTGGCATAACAGCATGTGTGTTGTCATCATCAGCACACTAATGAAGAGATGAATAACTTCAACAAAATGTTGCTCTTTCCCCGCACTGTTTCAGCCTGGCTGTACAGGCAAACCTTTTAGGTGGTTCCTGAGGGGTTTCCAGGTGGTCCCCAGCTAAATGATGGAGACTTGGCAACCATGGATCCTTTCGGGTCCATTTGGTTTTTATGCTTGAGTAAAATTATTGTTAAACAAGAAAACATTTTTACGGATCAACAATTGATCCAAGATTGTTGGTCCCGTTTTAAAGGACAACTTTGTTTTTTTTACAACAAGGGTTCATCTTTTAGATTGTAATTAGAGAAAAGAAAAAGTGAGTGTTAAAATGTTTTCATTTGCTTCGTTTTATTGTTTTATCGTGTTTACCATGCTAAAATGTGGGGCATGCGTACAAGTGGCTAAATATGTCTTTTTAGACACAATAAGCCAGCAGTTTCTTTATTGCTATTTACAGTAACACTTCTAGCCCCCATAAGTCACATACAACCATGAAAGGTTGCGTTGTATCTTGGGAATGGGCTTATTCTGTGTAAAATGACATATTTAGCCACTTGTACGCATGCCCCCAAACACTGCAAGAATCTCTAAAACAATAGAAAGAAGTAAATGAAATCAATGTAACACTCATCTTTTATATTCTTTAATTACTAAAATATGAACCCTTGTTGTAAAAATCTAAAGTTGTCCTTTAAGCCCTGTTTGGGTAGGACGGCTCGGACAAAAATGTACTATATTGCTTCTATGGAACAAACAACTGCTGGAACATCCTGGAGGCTTAGATATAAAGATATTTTGAAAAGGTAGGAACGTCGATTTCACACGAAATTCTCCTTTAGCGTTTGCCTGTTACCCTGTATCTCTCCTATGGCACCACATCAGTACAGCATGGATGGAATTGTCTCATCCAACGACAACAAAATATTCTAAGTTCTGGGTCTGAGAGGCTAAATCTCATCAAATGGTGGTCTGTGGCTCCAAATGAAAAGGGTTGAAAACCACTGTTTTATACCCATGTCTGTTTTGGTCTACATGGCTCAGGACTGTATATGTGTGGCGTAGCTGCCTTTGTCTCCAGGGAAAATAGCTGTTTTGACGAACCAAGAGAGGGAATTTCTTAGAGTTGCACGACTGGGTTTCCCGCCCACCACCCCTCTCTCTCTCTCTCTCTCTCTCTCTCTCTACTCTCTCTCCCCCTCCCTCTCTCTCTCCCTCCCTCCCTCCCATCCATGCTGATGTCAGCACACAGCCCACCATAGTTCTGGGGCCCACAATTACTGTTCTAAAAGTAGACCGATGTAGGTTCTGTGGGTGGAGGGTCAAAGTGGGGTTGCGAAACACCTCTCAGAAAACAATGGAATTACTTTCCTATCGTTGATTGTATGCAAAGGTTAGGTGCACAAGATGTTGGTTTGGGCATAACATTAGGGTTAATGTGGCATCTGTGGCGGCACCATTGGATGCTATACTGTACATGTGAAGACCCCTGCATGTTTAGAATAGAGACCTAGACCACCGATCGCTGATGTTTTTGTCCAAAAAATACAAAAACTTTCTATGGTTATAAATTTGAAAAACTTGGATTGATTGATTGATTTAAGACTTTTCAGGAAAAGGTACAGGACATTACAGTTCACTAGCTGGTACAAGGTCAACTAAAAGATTAAACACCAAAAGAAAGCTTTTGGGCTTGTTTAAATTGTGGTCCCTTTTTACAACTCATACGACATGACAAATAAAACACTACACAGTTGAGGTAAAATTGAGCAAATTCCCATAGAAAGGAGATTACCTGTTTCTCCTTTGTATTTGTTGATGTCTTCATTGTCTTGTGTTGTATGCTATGTGATGAATTGAATACATACAGTAGGTCCACAATGGAAAACATGTTTTTGTGTTATAAAAGTGATTTCAAATAATAACAAAATGGGTCTATGTTCTGATAGTACTAGTTACCATAGAGTGTTTGGTCCATATTTGGACTTCAGCCTTATCTCGGTGAGGGAAAAAAAAGTGGGGCCTACGTCCAATCATGGTCAAGTGGGGCGGGCCTTATGTGCACCAAGGCCCGCCTCCACTTGATCATGATTGGAGGAAGGCCCCCCGCCCTGTACATGAAAACTGAAACTTAAATGAAATCACTCACCCTACCTTTAATGTCTGTCTGTACCATTTCTGACTGAATAATCAATCAATCAAAAATGTATAAGAAAAAAAAAAATCACCACTTAAGCCATAAGTTTGACGAGTTATATTTATGTGTCCACTCTGCCAATGACGAGTTTGACGAGTTTCACCCCCATACAACCCCATATGTCAAACAGGGCAGCCATCTATGTTTACATAACATGTAAAACATAATGGCTGTTTTCTCATGAATGCCTGAACGGATTTCCAATCGGTTTTTTTTGTTTGAAAGCTGTGAACATCCTGCACACACATGGTGCATGATTTGTGCATGGGCGTGCATGATCCATGCACTATAAATTACATGGAAGTCAATGGAGACCTCTGGCAGGATATCAGTAAAAATGGCATTCAAAATGGCAGGAAATGAGTTAAAACATTTCAAAATATCCAACCTACAAGCTCACCATGCTTGGTGAGCTTGTGGATCTGCTATCTTTGAAAATGTGTGAAACATTTCACGTGTAATGATTGAGACACATCGTCTGCATCATTGCCGATGTCTTTAAAAACATAATGTCTGATATCTATCGGCCAGACCGATGGGTCGGGCTCTACTTTACAATGCATCGTTTGTCTTAGTGCTCACTATCTCAATCTGTCCACATACAGTAACTTTAGGCTATTTAAATAGCCCTTGAGCACTACATTATAGGAGCCCATAAAAGTGGATAACATAACGTTGTTGTCAGGTGGAAACCTTGTATGTTCAAAACCGTTCATTTCGTATTTTTCACTTTAAAAATAGTCTAAACTAGAGAAAAAAGCCGATCTACAAGCACACAACACCTGGCATCGCAAGGCGCTGTGTGCTTGTAGATCGTCTATTTTCACTACTTTTGTGCAACACTCTAGTATGATGAAGTATAGGGCTTTAATTTCATTTGAAACTTGGATATACGAGATTTCTGCCTGACAAAGACGCTATGGAGAATAGAAATTAATTATGGTTGACGATGTAACCTATTGGCTTACATAACATGCATAACATAACGACTACATATTTACTGTAAGGCCAATGTAAAAAAAAAAACGAAACACCAGTTTGTAGGGGAGCACAGTTCTTAAGCCATTTATCGTGTAGGTTTAGCATTTAACTGGGCATTAGCAAGGGGGGGGAGGCTGCATTAGCATATTCTGTAAGCACCCCCTTTTTTCATTTATTGATCTGACCTTCTTCTGGCCAGCCTCTGAAAATACCTCTGCATTCTCTTTTCACAGTCTCCCACATTTAGCTTACCAGGCGGGTTTCTGTTGTGTGCATGTGAATGTAATCACTTAAAGTAGCCCTATACGCATTATCTGAAGCTACAAGAGCAGAGTGACAAAATAACGTGAAAGAATTTTGTGAAACAGTCACCCTGACTCTTAAAATGTTGACTTGCTTGGCACGGTAGTCACAACGATACATTTTAATTTAACTACAGTACATTGTCAAATCTGGACCGATAATTTAACCTGAACGTGTACACATTGACCCACAAGGGTGCAGCTGACCAAGAGAGACCCATATCGTCACGGTCGGGCAGAAACCTCGTATCTCCAAGTTTCAAATGTGTAAACTTTCCCTGCTTCATCATACCAGGCCATCGCACAAAAGTAGTAAAAACAGCTGATCTACAAGCGGTGCGAGGCGTTGTGTGCTTGTAGATCGGCAGTTTTCACTAGTTTAATTCATTTAAAAAATGATAGGTACAAAACAAACGGTTTTGGACATACAAAGTTTCCGCCCGACAACGACAATATGAATGTCCATGTATTGCATTAATCTCTATCAGACTGTGACAGTAGCTGCAGTTGATTCAGAAGGCTACTGCTTGAATTCTTACTAAATACCAAGAACGTAGATCACTCCAGTTCTTGGATATTTACCCTGGCTCCCTGCATGGATGCCAAATAATTGATTTCTAAAGATTCCTTTTATATTTTACAGTATAGGCCCAAGATAAATGTGTGGTCTTGAGCTGCATGGTGAACCACCCAGACTTCACAGTTATTCTGGGACAGGTCTGCTTGAGGTCCCCAGGACTAAACTAAACACGGAGAAGCAACGTTTACTTTTTATGCATCACATATCTGGAACAAACTGTCTACAGCTACAACTCAGAGTTCTTTTAAATCAAAGTTGAAGACCCTTTCTTTTCTTTTGCTGCTGCTGCTGCCTTATTTTTCCATTTTATTATAACTTATATTCTTATTTTATATTCTCTTAACAGTATTATAACACATTTTAATTGTATTTTAAATGCTTGTTTGATTGATCGATTGATTGAAGACTTTATTAGAAGTTTGCATAGGAAAAGGTACAGTTTCATGACGGTACAGTTCACTGGTACAAAGTCAACTAAAAGGAGATCCTAGGAAAGCACTTGGCTTATTTACACAGGAAACCATTGAAGTGTCTCATATAACATTGAATGACAGACGGTTAGAACACAGCACTATGCAGTAGAGGAAAATAAAAAAAATACAGTAGGTAAATAAAGAAGGGTCAGGGGAGGGTAGGGCTGGGCTAGGTTTGTTTTTACCAGTTGCGAACGGCTGCCACCTGTAAGTGGTTTTTCAGGGTGATTTTAAAGGATGCTATGATGTGTTTATTTATGTATAATGTGTTTATTTGTCTTACAGTGATGCTTTAAATGTTTAGCGTAAAGCCCTGTTTGAAAAGCCTTGTTGTTGAAATGTCCTCCAAATAATCATGCCTTGACTAATATGTAGCGTCATATCAAACTGCTACATTATGGCTCGTAAGGAATATTTCGCTTAAGGATGTTACATTAAAACACGACAACGGTTTGAGCTAATGGCGGCAAGAGAACACCCGAACGGCCACGGCTACAACAAGGCTGCTACTACTAGCCACGTGGGCTAGCTGTTAATCACAAGAGAGGTGCAGATAGAACCATAATGGAGGATTTATCTTCTACTTCTCACACCACTTAGTGGCCGATAGACAGCTGTGGACCTCCAGCTCTCCCCCACCCCCCCCCCCCCCCCCCCCAACCCGCGCTCCGTTCTTAGACACTCTCACCCCAATCACCCTCTCTCTCTCTCTCTCTCTCTCCTCTCTCAGCTCCCATTCCAGTGGCGTCAGTTCAGCAAAAAGCTAAGGTATGGCAACATGACTGGTGTCTTGAGACACCAGTCATGTTGCCATACCTTAGCATAGTGTTTCTCAACCTTTTTTCTGCATGGGCACACTTTTCATGTCCCAAGAATCCATGGGCACACGAACATAATACGGGGGTGTAAATATCGTCACTATCGGGAAGAAACCTTGTATTTACAAGTTTCAAATTTGTACGTTTCTTCGCAAAGTAAAGCCCTGCTTCATCATTAAGGCTGTCGCACAACAGTAGTGAAAACAGCAGATCTACAAGCACACAACGCCTCGCACCGCGAGGCGTTGTGTGCTTGTAGATCGGCTGTTTTTAAATCATTTTTAAAGTGATAAATACAATACTGGCTTTCAAGCAGTTTCAAGGGGCACACTTGACCCTTCTCAGGGGCACACCAAAGGTCCCTAGGCACAGTGGTTGAGAAACACTGCCTTAGCAACAGGCATGATGAATTTATTTCAATACATTTAATTTTTCCCCCCTGTAGCCAAGGTATGGCAGCTACCATACCTTGCCATACCCAATGGACGCCTTTGTCCCCTTCCTGGTACCAAAGGCTATGATTGAAACAGCTCTCCTAAGAGGTGCGGAGGCGGGCAAGAGAAACGGGGCTGGAACAAGAAGACAAAATAGGTTGAGAGAGGAGTCGTTAGTTAGTGAGCGAGGTGTCGGGGTCAGGATAATGTTGCTGACGCCGGGCCAGAGCCTGCAGCAGAGCAGACGTCGTGGCTTTTAGGTCACGTGAGACGTAATTTGGTGGGGTGCGCGCGGTGACCTCGCGTAGGATCGTAGAATAGTAGTAACTCTCGCTCGGGGTCCCGGGTCGGAATGAGTGGACGTGCACGTTGACAGCACATGGCCCTCTCATCTATATTTCATAAATACATCAGATGTTAGCGCAAGCGTCCCACTGTGCCGTCTGACTGGGGAACACTGGGCTCGCATTAAGGATAGATGCTAAGCATGGGATGAATTAACCGGGTTAATAGTCCAAAGGGGTTAACGCTGGTTAATGGAGTCTCGGGTATAAACATGTAAATGACGTAAACAACAAGAAAATGTGGTCCCATGTTTTTGTTTACATATAAGGGAATATATCGTCGTTGTCGGGTGAAAACCTTGTATGTCCAAAATCGTTCGTTTTGTATTTATCATTTAAAAAATGATCTAAACGAGTGAAAATAGCCAATCTACAAGCACACTGTGCGAGGCGTTGTGTGCTTGTAGATCTGCTATTTTCACTAGTCCTGTGCGACACTGCTGCGACAGTCTTGTGTGATGAAGCAGGGCTTTGCTTTCCAAAAAAACGTTCAAATTTGAAACTTGGAGATACAAGGTTTCTGCCCGACAGTGACGATATTTATGTAACGCCCGGGATGCGAACCCAATTGGCAGATGATCAGATGATGAGCATATATTTACATGCTCTTTGGCAGATGATCGCGGGAGATTTCTTATTTTTTTGTATTATTATTTTTTGCAACAGGAAAACATGCTAAACATACCAGAGAGGAAAAGCTGAGGCGCATCATTAGCGGCAGAAGAAGACCTTCCTTCTTTCTTTTTGCTTCGCCCGTGTGTTGTGTGTGTTTACATCCTTCGCCCTGCCCATTGTCCAGTTTGCATATCTCTTCTTGTAGGAGGGTGGGTGGGGGGGGGGGGGGGGTGGAGGAGACAGTGGAGGTGGTGGTGGGGGGGGGGGGGGTTGTAGGGGCTAACGCTCTTCCATGTACACATCCTTGGACTTCTCATGCAAATTTATGTTTAAGCATACTTTGTTTGTGTGTGTACACCGCGGCGGACACAAACACGCACGCACACCTACACACACACACACACACGCACGCACGTGCGCACACGCACGCGGGGCGCGCGCACAAGGGGGTTGAGGAGGGAGTCTTGGAGGGGGTGGGGGTGGTGGGTGGGGGTGTATTGGTGGTGGTGGTGGTGGTGGTTGGTGCAAGGCGGTGACAGAAATTGAGGGGGACGGGGTGGCAGCTGCAGGCTGCTCGGTGCACTGTCAGTGCGGAATGATTAATGAATGGCGGCCCCAGCTGAGCCTAACCTTTGGAGAACCGCACAGGACATCTGCAGAACTGTCAACGCTCTGACAAGGACAGAGCTGAACAACCAATTATTTCGCCATCACTAAGGTGGGCTGTCAGCTTAATCCTAGCCATTCACTTAGGCAAGGACAGGCAAATTTCTCCTTTACATACACACACACACACGTGCGCGCACGCACGCACACACACACTGCAGCAGACCACGCGGGGCTGTGTTGCAGACACACAACGTACACACACGCGCGGGCTAGAGATACACACACAAGCGAACAAACAGGCGCACGCACGGACGAGAACGCATGCATGCAGTGTGGACATGCACACAAAGCGGCTTGGTTACAAACATACACTGCATGCATATGCTCACACACACACACACACACACACACACACACACACACACACACACACACACACGCGCGCGCACACACACACTACGAGCAAGGGGGTGCCTGGACAAAATAGAGTTAACCCCTCCGGTGCTGGTATTGTGTCAGCTCCGTGCAGGTGACATATATTAAAGAAAGCAGGGCGAGCAGGGGTGGTTTAATGATGACAAAACAGGGATGCTGGCTGCCTGGCTGGGGATAGTGGCTGGACATGGGTGGGGCCCGCGATACTAGAGGAATACACACTGTGTCTGGTACATGAGCAGGAGGGGGGGAGAGGGGGGAGGGGGAGAGGGGAGGGAGGGAGGGAGAGAGAGAGAGAGGGACTGGGAGGGCAGTGAGAGAAAGTGAGAGAAAGGGAGATGGAAGATGGGAGGGACGGAGGTAAGGATGGAAGCCCTGATTAGGGATGGGATGATATGAAAATGTCATATCGCGATTATTGTGACCAAAGTAATCGCGATTTACGATATTATCGCGTTAAAGGACAACTTTAGTTTTTTACAACAAGGGTTCATATTTTAGATTGTAATTAAAGAATATAAAAGATGAGTGTTACATTGATTTAATTTACTTGTTTCTATTGTTTTAGAGATTCTTATTTCAGTGGTTGAGGGCATGTGTACAAGTGGCTAAATATGTCATTTTACACAGAATAAGCCCATTCCCAAAATACAACGCAACCTTTCATGTTTGGATGTGACTTATGGGGGCTAGAAGTGTTACTGTAAATAGCAATAAAAATAAACTGCTGGCTAATTGTATCTAAAAAGACATATTTAGCCACTTGTACGCATGCCCCCATGCACACGCATGCCCCACATTTTAGCATGGTAAACGCGATAAAACAATAGAACGAAGCAAATGAAAACATTTTAACACTCACTTTTTCTTTTCTCTAATTACAATGTAAAATATGAACCCTTGTTGTAAAAAAACGAAGTTTTCCTTTAATAAAAATATCCCCCAAATCCATTATCCTGGGGCGGAACATTTGCCAAAGAATAGCAGATCTACAAGCTCACATGAGCTATCTTCCAAGAGATTGGGTAGAGAGTGGAAAAAAAGACTGTATCAAGTACGTATATTATAAGCACGTTTAACCAATAGAGGGTTTAAGTGGTACCGGATATGCAGCTCGGCAAATAAAAGGTGAATTGATCCCAGTGCATGACGGAGGACGATATCACACGATAAATGTAATCTCCACGATACGATTATCGGGAGTGTTTTTTTTTTATCACGATAAACGATCATATCGCTTATGGTCCCATCCCTAGCCCTGATACCAGCAGGATGTACTGTATCTACACAGGGTTCTGATGAGGAATATTATAGCCATGCACTCTGTACAACATAATGCTGCACACCTGCACATACTGTACGTGTGCTCCTATACACTACATGGGCTACAGAGCCCTCGTATCGGTGCTCGGTTGAATGTACACTCCTCTTGTTTACATTTGCTGCATTTTGTTATTATTCATGAATCGTAACAAAAAGGGGAGAAAGGGCTAATTGGTGGAGGTAGGAATACTATCAATTAGAGTGTGTTACCTTGGAGAACATGAATAAGCAATATTTAAATAACTCCATAATTATCCTGATGATGATGATGATGATGATTATCATCATTACACCCTCAACAATGGTGATGTTTGAATATGATGAAGCAACTAGAACAGCTACAATTGGTTTTCGTGTTTATATTTAGTTTTTTGACACTCCACTGCATAATGAAGTAGTAGCCTACATTTTCCAGTGCTTCATATTTGGAATACATATCGTCATTGTCGGGTGGAAACCTTGTATGTCCAAAACCGTTGGTTTTGTATTTATCATTTTTAAAATGATTTAAACTAGTGAAAACAGCCGATCTACAAGCACACAACGCCTCGCACAGCGAGGCGTTGTGTGCTTGTAGATCAGCTGTTTTCACTACTTTTGTACGATGGCCTTGTGTGATGAAGCAGTGCTTTACTGCTGTGTGCTGAGCCATGCTGAGACAAATTCCAGATATGCCTTGGGATATTGCCGTGTCATTAAAGGTGAACATTTTAAATTGAATGTTAGTAAAATAGCAGATTTACAAGCTTCAAGCTTGTAGAGCGCCTATTTTCACTATGAAATTATGATAACACAGGTGTGCCTTGCGATTTTGACTTGCCCATTGCACAGGGGTCATCAACATGTTCGTACATGGACAAATGTGTCCGTGGCACGAGTTGGTCTTGTCCCTGGCAAATTCTAGATTTTTACACCATTATCAGTGGCGCCAGTTCAGAAAAAGGTAAGGTATGGCAACATGACTGGTGTCTTGCACGCGCGCCTTCGCGCGCGTGCAAGACACCAGTCATGTTGCCATACCTTAGCAACAGCCATGATACATTTATTTTAAGAAGTACTTTCTATTTTTTTCCCCAAAAATGTCTATGGTTTCTTGGGCTGTATATGGCAGTCTGGAACAGTTGTTCAAGTGTGGCTAAACTTGGCATAATATAGTAAACGTGCCACAATTAGCAATAATGAATTGCACCTGTGCAGCTGACCTGCGGAACCTGGGAATATACTATTCTGTCAAGATGGGGAGAATACAAGTGTGGAGAATATAATTATAATACCTTGTTAAATTTTGCATTTGTAGTTATTTTACTGTAATTTAACAACATAACCAGCACAGACAGACAAAGAGACATTCATGGATTTATATTTTAAAGTAACTTGTATTCTCCCCCCTAGACCCAGGGTATGGCAGCTGCATACCCCTGCCATTACCCAATTGACGCCCCTGACCATTATAAATGTCTTATTTTCATCATAAGACCCAATTACTGAATGGCAGTCTCCTCCAGGGTTTCTTTTCTTTTCTGAATATGTATGACACTTATTTACTATGACAATAAGACACATTATAGGAGTCCATTAGTACTAGTGGTTCTCAAATGTTTTACTTGCAAGGACCCCCATGACTCGTTGTAGACCTGTTATGTTCATTCAGGGCTATTTCTTCATGTGTTTCTGGTAATATTAGTTCTTGTCATCTTGTATGTCCGTGGCAAAAATAGAATTTTGACAAAAATGTCCACCAAAAGCCAGCATGGAGATGATGACCCCTGCCATTGCAGTGCAATCCCACCATCTCTCTCTCTCTCTCTTCAGGCGTAACAGGGACTAATTTCTTTACTGTAATTCAGACTAATGAACATATGATCAGCACTTGCTATTGATTAACCAAAGAGACTCTAATAATAACAAATGTGTATATGGGTGTAAATGTCTTTACCTTTACATTATTCATTAATCTCTCTGCGTGTGCGCGTGCATGCATGCATGTGCGTGTGCGTGCATGTCTGGAGCCCAGCCATAGTTTGGTGCTGATGGGCGGCGGTGTGAGTGACTGATTGGGATCTGATTGAGGCGTTTCCGTAGCGATAAGGGATTGAGCCTCGCCAGCGAGCCTATTGACAGGCTGTTGATGAAGCCCGGGAGAGAGAGAGAGAGAGAGAGAGAGAGAGAGAGAGAGAGAGAGAGAGAGAGAGAGAGAGAGAGAGAGAGAGAGAGAGAGACAGACAGAGAGACACACAGAGAGACAGAGAGAGACAGACAGACAGACAGACAGACAGACAGACAGACAGACAGACAGACAGACAGACAGACAGACAGACAGACAGAGGCAGAAAGACAGAGAGAGGGGGTTGAGGGGACAAGCAGATAGAAACCTGTGGAAATTAGGCATATGGGATAAAAAAACAATTAACACATTTCTAGGGGACCCAAATGCCCATCCGGAATCAATGGGGGTACATTTATTGTAATCACATTTTTGTCTTAGAAATGTGACAAAAAAAAAAAAAATATTATTGAACTCAAGTCTCCATGGGGAGGAGTGGGGTGAAGGACTCCTTTAAGAACTGTCTCTCATCAGCAGCTATAGCTAACACTGTATGTGTGTCTGTGTGATCTCAGTTTGAGTGTGTGTGCTTGTGTTTGTGCGTGCGAGCGTGCGTTTGTATGTATGTGTGCTTCCTTTGCTCTCATGTGTCTGCATGCAAATTGAAAACATTTCAGTCTGTCTCTCTCTCACACACACGCGCGCACACACACGCACACACACACACACACACACACACACACACACACACACATTTGAGAGTCGACTCGTAACTCTGTGTGGTCGATCATGCGTCGATCCAACTACAGACAAATGGGCTGCGATGTTTTGGGAAGACTGGTCTTGTCCTCGTCGACAGTTGAAAGATGAAATGCCAAGTCAAGTCATGTGAATCCTCAATGCCATTTGGGTGGGTGTATATTCATGAGTGACCTCCCGCTTCGCCCTCCACAAACGGCGAGGGAACTGTGTGCAGTTCAAGTCATTTGACCGGCACAGTCCTATAACACCCTTTTCTCCCCTTATGTAATTGAAATTATTTAATTTTCTTTTAACCTCTGCCATTCTTTTGAATGGGAAACCTTAAATTCTGCATCGTTATACACTTGGCAGTATGCAGTGCACCAGCTAACCTTTCTGCAATGTGTCTATGCAGACTAATAGCTTGAGCAAATAACTTCTGATTGTCAACCTTTGTTTGAACAGTAATAGAGTTGAACGGTTTTGCATATGGAGATATTATTGGAGATATTATTATTAACCGAAGTCACCGCATCTATGACACACACACACACACACACACACGTCACACACACGCACGCACGCACGCACGCACGCACGCACGCACGCACGCACGCACGCACGCACGCACGCACGCACGCACACACACACACACACACACACACACACACACACACACACACTGTCAGACTGTGTTCATTAGAAGCTCAGTCCCGTTAACAGGCCTGTCTACTGTCCCAGACACACTGCAGGAGGAGGTGTCTGGATGCTGGCGCTTAAACTGGGTTAGTGGACCAGAGAGAGAGAGGGAGAGAGAGAGAGAGAGAGAGAGAGAGAGAGAGGAGAGGAAAACCCTAAACTGGGACGGGGAATATGGGAAGAATATTCTCCATCAATCGTAGTAATACATACACCCCACTGCGTAAGCCTGCATGTTGTTGCATGAGTGTGTGTTTACGTGTGTGTGTGTGTGTGTTTGTGCATGCATGGGGGCTGGCTGACTAGGTGCCTATACACAGGCAGCATCTTTCTTAAAAAAAAAGAAAATATCAACATATCGTCACAGTCGGGCAGAAACCTCGTATCTCCAAGTTTCAGATTTGTACGTTTTCCGTAAAGTAAAGACCTGCTTCATCATACAAGGCCGTCGCACAAAAGTATAGTGAAAACAGTAGATCTACAAGCACACAACGCCACGCGGTGCGAGGCGTTGTGTGCTTGTAGATCGGCCGTTTTCACTAGTTCAAATCCTTTTCAAAACGATAAACACAAAACGAACGGTTTTGGACATACAAGGTTTCCACTCGACAACAACGACGCACTTCTTTATGCAGCATTTTTTTATGAATGCCGTTTTATGTGTCGGGCGCTGCTGCGTTGCCAGTGACGTAGTGTAATGAAGCAGATATTTGTCTCGCACTGTGTGCCTCCACTTCAGTCTCCTGCCCCTGAGTTGATTTAGGGAGCCAAATGGCAACCCATTAACATGTGAGAATGATTGCGCAGCCCTGGGGTTGGTAGCGTGGCGTCCCGCAGAGAGCTTTTCACCGCGCATCTCTCTGATCCGCGCTCTTTGTACTGTCGGCAAGAGTTAAGCATCAAAGACATAGAAGTAACTATCCTCACTCTCAATCGTTCCTCCTTTGCGCTCGCTCCCCGTTCCCGTTTTGGCCTCTGGGTTCACCACTGTAATTTGCTCCGTCTCTCGACTGTTCCTCTCTCTCTCTCTCAGTCTCTCTCTCTCTCCCCACCCCCCTATCTCTCTCTCCATCTTTCTCTCTCTCTGCCTCTCGGTCGCTGTCTCTTCCTCAATCTCTCCCAGGGCTGGTGAATGAGCGGAGGAAGGTGACAGGGTCAAAGTGAATCTTCTCCCTGCCGTAGATGATTATGTCTTAACCCGCCGTAATTCAAAGGAGCTGGCCCCAAGGCCGTTGGGCTTCACGCGCCGTCGACAGGGGCGTCACAAGGGGTAGGAAAGTGGGACTGAGTTACCAGGGCCCTGCAAGGTGGAGGGGCCCTAGTAACTTTAGCTATTGAAAAATAGCAGATATACAAGCTCACAGCGCGGCACCGAGTGCCGCGCTGCGAGCTTGTAGATCTGCTATTTTTTGAAAAGTCGTGAAAATGTGAGCAAATCTTTGAATGTATGTATTTTTTTAAGTGAACATTTGTAACTCAAATTATGCTTCTGGGGGGTCCCTGGAACTAAATATTTTGAGATGGGGGGGTCCTTCACATAAAAAGGTTTGAGCATCACTGACATGAAAACATAGGTTTCTTGGCTCACATTTTCACGATTTTTCAAAAATAGCAGATCTACAAGCTCGCAGCTTGTATATCTGCTATTTTTCAATAGTTAACATTCATGGGGGGCCCGCAGTGAATCCTTGTACCCAGGGCCCAGAATTTGGTGTGAAGCCCCTGCGTGCCGATGAAGGGAGCGCGTGCGTGCACGTGTGTGTGTGTGTGTGGGGACGGACATCTCAAACGTCGTCATCACGCTATTGTGACAATGACAACGAAGAAGAGAAAGAAAGGGAGATAGAAATCGAGCGTGGAAGACAGAGAGAGTAGGGGCCCCTCAAATGGACTTCCAGGGTCAGCTGTGCGATGCCTCGCCGGGTGTTTTGTGTGACTCACTAGTAGCTACAGCGTCGCTCAGATGATGGATGCGTGTCTTTTCTCTAAAAGCCTGGCCATTCATTGTTGGGCCCGCAATTTGATAATGGACTCGGGTGACATCATTGGAGGCGGACATTAGACAGTTGCACAAATGAGGATGATGATATACATGAGCCACAGACTCCCGTGGACATTAGCGCTGCATCCTAGCGGCGGTAGCGATGCTAGCGGTTGTGTCAGGGGTGCTAATTGAAATTATGCTAATTTAGCCGTTAGCTTTGGTTGATTGGTCAGTTGTGGTGAGGTGGGATAATAAAGTACACCTGTCCACACAGCGTTCTCGGCCAGACAGAAGCTTAGTTGTCAGAGAACAGAACTCAAGGCTCCTCTGAGACAAGAGTGTTCTTCCACCTTTAACTTGGTCTCCCCGGTTTCTCTTTAGGCCAAAACCTTCATTTTCAGCACGGAATGGCTTGACTATCTGGCTTCAACCCTTTGTCAATACGTTCTTTCAGGGGTGTGACACACTAATACACTAATACACCAATACAGCCACACACACACTCAGACGTGCACATACATTATATTGTCACTGTCAGGCAGAAACCTTTAAGTTTCAAATTTGTAATTCTTTTCGTAAAGTAAAGCCCTGCTTCATCACACAAGACACACGACGCCTCGCACCGCTTTTGGACACCGGTTTTGGACATACAAGGTTTCCACCCGACAATGACGCTATACACACCAGTAAGACGCCTAAGGGCGACAAGCGACCTTCCCCGAAAGGGGGAGGTCGTGCCATGTCTTGGCCATCTGGCCAGTGATGTATATCACCCCTGGTATACTCATACAGTATATGGAGATCCATGTACTATATATGGAGATATGCAGACCCCAAACATGCTTACTCAGATACACATAATAGCCTACTGTACCTCTCATATACTGTACACATCCATATACACACACACACACACGCACACGCACACGCACACGCACACACACACACACACACAATAGCATTTAGCACGGGTAACTAGGAAGTCAATGAGCGCTTATTTGAAATCCAGTGGCGACACTAACAAGCCAATGTGAAGGTGTGAACACAGCTGTTTGAGTCACAACAAATCTAATACGCTTTTCATCACTTCTTAAACAAGCCATCAGCAAGTCTAATGCTCTCCCGGTCGGCAGCGGCGCTCCACTATGATACATGTGCCTTCAAAGCCTTTTCTTAAACATCAGCACTTAGCACATCCTCCCCACACCTCCGCAACAACGCACGCACCCCACTGTAAGCAGCGCCGCTGATAAATCAGATTAATCATTTGTTCGCGATACAGATTTATGAAACTTACAATGCTCTAATTGATAACACCAACAGCTGCCGCGCTTTCCGTCTCTCCGGCACCTGATCTGCGTGGAAATTATCTCTTAATCAGCGATTATCAAACAGTACGTGCCAGAATAGTGATTGCGGCTTAGTTTTTCTTTTTCTTTTTTTTTTTGGTTTGCCTGCCCACCCCCGCCTCCCCCGAATTCTTGTGCTTTGGGATGAGGAGACATGCCAGAGTAGTCTGTGTCAGTCACGGCTGAACCAAAGCGAGGCGGAGGGATTCACCCCGCGTGTCTGTCCCGGGGCTTAAGAGCTACTCTCTCATGACGCCTTACCATTTTAAACCTTATTTGGTTTGCAAAAGTGAAACTAAGCTCTTTCTCCACCACTCTCGTTTTTTTTTTTTTTTTTTTTTTGGCTTTCTTCTTTCCTCCGCCAAGTTCAATTTTTTGGACAGCACATAGCTTTGAGACTAGAGATAAGGGGCCAGGGGTGGGCGGGTTGGGTTGGGTAGGCAGTACGGGGATAACTCGTGTGGCTGGCGGACCGGGAGATTTTGGAGTCGGGGGGGTCACTCGGGGCAGTAAGAGGAGCACGGCTGGGAGAGGAGAGGGGGAACCAAGGAGGCAAGGGGGGGAGGGGGGGTTCAGTGGAGGAGGGGGGGGGCTGGTGGTGCTAGTGAGACACTCTGGAGAGCTGACTGAGCTTCAAAGGGAAGTTTTCTCTTCTTCTTCTTTGACTGACAGCCAGGCCCCCAGAGTGAAGAGGACCTGGCTGGAGCCCGTGGACCTCCTGTCCCAGGATGCCCGGCGGTCTCCATGGCACCGCGCCCCCCGCCTCCCAAACCCCCACACCCCCACAAACACTTCCACTGTATGGTGATGTGTCCTTCATGAGTGATTCCTTCATAAGAACCAATCACAAGAAAGAACCATGAACGATTCGTTCATTTCCTTCAAATGTAACGTTCACGCTTTCGTTCACCCTTCCTCCCCTCCGCCTCCCCGAGTCCAGGGGCGGAAAAAGTACTCAAATGTTTTACTTGAGAAAAAGTATCAATACTGCAAATGCTCTGTTGCATGCTCTGTTGTAAAAGTACAAAAGTATTGGTATCAAAATATACTTAAAGTACTCGTTATGCAGAATGTCCTATTTGAAGTTTTCAAATGTATAAAAATCTTTTGAAAATAGCTGCATTGTGAGCTTGTAGATTGGCTATTTTCAAATTGTCAAAATGGTCAAAAATTTAAATCTTTGCGCGAGACCCGGAAGGGAAGCACCACTGAGCGGTGAACGTGAACGAATCATTTGAACTGATCATTGCTGTGAACGAAATGATTCGTTCACTGAAATGAACGGTTTTGCCCACCACTATCACATCCACATGCATGGAAGGTGGGACTGAGGGAGGAGATGGAGAGTATGAAAGCGCAGGGCTTGGGGTTGCCCGCTCTCTTCCTCCTTGCCTTTGAAGGAAGGATGTGAAGGAAGCACAATGGCTCGTTTAAATAAAGGTATACAGATCCAGCAGTTTGTGTGTGACTGCAGATGTACAACAAAACCATTGGAACCCATTCAATTCAGCACAGAGGTCCATCTCCTCTTTGTGGGGATGCTGTCATTGGTGTGATTAGCCTAACAGGGCAACCAGTACTTATCTGACTTTCTTTCTTTCTTTCCATCTTTGCGGAGGAGAGCTAAACACCAGGTCAGTGGGCATGATGGTTACAGCCCCAAGATTTGTGTGGTCGATGAACCCTCAACCACATATTTACAGTAATTCTGCATAGCCACCGTTATAGAGCTGCTGTTATTCAGAATGCTGTTACCACACGGTGAGGTGCAGGGAGACTGTACCGTGTACCGGCTATATGGTGAAATTGAGAAAGAATATCTCCCCATGCCCCTTCTCTCCTTCTCCTATGCCCCAGACATTAGCCGGTAGCTTGGATCAGGGAGGGCTATGTTTAAATGTGTCTCAGTAAACAGTGTTAGGCCTGTATAAACAGCGCTGCATCGACCAGCCTCTATTCATGATCAGCACGTCCTCGTCTGCACTGGATTAGTCAACATACCCAACGCCTCTGTTTGCTCTGCTCTGAATGTAGCCAATGTCAATGCCAAGGCCCTAATTGGAATACTACACTGTAAAGTCCTGCGTGTTAATGTAACTCGTGAATGGACCTACCGGTATGTACTGTATGAAGCCATCTCTAGGTCTGGTATAGTGTCAGAGCTATACCCAGGAAAATATGTTCGGAACTATGACTTTCGGCAGCGCCCAAATAATATTATGTCTTTAAAGCAAAAACAGCAAATCTACAAGCTCTACAATCTACAAGCTCTACAATCTACAAGCTCACAACGCCTCGCGCTGCGAGGCGTTGTGAGCATGTAGATCGGCTATTTTCGGCTAAGAGGTTTGTTTGGTTTAGATGGGAAAAAGAGCAGGCTAAGTACAGACTGAAAGGTGAAGTTTATTAAGTATTGACGGTTCAAGTTGTATTATGAAAACACAAATTGACATGAATCCAAAATACACTGCTGATCATGCTGTCAAACAATGAAACTATATGGAATCTATGAAAAGGCTGTGGGGGTCCTGCTTCATCTCTCTCTTAACAAAGGGGTCCTGAAAACGTTGAAGACCTCTGCTTTAAAGATTTCGAATACCCTTCTGCTGGATGTTGCAATAAATCGCATTGTACTGTATATTCCATCTCATAATTTTCAAAATATTCTTGATGAATAAGGATGATAGCGAGCGATAAAGCCATGCCGAGCTGTGTTCCGCAGATAAAGTCACGCCAAATCCGTCACTCCAGATTTGTCCAGATACAGATATTGCAATACTAGGTAACGCACGATTTCAGCCAGTAGTCAGAAGCAGCCGGTCGTCTGCACAGTGCCGGACTAATAAAAGGTCAAATCCGTGTTTATCGTTTCACTTCACCTGGCATATCACACTCTCTCTCGCAGTCATTAGCTACACATAACAAGTGGGTGACAGTATGTGTGTCGGCGAGAGAGAGAGAGAACACTCCAGGTCCATGAATCTCATGCAGGCTGGTGCCATTACTGTAACAAGGCTCCCCACTTTCTCCCTGAGCTCCTCAGAGGTACTACGAACGGGCAGACCTGGTTGGCTAGGCACCGGCTACGGAGCAGTGGAAAAGTGAGAGAGGACAGAAACCGAGAAAAGTGAGAGAGAGAGAGAGAGAGAGAGAGAGAGAGAGGGAGAGAGAGAGAGGGAACGAGTGGGAGATGGACTGGGGGAGAGAGAGAGAGCGAGAGAGAGAGAGAGGCGCTCAAGTGTGGCGGGCAGCTGCATTGTATCACCCCATTTTAGCCCATTACACTATGTATGGGGGCCTTTCTCCCTCCCTCTTTTGCATGGTAATTATTTTCCAGCCCAAAGGTAGCTGCAGGCAACGTCAGCCACTGCGTCAGGGCCCACTGCATTAGCCGGCCATTGCATTATTTATTTGTGCTCAGGCAGCCGGATGGATACCCCGAATCCGCCGAGACGCGGGGCGGGTGGTGGTGGTGGGGGCGGCGGGGGCCTCTCAATGTCACCTCCTGCATTGTGGGAGGCGGTTTTGCGGTGGCCGCTTGGACTTTTCCCTCGGACCGGGAAGAGCTTATAGGCAGAGTGGCTCAAGGGCAAAGCGGTGGCTGGGAGTCAGTGGGGGAGTGTGTGCGCTGTGCGTGGGAGTATTAGTTAGGGTGGTCTGTAATGTATTCAGAGAGGGGTCAGGGGGTCGAGTTAGTGCCCTCGCCTATATGCAAGAGTCAACCGCGCCGGGTTCATTGGGACACACCGGACGGCCCCTGGAATGGGCTCTGTTATGATATCGGGGGCATAAGCATAGCGTCACTGTCGGGCAGAATCCTCGTATCTCCAAGTTTCAAATTTTTTAATTTTTTCGCAAAGCAAAGCCCCGCTTCACCAAACAAGGCCGTCACACAAAAGTAGTGAAAACAGCCGATCTACAAGCACACAACGCCTCGCAGTGCGAGGCGTTGTGTGCTCGTAGATCGGCTGTTTTCACTAGTTTAGTTCGTTTTTTAAATGATAAATACAAAACGAACGCTTTTGGACATACAAGGTTTCCACCCGACAACGACGATAGGGTAGTTGGGGTGCACACACCGCCTCGGGGCCTCGCGTGTAGGTAGGTATACAGTAGATGGTCGTATGCAGGGAATTACCCCTGGGTATTATAGGGAAATAGACTTGAGTTTGGTATATTTTTTTACACTGTGCCCCCCCTGTCCCCTGTGTATGGATAAAGGGTTATTACATCCAAACACCAGTGGGCTGGATGGGGTTACAGCGTGTCAGGGTTATGCGGCGAGCTAGAGCGACATGCCTCAGCGATCCTGACGTCTGGGACGTAATACCCTGGTTACCCCCCCTAGTAGTACACGCACGCACACACACACATACACCAAACACACACACAGCGCACACACAGACAGACAATCACACACTGCTCTGTTGGACATTACTCCCTCTTGACCTGTCAGCCTCGGCCAATCGCACCGCAGCACCGCGGAATGACAGCTGAACTACTGTCCCTGTCACGGCTCCTCAGTGTAGAAACACACACACACACGCACGCACGCACCGAGCACACACACACACACACACACACGCACGCACGCTCGCACGCACACACACACACACACACACACACACACACACACACGCACACGCACACGCACACGCACACACACACACCTCTCTCTACAACAGCAACATCAACAACATCAACTCCTGCCAACCCCCCGTCTCTCTCTCTCTCTCTCTCTCTCTCTCTCCCCCCCCCCCCCCTCGACCAACCTAGATGCTCAGGTGGCCCCGTGACATCATGACATGACAATGACAGTGTACCGATGCTCTGGAGTGAGTGCATCCCGCAACCTCCTCTTCCACTTCAACCTACACTGCTCTCCCCTTCTTCTTCCCCCACTGGAGTATATAGGTTCCTTGCTCCCATCTCTCTTGTCTTTTCTTCTCCTTCTTGCTCTTTTGCTTTCTTGTTCTTGCTTTCTTTTGGGGTGGGAGTGGGGTGGGGGTGAAGGGGGTAAAAGAGATGGAGGTGGATGGAGCGAGACAATCAGTGTCACGGAGTCAGAGAACCAGTGACATGGAGTCAGAGATACAGAAACTACGTATGACATGGAGTTAGACTGCAGGGGTCTTCAACGTTTTCAGGCCGGGGACCCCCAAACTGATGGGGAGATGGAGCAGGGACCCCCTACCACCTCGTAGGGTGGGGGGGTCGGGGCTACGACATATTTTTTATTTTAAACATGTTCAAGTTACAGCGAGCAGGGTGGGCCGTACCACAACCATTTCTAAACATACTACTTATTAACTGAGAACAAATGTCAATACTATCAACAATATGTCAATTGCATAGTAATCATGTATTCAAGCTATTCAAAATGGATAGAATCATGATTTATTTTTTAAATAAATGTGGAAAAAGGCAAAAAGGAAAAAAAAAAAAACTTTTTTTAAAATCTTTTTTTTTTTTTTTTTTTTTTTTTTTTAAGCAATAATTTCGCGGACCCCCTGCAGTACCTCCGCGGACCCCCTAGGGGTCGCGGACCCCCTGTTGAAGACCCCTGAGTTAGAGAATCAGTTAGGTATATCGTCACTCTCGGGTGGAAACCTTGTGTGTCCAAAACCGTTCCTTTTTTATTATTTTAAAAACGGGTTAAATGCGAGGCGTTGTGTGCTTGTAGATCTGCTATTTTCACTACTTATGTGCAACACTCTTGTATGATGAATTAGGGCTGTAGTTTACGAAAGAACATACTATTTTGAAGCTTGGAGATACGATGTTTCCACCAGTTGCCCACCAGTGACGATATACTGTCCACGCTCCACAGTAGTGTTATAGTAAGATCATCAGTGACATGGTGTCAGTGTTGGTGGTGACATGAGCCATAGTAAGAGTATACTGTAGGGTTGGAATCCAGAACTTTGAGGAACATTGAGGAACCAGAATCGGTTCCATCACATTTGGAACTGTTTCCACAACCTGTTCATCACACTGGTACTGTATGTGGAACACAAAAGAAGTGTGTTTTCATTTAGTGCTTTCTATCGTTTTAAATATTTTAACATTTTGTATTTCATTCGGTGGGGGGCATGCGACAAATGGCTAAATATGTCTTTTTAGACACAATAAGCCCATTCCCAAGATGCACCGCAATCTTTCATGGGCAGATGTGACTTATGGGGGCTAGAATTAGTGTTACTGTAAATAGTAATAAAGAAATCACCAGCTTATTGTGTCTAAAAATACATACCAGTATTTATCCACTTGCACGCATGCCCTCACCCACTGAAATAAAACTTGCTAAAATGGCTAAAATGATAGAAAACAGTAAATGAAAATGTTTTAACACTCATCTTTTATTTTCTCTTATTACAATCTAAAATATCAACCCTTTTGTAAAATAAACAAAATGGTCCTTTAAGGAATCGAACCGTTACGAGGGAATCGTCAAGGAACCGGAATCAATCAAATCCTAAAGGATCCCAACCCCAAGTAGGAGAATCAGTGACATGGAGTCAGTTAGACAATCGGTGACATGATCATACAGTACAGAGAATCAGTGACATGGAGTCCGAGTTACAGTAGAGAATGAGTGACACGAGTCACAGTAATAGAATCATTGACATGGAGTCAGAGTGAGAGGATCAGTGATGTAGTGTCAGAGTTAGACCCATGCAGCATCCAGCCTGGTCTGCCTAATGGGAGCTGACACCGCTGAAGCGACCCGGACGGACGGTGGGAAGGCCCGGCGCCTTGCAGGCGGCAGCCCTCCCAATTATTTTTCTGCCTGATAAGTGCAACGCTTGTTTAAGACCATGGCTGTTTGGGGATGCAGGGATGAGGTGGAGCGAGAGGGAAGAAAGATGGAGAAGGAGGAGGGAGAGAGGTTGAAGCAGGGGCCAAGTTACGAGGATGACAGGCCTTGATCCGAAAGGATGGCTAGCTGTCTCGCACGCACGTACAGACGTACGAACACACTCGCGCACACACGGCACACAGCTCTGAAAGACAAAGTCTGGGTACTTTCCATACATACATATTGTCGTTGTCGGCTGGAAACCTTGTATGTCCAAAACTGTTCGTTTTGTAATGATCATTTTTAAAATGATTTAAACTTGTGAAAATAGCCGATCTACAAGCACACAACGCCTCACGCCGTGAGGCGTTGTGTGCTTGTAGATCGGCTATTTTCACTAGTTTTGTCCGACAGTCTTGTATGATGAAGCAGGGCTTTACTTTACAAAAAAACATACACATTTGAAACTTGGAGATACGAGGTTTCTGCTCGACAGTGACGATATGTTCTACCATTATTGCAGCCACATACATCTGCTACTGTATATATGATTTACAATTGGCAGAAAACCGATAAAGCTGTATCCTTGAGGAAGGGAGAGGTAGACTGAAATGAAAGCAACAAAAATGCACAAAATTGTAAAGTAACAAAAGCTTCTTCTGAACATCAATGGACATGCATGTCAAAATAGCCAATGCAGTAAAAAATGTATCAATCATTTACACACACATCAGCTGATTTCATAATTCAGAAGAATCTCATTCATTAACAGAATATATTTATAGGCTGATCATTTAGATGCACAAGTATCATCTGTTAACATATTCTATTCTATTGCATATTCTAAAAGTATGGCATACATTTGTGTGAGTCTTTTATGTGAAGAATTATAAAAAAAAAAAAGCCGGAACTCATTTTACGCAAATTTGAAGAAAGTTCTTGAAACATTCTTCTCAAATCTTTTCTTTGTGTCCTCCTATCTTGTTCTCAAAGTAACTAAGTACATTTACTTAAGTACTGTAATTAAGTATAGTTTTGAGGTATTTGTACTTTACTTGAGTATTTCCAATTTCCAATACTTTTACTTCTACTCCACTACATCTAGGACTCAAATATTGCACTGTTACTCCACTACATTTATTTGAAAACTGTAGTTACTAGTTACTTTGCAGATATACATTTTAATATTATAAAACATACATTAGCAACTTTAGCCCTAATTTATACCTAGGCTATTTGAAAATAGCAGATCTACAAGCTCGCAACCGGTCACATATTTTGTACTTTTACTTTTGGTACTTTTGATGCCAATACTTTTGTACTTTTACACAAGTACATTTTGAATTCTGGACTTCTACTTGTAACAGAGTACTTCTACAATGCAGTATTGATACTGTTACTTTAGTAGAAAATGTGAGTACTTTTTCCACCACTGGTCCCTTGCACATGATATTTCCAGACGGGATGTCCGTGGCCGAACAGTCCTACTACATGTCAATTTGGGGGTCCCTGACATGAAAATGTTTTAGGACCACTGGTGTATGGAGGCTGCATGCTCATATGCTGATTCCTGTTGGCTAGACGCATTGTTACCAAGGAGAGGGTCCATGTGCCATGGATCTGCTTGACTGCTCAGACTTACAAGAGGTGAGGGCCAATCGCCTATGAGGAGCGACCAAGAGCAAAAAATGAATGAGCAATGTGTGTGTCTGTGTATGCGCACGGGTGCGTGTGTGTGTGTGTGCATGCGTGTGCATATCGTATGCACAATCATGCGCATATGCATCCATGGCAGTAACAGAAGCATATGCTTGGCTGACAGACAGTGTGTTTTGCGCTACTTTGCGCCCCTTTGAGTGGAGCAGAGAGCCATAACAAGCAGAGAAAGACTGAACACCAGGAAGAGACTGTTCATACTGTCAGTGGTGTAAAGTAGCTAAGTACATTTACTTAAAGGAGCTATAGTCAACTTTTTCTTGAAAAACGGATGCTAAAATAAAAATAATGTTTCGAAAATATTTTATGAAAAAATAAGCTTCATGTATGTTATGTGTTTCTATTCGAAAATGACCACAAAAAGCGTAAAATAATGATAAAATAATCATTTTTGCCATTGTCAGACCGACACTTTGTTTACATTCTAATCTATAGACTAGGATGTAAACAAAGTGTCGGCCCTACAATGAAAAGGTTGACTATAGCTCCTTTAAGTACTGTACCTGTGTACACTTGTGAGGTATTTGTACTTTGCTTGAGTATATGTCCAATTTTGATTACTTGTTTTCCTTCTACTCCACTATATACATCTCAGAGGAAAATGTTGTACTTTTACTCCACTACATTTATTTGAAAACTATAGTTACAAGTTGCTTTGCAGATATAAATTTAAATATTATAAAACATACATGAACCAATGTAGCTCTGTTTTATTCCTTGGCTATTTTCAAACATTTTGAAATTTTACTTCTGGTACTTTAAGTACATTTTGATTCCAACACTTTCATATTTGTACTCAAGTACATTTTGAATTCCCGACGTTTTACTTGTAAGGGTGCCCTCACACCAAAATACCTATGAGAGTGGAATCCGCGTTCCACCAATGCATTTCAATGAGAATGAAGCGGTTTTCATGCCAGCTGAGGACAAAAAACGCTCCCTTCTCATTGAAATGCATTGGCGGAACGCGGATTCCACTCTCATAGGTATTTTGGTGTGAGGGCACCCTAACAGAGTATTTCTATATTGCAGTATTGATACTTTTACTTAAGTAAAATATGTGAGTAGGCCCTACTTGTTAAACCACTGACATACTGTATTATCTCTGCTGTCAGGGAGAAAACTACTTTTCAGGAAATGGAAAAAGAATATCTTTTTAGAACAACACAATACTGCCTCAAAGTCGGTATGGTGGATTTATCAGATACTTGAATGTGTCCTTGTATTCTCAACACTTTACCCAAAGGCAAGTGGATTGATATTATTAGGAGGTTTTTGACCATTAATGTGAAGATTGTTTTCCGTCAATCTAATCAATGATGGGAAAGAAACAACAACTAGGTGGTTTGGTTTGACCGACAGTTTGAAGATCCAGTGGAGTTTAGTCAGGAGGTTTAGTCAGAAGTGCTTGTTTAGCGCTTTTTAATTATTTTCAATTGGTTCAATATTTGTGAAACCCACACACAGACATAAAGGGTCTTCAATGACATTGGAAAATGGAGATGGTTTCTGACCACACAGTCAAATCCTCAGCATTCATTTAAGTCTTTCAAGAGTGCATAAATGGACCTATGTTTACACTCACTGTCAGAGTAAAATGAACACTGAGGAAGATGCACGATAGGAATAGGATGGCTGTGCGCACGCGCGTGCATGCGTTTGTGTGTGTGTACGTGTGTGCGATGGTGGAACCTGAGAAAGTGTGTAAAAAAAAAGTAGTCACATCTCAAAAGAAAGCCACTGATATAATTACATGGTGGATATCAAAGGCACTTCATAATGGAGAACTCAGGGCATCAATCACATCCACATCAGCCCAAATCACACGTGCACGATGCTCCGGGGTGTCAGCCCTTGTCTAAACAGACGTGGTGTTCGTGTGGTGACAACCTGTAATTTGCCCCATCCTAGTCTACTTGAACAGCGTAATAAGGGTTATTCAATCCAAATGCTAAGTGTCATAATCCCGGGCAGAGTGGCTGCACTACATTAGTGTCAGTGCTGCCGTGTTAATGCTCCAGTGATCACTGTAACCGCTGCTGCTAACTGGGGTTTCAGCGTGGCCTACAGCCAAAAGGCCCTGTGTTATAGGCTGTCGCACCACAGTGTCTCCCTGCCCGAAAATAGGCATGTATGAATAGTCAAGTAAAGGTAAGGAACGGCTCAAGCTTGTAGATCTGTTTTTTTTTCCCGGCTTGTGATACCATCGCAAGACGGACTATAATTTAAGCAAAACGAAGACTGGGTGGCATCAGAGAAGAAAATAAGGGACTCGGGGTGGGGGCATATGGGAGAGTGTTTTTTGTATAGGTCTTTCAGTCCGAGTGTATCAAAAAAGCAACTGGGTTAAGCACTGTTGGTCCGACCAGTTTAACATTCACCAGGTTAGCATTCACCTGCGTCGGCAGGTTAGCATTTCACCAGGTTAGCATTCACCTGCGTTGACAAGTTAGCATTTCACCAGGTTAGCATTTCACCAGCGTTAGTTTGACTGAGGTTAGGGTTAGGGTTGAGGGTAGTTTTAGGTGTGTCTCCGTCCCCCCGACTTTCGTCACCTCCGGCGCAGCCAATCACAAGCTTCCGCTGCTTTAACCCAGTTGCTTTTTTGATACACTCGGACTGAAAGACCTGCAAAAAAAAAAAACACTCTCCAGGGGGCATATAGTCATAGTGTCAGGAGCTGACTGCCATCGTTGCTTGTCTCTGCTCATCACAGCCCCCTTGAATTCCTAGAGAAATAGAGACAGCAGGAAGAGGAGCGACAACTGAGGAGGACGTGAAGGCAGACAAACAAGTCGGTCAAGTGATCCAACACTCTCACCCCCAAAAGAAAAGTCATATTGTGACCTATTGAGTTGACCAAATGTCAAACTGTGACTTGAAGGGGGTTCCTCACTCCAGGAATGCCAAAGTCCAGTTCCACTTTTTTTCCGGATGTTTTCGGCTTGATTCCAACGCGACACGATTTTTTTTTACCAACGCGGACCTGCGCAACCAAAGTGAAGTGATAGAAGCGACTAGAATAGAGAAGAAAATACAGTAGCTTCAGGTTTGAACGCTGCTTAAAAGCCACTATGGGATACTGGTGAGGGAAAATGTACAGTTCAAGGTCCCCCTAGTGAGGAAGCCTTATCTGTGCTTTTTTCCCCCTTCTTTCCCTCCTTGGCTTTAATTACAGTAAGTACAGCAGACCCCCCAGCTTGTTTAACAGATCAACTAGCAGAAGAAAGAAGAATATGCTAATTAGTCCCATATTGTTGCTGACCACGCTAGTTCCTTAGCACTGCTGAGTTTTATGACATAAGAAGGACAATAGGAATCTGTATTCAAATGACTCGCTCTCTTCTCGGGGCGTATGGCTGCTGGTTACCATTGCTAGTAAGTGGCTAACCTAGCACATTCCGCCCCCCCTCTGCGCTATAAATCTCGGTTTTATGAGAGTTTATCGCCGTTGTCGGGTGAAAACCTGTATGTCCAATAAACGTTCGTTTTGCATTTTTTCATTTTAAAAAATGATTTAAACAAGTGAAAACAGCCGATCTACAAGCACACAAACGCCTCCACCGCGAGGCTTTGTGTGCTTGAGATCGGCTGTTTTCACTACCTTTGTGCGATGGCTTGTTCGATGAAGCAGGGCTTTGCTTGTGCGAAAGGAACATACAAATTTGAAACTTGAGATACAAGGTTCTGCCCTTGAACTGAGATGAAGTGAAGATGCAGGATCATGCGGACGCAATAGGAGTCGGTACATGTTGTTGTTGTTGTTGTTGTTATGTAACTTTTTTTGTATGGTGTAGCGATGTTGCTGGAAATGGAACCTGTGGGGTGTGCAGTATAAATTGTGTTTTGCAGTTTTTACATGGTGAATGTTGAAATAAGGCGTAAAATCAGGCGTGTCGGCGCGTTTGTTTGGTATGCTGTACTCAGGTGTGTATTAGGTGCGTGCGGCTGCGTGCGTGGATGTGCGTGCGGGGTGCGTGGCTGCGTGTGTGTCTACCCCTCCATCAATCTCGTGCATTGCAGAACATATGCTTTCATGAATCCATGTTCCTGAGACTGGCAGCATGAGTGTGAGTGAGTGAGTGTGAGATGAGAGAGAGAGAGAGAGAGAGAGATCGGTCATGATCAATACTATTGAGATCTGTTTACCTTGGTGCCGAGCATGCGCCAGCTCCCAGCTTACCACTGAACATTAAAACCAGACTATTAGTAATACTTTGCTTCTTCTCTCACCGTTTGGACAACCGCAATGGACAGTCCACCTTTGTGGACTGCACGTGATAGAGAGGAGACGAAGGGATGGAGGAGTGGAGAAGGGAAACAAGTCAGAAAAGAGGAAGAGAGAGAGAGTGAGAAGAAGAAGAGGCCCTGGATTATATCCTCTTGACTTAAACCTAGGCGGGTTTGTGCCCCGCGTCTGGACGGACGCTCGCCTCCGGACCCGATGTGTGGTCACTCAAACCCTATCGAGCTGCAGGGCATTGTGGGGCCCGACCTCACCTCTGAACACCCCCCCTCCCCCTCAGCTCTATATCGTGATCCCCGGCCTTCTCTCTTTCCACTGGCTCTTCGCTTTCGGTGTGCTCCGCCTACTACAATTTATTCTTTAAATCTGGAGCGTTTTTTCTTTTTATCAAGCGTCTCCTTGCTTGTTGTCCATTGATTTCATCCTCCTCCTTGCACCTATCTCCTCCCAGCCTCTGGCCACTGCTCTGCCCCATCCCCCCCCCACCTTCACACACACAACACACACCAACACACACACTCACACACACACACACACACTCACACACACACACACACACACACCACACACCCACCACACACTACACACACACACACACACACCACACACACACACACACACACACACACACACACACTCCTCGTCTGCATCTCCCCAATCTCTCCCTCTGCTCTCCTCCTCCTCCTCGGTGGTTGTTGTTGCAGATGCAAGTTGATTATTTATTTCTTTTTAAGCTCATGCAGCCCAGGTAATTTGTAGCAGGTAATGACTTTCTGTGAATCTACTTTACACACACACACTCCTACCAGCTCCCTGCCATATAGAGAACATCCTCCCCCTCCACTGTCTGTCTGTCTCGTCTGTCTGTCTGTCTGTCGTCTGTCTGTCTGCTCTCTGTCTCTCGTCTCTCTCTCTCTGTCACTTCTCTCTCTCTCTCTCTCTCTTACTCTCTCTTTGTATCTTTAATTCCCTAGATATCAGCAGCTAGTGTGTGTGTGTGTGTATGTGTGTGTGTGTTGTGTGTGTGTGTGTGTGTGAGTTTGTGTGTGTGTGTGTGTGTGGTGTGTGTGCGTGCGTGCGTGCGAGCTGTGTGTTTGTGTGTGTGTGTGTGTGTGCGTGTGTGCATGTGCGCGCGTGTGCGCTGCTGTGTGCGTGTCTACGTGCGTTCCTGTGCGGTTGGACTGGCAGATGGTCCTCTGAAGTCCGCCTAAGGAGGTGATTGACACCTGCCCCCCCCCCCCCCCCCCTCTCCTCCCCCTCCATCCCTCCTCAGCCGTGGCGTCCGTGGGGGGCGAGCGGGAGAGCGGTGGAAGGGCGGCGAGCGAGCGGGACTCTGGAGGGAGGAGAGTATAGAGCCGAGGAGGAGGTGTTGTTGGTGTGTGTGTGAGAGTGTGTGAGTGTGTTGCGTGTGTGGTGTGTGTGTGTGTGTGGGGGGGAGCAGTGGCAGATTTGCTTGAAATAATTTGGTGGTATTTTCTTCTGTTCCGTGTTTTTCTTTTCCCCCTTGTTCTCTTTCTTTTTTCAGAGACGCTACAAAATGAGCTTTCTGATCCACCGGGCGAAGGAGAGAGAGAGAGCAGACGCACGCACGCACGCACGCACGCACACACTACACACGCACACAGAACCATGCTCAACACCTTGTTAGCTGAGGGAAGGCAGGGCAGAGAGGGGCTGATGCAGACACATGCAGAAACATCCTTATGGCTTCCTTCGGTTATACATACCGTTGTTTTCCTGTAGAGATTGGCTCATTTCAACCAGGTTTTTCATCTCACTCACGTCACTTTGTCTGCTGACCTCACTCGGCAACGGAATAAACAGAATATAACCAAAAATAAAAATGAAACAATTCACAGGAGGCAAGCAATGATCACCCCATGATGAGCACTGCAATGTCATGATGAGCACTGCAATGTCGTTTCAAATGCACTACATTGCAGGGGCTTTTTGAGAGTGAAAAAATAAGAATACACTTGTGATCTGGGCAGCCTGCCCCAGGAAATGTGCCAAGCTCAATAGGGAACAACGGGTATGTACTGCTCTCTCTCTCTCTCAGAGTTAAACGTTCACTCATGATTTTAGAGAGTACTATGTGTGTGTGTGTGTGTGTGTGTGTGTGTGTGTGTGTGTGTGTGTGTGTGTGTGTGTGTGTGTGTGTGTGTGTGTGTGAGTGCATTGTATGCATTCATGTCTATGTGAGTGCACAGTGGTCTCAAATGGGCGTCCCCCCACACATCTCCACCCAAACACACCTCCTTCATCTCTCTCTCTCTCTCTCTCTCTCTCTCTCCGTCCCTTTGCACTGTATGCTCTGCTAGCATAGCAGCCATTAGTATTCATATTCATGGTGGGGGGGGGGGGGGGGGGGGCTGTTCCCTCACCCAGCTGGCATAGGGGGTCTGCACATCTACACATCTCCACTGGACACTCACACACACACAGGCAGCACGCCAAAGATACACGCACGCACACACACACACACACACACACACACACACACACACACACACACACACACACACACACACACACACACACACACACACACACACACACACACACACACACACACAGGGGGCAGGATGTCTGGTGGAACTATAGGAGCATATTTACAGTAAGTGGAAGGACTTCATGCTGTCTTCGTCCCCGGAAGGATTTCAGTCCAAAACAATGTGCATCTGTTTTGGAAAAATGCTCATTCATTCCATCAGTCCGTGTTTTAAAATAGTCACGATTCTGTTGCTCGGACGACAAACTTCTTTGTGAGGAAATATCTTTAAAGTACTCTATTGTTTTTCTTTTTTTCCAAATTGTGTAGTTTTTTCAAAATAGATTGCATTGCAAGAACAGGCAGTACATTTTGTATTAAAATAGAGCGACTATATCTCGCAGTGATGCAATCATATTTTTATATATATATTTTGTATGACAACTTGCCAAGTCGATGAATTAAAATAATTAATTGTTGCTTTGAACAAATAAAAAGAAACCGTTTCGCCAAGAACCAAACAGCGTGATTTTATATCCCACATTAAGGTTGGGAAAAAGCCAGGCTGCCCCGGTGTTTAATCTAATACAGGAGAAGGCCTTTCAGGGTAATTGCATGGCCTACATAATGACTGCATCTCTCTAACCTCACAGGGCCTCCTCTGCAGAGCCAGTGTGATGGGCAGGTATATCTCACCTCCCCCCTCTCACCAGGAGGGGACAGTAGAGAGCGGGGAGACCACCTCCACCACCTTGGTCCCCGCTATAACCGCCTAGAGAGGTTCAGAGGAGGATGGAGGTGGGTGGAGGGGGTGGGGGTGCAGAGGGAGCAGGGGTGTAGCAGAGAAGACAGACATAAATACATACATAAATAAATACACATATCGTCACTGCCAGGCAGAAACCTCGTATCTCCAAGTTTCATATGTGTTTTTTTTTTTGGTACATTAAAGCCCTACCTCATCATACCAAAAGCGTTGTACAAAAGTAGTGAAGATCTACAAGCACACAACGCCTCGCGATGCGAGGCGTTGTGTGCTCGTAGATCGGCTGTTTTCACTACTTTTGAATAGTTTTTTAAATAATAACAAAAAAGGGAAGGTTTTGTACATACAAGGTTTCCACCCGACAACAACATGCAGAGAAACACAATTTAAAGAATGAAGATAAAAAGAAGTACGTTTCGCACTTTTGTTTCGTAAGTGACAATACATGCAGCATGCTGAGAACAATGCTACACTTATGTTTGTTGGATGGTTAACATTAAGAGTTTAATATGACGATAAAGACTTGAGAATTTAATTTGATGATAAATATGATGCCACTCATACACGCGCGCACACACACACACACACACACACACACACGCACACACACACACACACACACACACACACACACACACACGCACACACGCGCACACACACACACACACACACACACACACACACACACACACACAGAGAGAGAGAGAGAGTCACACAAACACTCCAGTACTTCCTCCTGCATGGCATAATCCAGAGGTCAGGGCGGTATTCATCTCCCTTAATCATGCAGATGAACGTGACCTTGGCTGGCCTTGGCGCGCGGTCACATCAGCCCCCTCGTATACAGCCCCGCTTTGCATCTCTGATTGTGTTAAATCATGTTTCCCTATCATCAGCAGACAGCAGACGGACAGCATCCTCCCCTATAAGAACATCCAAAAAGGGATAATTATCAAGACCTCTAAAAGCCTTTCGGAAAGAAGAAGGCGGAGAAAAAAAAAGGCAGACATATCTTGAAAATCAACATAACTCAAATGAAGGGGGAATTTGGAAAGACATAAAGTAAAGTACACTGGGCAATATCCGCGCGGGCAGGCGGGTGGGGATGGGGTTGGGTGGAGTGGAGTGGAGTGGAGTGGGGTGGGGTGTGTTTTTTTCCCCTCTTTTCTAATGGCTGGTCCTTGGTGTTATGATGATGCGTTTAGCCATGCAGAGTGGGCCAGGTCCATCGGAGGGCCCTTAACCCATTTAGAACGGGTACACATTTTGTGTTTCATTATTTTATGCTTTAACTATTGAAAAATAGCAGATCTACAAGCTCACAGCGCGGCACCGAGTGCCGCGCTGCGAGCTTGTAGATCTGCTATTTTTGAAACATCGTGAAAATTTGAATTTTGACCCGACTCTATAAGTGTCTTTTGAATCCTTCTAAGGTTTTTTGAAAACCCTATGTTTCTATGTCAGCAATCTGGCCAGCCATCATCAAAGAAAAGGTCCTTTTCACTTAACTTGAGCTCAGTTCGTCTGTTCTTGAGAGACCACTATGTCTGTGGTTCTCAAACCTTTTCATGTGAAGGACCCCCAAAATGATATTTATTTGGCCACGGACCACCATCTCAAAGTATCTAGTTCCAGGGACCCCCCAGAAGCAAAATTTGAGTTACAAACGTTCGCTTTGAAAATACGTATATTCAAAGATTTGCACACATTTTCACGACTTTTTCAAAAATAGCAGATCTACAAGCTCGCAGCGCGGCACTCGGTGCCGCGCTGTGAGCTTGTTTATCTGCTATTTTTCACTGGTTAAAGCATTCAATAGGCCCTAAATGGGCTAAATGAAGAGGTTGACCTTCAACGAGCCCCTCTCTCTGTTCATTAGCCGCGTGGTGCTCATGTGCTGCACCGCTGCCAAAGAGAAGATGAGGCCTCGGGGGCCTCGGCCAAAGTCAATGACGTGCCTCTGGTGGAGAGACCGCCGTTAGCGTTTGGCTCAGGGGGCGCCTACCCCTCATCCACTTCACCCCACTCCACACCTGAAATGTTACACTCACCTATACCCCACACGACCTGTGCACACAACTCTGCAATTGGAGAGAGACAGTGACTGAGAGAACATTGCAATGCATGTTTATATGATCCCATTGGGGAAATTTAGTTGCAGCTTTACCCAGCTGATGGCAACTCAGATGGTCGGGGTGAAAATATTTGGGGTGAAAAGCCTTGCTTGGGGACACTCCACCGACACATAGCCAGACGGCCTCTCTACCCACTAAGCTACGACCATACCGTATACTTTACTCATACTGTATACATAAGCGTACATGCTTGCATGGGTATATGTGTGCATGCCTGGACAGTCCACCCCCAATAGTGTGTGTGTGTGTGTGTGTGTGTGTGTGTGTGTGTGTGTGTGTGTGTGTGTGTGTGTGTGTGTGTGTGTGTGTGTGTGTGTGTGTGTGTGTGTGTGTGTGTGTGTGGGAGGGGGGGGGGGGGGGGGGTGGGCGGGGGTAAATAGATGAATAAATCAGAAGCAGGGGGGCAGAGACAGAGCGTGGTCGATAGTGTCAAAAGCGGATGACAGATCTAAAAGAATGAATATTGATCTTTAGGGGGCCTTTACTCTGGCGACCTGTGGGAGGTCAGGCTGTGTAATTAGAGCAGTGGAGGTCTAACGCTGAGTTGGAGATGGGGATTGGGCTGGAGCTAAGGGACCTGCAGGGTACAGGGTTCTGTGCTGAGACAAGGGAGTATACTGTAGGTTCAAGGCTAGAGATGGAGACAAAGGTAAAAGGCCTGGGTTGAGATGTGCGCTCTGGAGGGTGCTGGGACTGCTGGGACTGTGAAAACAGCCCTCCTCCACCAAAAGAAATCGGAAACGTCCTAATTAAATGTTTATTTTTATTTGAAACATCACCACCGTACCTGCTGCTACTATTTTCTCCTTATGTTGCCAATGTTCCAAAATACATTGTGCACCTGCATAATGCTAAATATCATGTATTTGCCTGCTTTAAAGTACACTATCTATTTATACTGTACGTATATTTGTTTTTTTGCTCTATTTAACCTTTTTGTATCTCTTTACCTTTGCTCTCACTCTGCCTTTGTCCTCTCTTTTGCCTCCATTGTTTTACAAAACAGTGGAGGCACGCGCAAAAAAGTGTATTTATATAATAATGTATTTAATGTTCTAATGTTGAGGAACACCTGAAAATCCGACATATAGAGCAACGCTTTACAAAGCATTCTCTCCCTCGGGGCGTCACCTCGATTACAGTACCGCAACGCTTCCCTACTTCCAGTGACTTTTTACAATTCTCCACTTCCTTATTTTCCCCTCTCGTTTTATCAGCAGCATACAGCTGTCAATCATCGTCCCCTCTATCAGCCGCAAAAAAAAAAAAAAACATATGCCCTCCTCCACCAAATAATAGAAAGTTAGTGCCGAGCCAATGGTCTTGAGCGCTGGGAGTTGAAGTGATAAACGTGGGCTCAGTAAGACATGGATAAGGTGGGCCTGTTTATTGGAGCGGGCCAGTTGTGGATTATAACCCATACAACCTCAGGCTAGAGACACTGCTCAAACAGGGGCCCTGTTTGATGATTGGACTTTATAGATAACTCTGACTCTCTCTCTCTTTTCTCTTTTCTCTCACATCTAGCAGTGTAAATACACACTTGGATCCAAGGAAGCGTGCGCACAATCACACACAGACTGATGAACATGAACACATAGGCAGAGAAAGTGCACGTGCAGGCACACATGCACGCCCACACGCACAAACACATATTATGCACGCACGCACGTGCACACGTGCGCGCGCAGCCACACACACACGCACGCACGCACGCACGCACGCACGCACGCACGCACGCACACCCTTTATCTGTCTGGCTGTGGATAAGTGCGGGCAGCAGAGACTGAGTGTGGTTGTAATCCATGTATCAGTGGCTTTATCCACTGCAGTAGCACTGCTGATTTAGTGCTTCACAGCCTTAGTAATGTGCCCCAGACACACCACACATGCACACACATGCACACACACACACACACACACACACACACACACACACACACACACACACACACACACACACACACACACACACTGTACCACATACAGTGTTGCATCCGTCCCCCATGCTCCGTCCTTTCCCTGATGTTACTTCTCAGTGGGCGACCCTCGGTTCATACATGCATATGCACACACGGCCATGCACACATGGTCACATAAAGATGAGGACGCACACAGATGTAAAAGCACACAACACAAACACACACACGCACACGCACATACACACACGTGATGCACACACACACACACACACACACACACACGCACGCACGCACGCACGCACGCACACACACACACACACACACACACACACACACACACACACACACACACACACTCAAACAGCAGTGGTTGTCACCGCCCGGGGACGTCTCATGGTAAGGTGAACTCAGACTGAACCTGCTCAAAACATAAATAACATCTCCCTCTCATCTCTCCCTCGCCCCCCCTCTCCTTCCTTCTTCTTACCTCTCTCTCTCTTTCTCTCTTTCTTTTCTCTCTCTCTCTCTCTCTCTCTCAAGTCCCCCTCTGCTCACTCTTTCATGTGAGCAGAGACTTGCGCGCTGCAGACACAAACGGTGACATCACACTTTACCTCTGGGTGTTCGCACGGTCGCACCTACCTGCAGCCCCTGCAGATTATCCTCAAGCGCAGTCGTTCTCAAACCTTTTAATTTTCCAGGATCCCCATAACTCAGAGAGTGCACAAATGGTTCCATGTGTACACTCTCAGAGTTACAGACCATTTGAAAACCCCCTCAAGAAACCCTGAGAGTCCCTGGGCCTAGCGGTTCCCAAAACCTTTTCTAGACCAGGGCCCACTTGAACGCGGCCCAGCCATCCTTTATCTGCCGCAGTGTGAAGTGGTCCGATACAGATGTGCCACTTAAGAACTTCACACGTCATAACAATGACAAGACAGTGGATTGTCAGTAAATTATTAGAACATTGACAGTGAGAAAGGAGGACATTTGTAAAGGTGCTGTTAGGTGAATGCTATTCAGATAATTTTTTCCAATGAAAAGAAGTGTTGAAAAGTGATACTTGTGTTCAGTAACAAAAGAGAATAATTAACAAGGCTTAGCAAGTACCTTGGAAAACAAGAATTTCCTGAAACAGATGCAGGAACAGTACATGAAACGCTGATGTTTTGAAATGGCACATCTGTAGGTGGGCTGCATGCATTTTTATTTGAATAACTAATCAATGACTTGGAAATGGAACTACAGATAGCTTAAACTAAGTTCCTGTTTATCTCTATTAAAAAAGAAACAAATACTCTGATAACTAATGTTATCATTAAAATATTTAGCCATTTTTGGGGGCCTCCTAGCAATACCCTCGTGGCCCATATATCTTGGGAATCGCTGCCTTACTCATTAACACAGTCGTGGAAACCCTGGGGTCGCTCCTCACAGTGTCCCTCAGTAACGCACAACACACAACTTCAGATACTTCAGGTGTGGAGAAAATGTGTTTTCATTTTTGCAGTGTAGCCAAGTTGTTCTCTGTAATAGGTTGCCGTGGTACCCCCCCCCCCCCCCATCCCATCCCATCTCGTTCCCCTACAAAGCAAAACAAAGAACACAATCAGAGTCAATTCATATCACACAACTCTCGCTAATAGCCCACCAAGTCCCCGTATTTACAGCTATTTTTATCCGACAAGAACACCTCCACATACCCACGCACGCATGCACTCACGCAGGCATTCACTCACTCACACAAGCATGCACTCACACCGGCATTAATTCACTCACACACTCACACACGCACACACACAAACACACACACACACACATGCAGACGCACACGCGCGCTATACCCCATTCACCCCTGTTCGTCCCCCTCTTTGGTTCCCCCTGCTAGCACTTCCTGTTAACATGCGAGGCGTTTATTGATAGGCCATTCCCATTAGCACTGTTTACCTGTCAGGCCCCGCCACACTAATGAGAGAGCTTTGGGGAGGAAAAATGAGCGGGGATGGCTAACCGCTAATGGATGTTTACAGCCTCCCTGGGTGCCGTTATGCTAGCCACCGTCTCCGCTAGCGATGCTGTCGCTGGCCCGGGACCTCACCACCGGCTAATTGGTGCCGTGCAGAGGACTCAGTCCCGGCCTATTTGATTACCACGGGATACCATGGTGAGAGTGGGGACAGGGGCGTCACAAGGGGGGGAAAGGTGGGACTGAGTTACTAGGGCCCAAGCAAGGTGGAGGGTCCTGGAATTATTTTATACTTTAGCAATTGAAAAATAGCAGATATAATAGCAAAGTCGTGAAAATGTGTGAAAATCTTTGAATATACTGTATTTTTTAAGAGAACATTTTGCTTCCGGGGGGTCCCTGGAACAAAATATTTTGAGATGGGGGTCCGTGGCCAAATACATATCATTTTGGGGGCCCTTCACATGAAAAAGTTTGAGCACCACTGACATAGAAACATAGGTTTTTCAAAAAACCTTAGAAGGATTTGAAATATTCAAAGACTTGCACAAATTCTTCAAAAATAGCAGATCTACAAGCTTGCAGCGCTGCACTCGCTGCCGCGCTCTGAACTTGTATATCTGCTATTTCTTTCAATAGTTAAAGTACCCCTGGCCCAGAATTTGGTACGACACCCCTGAGAGTGGGGAAAGGAGCCAGATATGCATGGGGGGAGAGTGTTGGTGTCAGAGGCTGGGGGTTGAAGCTGGGGTCGTGGGGCCTAATCGATACGCAGGGAGCTGGAGCTTTGGAGGGGTTGGAGAGCAAACGGTTGTAGTGAGGCCTGGATGTGGGTTGAAGGGGTGTGCGAGGGTCACAGCAGAGAACCCTGGCTCAAAATGTTCTCTTAGACCACTATTAGTGCCGGCGATGAAGGGTAATTGTGCCATTAGGGGCCGTAAGTGACACTAAATGGTGCAGGTATGTACGGTAAAGGAGCTGTAGTATAGTGTAGTCAGCTGGCCGGTGAGCTAATGTACATCCCCAATCAGGCACCTTAATGGCCGATGTATCCTTGAGAAAAGCACTCATAATTGTTTCCGTTTGAACGATGAGAGCAAAAATATCACAATCTTACCAGGCTGCCTGATTTACCACTCACATACACGCACACCGGTCTATTTATAACGTTTCTTTCTTATTCAAGTGAGATGCCTTCTCTGAGAAACGGGGGGAAAAAAACACAAAAACAGCGTCGAGCCCAGTAGCTCAATTTCACAACAATAATATCCTGGAATGCCGTTATGAAATTTGCACGCGGAAGGAAACTCCACACTAAACGTTTATTATGCCTTTTCCATTGCTCCGGCGCTGCACACTCCCCAGAGGAGATCAATTTGTGTCCTTATTAGATTATTACGGAAATCTTATCAGCGCTGGATTAGCCACGGAGGGTATTTATCTGTTTATCGAACGGCTAGGCTCATAACCCTCCTCCCCTCCCCTCCCCCTTGCCCTGCCCTCTCCCTCCCCCCCGCGTATTCTCCTTCTCTTCTTACCTCTGAGCTGGCAGCATTGGCGCAGACGCTGACAAGATAGACAGTCACTGATCAATATAGCTGGTCAGCCCTAACACTGCTGCATGCTGCGCTCCAACCTATACCGTATGTGTCTGCGGAACACCTTTCACAGCGGTTGATATCATATCGTCATTCGCATTTCGTTGTTGTTGGGTGGAAACCTTGTATGTCCAAAACCGCTAGTTTTGTATTTATGATTTAAAAATTGTGGCAAAATAGTGAAAATAACCGATCTACAAGCACACAACGCCTCACGGTGCGAGGCGTTGTGTGCTTGTAGATCGGCTATTTTCACTAGTTTTGTGCGACAGCCTTGTGTGATGAAGCAGGGCTTTACTTTACAAAAAAACATACACATTTGAAACTTGGAGATACTGTACGAGCTTTCTGCCCGACAGTGACGCTATGTCTACGGAACATTGGTTCACATTCGCAGTGTGTATCCTCAACTTCCAGCCCGTTGAGCCCAGTAAACCCGAACCAGTGCTGAATCAGCTCTCCTCCGCTGTTACATTAAGCACGTGAACCGGGACCCTGTCCTGGGCATGTCATAATAGGAGAACACATGCCACGTGCTTGTAGATCTGTTATTTTTGGCGTGAATAGAGGCGAAAAGGAGCGGGTCTAGTATAGGCTGCTGAGGGACTCTGGTCAATTAAGTACAGTATATTGGGTTTAAGGTGTGTGTGTGTGTGTGTGTGTGTGTGTGTGTGTGTGTGTGTGTGTGTGTGTGTGTGTGTGTGTGTGTGTGTGTGTGTGTGTGTGTGTGTGTGTGTGTGTGTGTGTGTGTGTGTGTGTGTGTGAGTGTGTGTGTGTGTGTGTGATGGGGGTTAAAGTGGCACCGTCAACAACTCAAAGGCCCTTATCCCATTTGTCTCATTCACTTCTCTCTCTCTCTCTCTCTCTCTCTCTCTCTCTCTCTCTCTCTCTCTCACATGCCCATCCTTATCAGCTCCATCTCTCACGTTAATTAAAACCCTCTCGTGAAACAGAGGGATCGTGGTGGTGATGGTGCGAGAGAGAGAGAGAGAGTCAGGTAGTTAGAGAGAGAGAGGAGACAGAGTGACAGAAGAAGAGAGGGATGGAAGGAGACGGACAGACAGAGAAAGACAGATGAAGAGAGGACCAGATGGAGGAGGAGAGGAGCAGAGAGAGAGAGAGAGAGAGAGAGAGAGAGAGAGAGAGAGAGAGAGAGAGAGAGAAGGAGAGCGAGGGAGTTGTGGAGCTACAATTACCAGGCAGGCCTCCAGTGTCTCATTGGGTGTCTATTAAGAGGGGGCCCGGGCTCATTGTAATGATGGCAGAGTTTAATTACTTCCACCCGGCGCCTGTTGTAAAACATGCTGATAAATGAGCCAACAGGACGGCGCATCATTATTTTTCCATAGCGCCAAGCCGCTCGCACATGATTATGAGAGCAGGAGGAGGGAGGCTGCTGCGCTATACCTGCATGCAGGGAGAGAGCTGGAGAAGCTGTGAGAAAAGAGTGTGCGGCACTGTGTGTGGTGGTTTGTGGGTGGGTGAGTGGGTGAGTGGGTCTGCCCATAAGTCCGAAGGTTCATTAGTCCGAATTTAGTTAGGGTTACTGAGGTTAAGGTTAGGGTTAGGGTTAGAGTTAGGCATAATATTCTTAACAAATTTGGACTAATGAACCTTCGGACTAATGAACCTTCCGTCCAATGCCATGGCACGTACCGGGTGGATGCACCAGGGACGTGCAGAGAATGTTAGAGAGGCAGGGGCTGACATTTCTAAAGGGCCTTTTGGTGAAAATATCGAAAATAGCAGACCTCCAAGCTCACAACGCGTCGCGCTGCGACGCGTTGTGAGCTTGGAGGTCGGCTATTTTCAGTTACTTAATAACACACTAAACTAAGCATAATCAAGCCAATAATGGAGATGTGGCGTAACAGCATGGATTTCTACACAGAGAGGGCAATTCTTTCAACATAAGATCCTGCATTCAAGATCAGGAGAGTTTGGACAAGGCAATTCTCTTGAATGCTGCCTTCAGGTATGGCATGTAAAGAGGGGCATTTGCATTTCTTTCACCATAGTAAAAACTGCATTCATGGTCTGGAGAGGCCACCTTTTACAGACGGATAAAAGGGCCTTTGATGTCTATGTGTGCACGTGCCTGGGGTGCACTGTCAATATGCAATACATGCATGCATTTTGATCAGGAGCAAAGCTGTGACATCGAACTGTATGTCTTAATCATAATGGCAATTACTTTCATATACAGTAGATGCCTATTTGTGTAATGATAGTTGATCACCATTGATTCATTTGAGAATGATGTGGCGTACTGTACAGTACACCATGCATAAGGTGTATAGGCTACAATAAGCTTGTACAGCGGAAACAAACAAACACATACACACACATGCTGTCGAACCACATCTCACCAACAAATATACATATTCATAGTCATTAATTATACACAGTTTTTCTTTTTTTTGGGGAGGGGGGACCCTTCGTTGGGGCCCCTCTGATTAATCGTGTTCCACCTCTACCATTATTAAATCGCTGAGGCAAATATCCCATGTGCAATAAATCCCTCTTGGCCTATGATTAATCAAAAAAAAGCAAAGGAACCTAAGACTGGTGGCAGGCAGGTAGAGTTACACTCCTAAATCATCTTTATTGCACGGCGAGCAGGTTTGTGTATGGGCTCACATGCAGGGGCCGGTGCCCATGCTGGAGTGGAGTGGATATGAGTGGCCTGGTCAGACACCTCAGGGTCACACACACACACAGGCGTGCCGCACCAAATTCTGGGCCCTGGGTACAAGGATTCACTGCGGGCCCCCCATGAATGTTCTTCATTTGACCCATTTAGACTGGGAACGCATTATTACGCATTATTTTGCTTTAACTATTGAAAAATAGCAGATATACAAGCTCACAGTGCGGCACCGCGAGTGCCGCGCTGCGAGCTTGTAGATCTGCTATTTTTGAGAAATCTTGATTTTCTTTTGTTGAAATATCATTGGTATACCAATACCAAAATGATATGTATTTGGCCACGGATCCCCAACTCAAAATATTTAGTTCCAGGGACCACCCAGAAGCAATATGTAACAGTTAATGTACGCTTAAAAAATACATATAAAGATTTGCACACATTTTCACGACTTTTCAAAAATAGCAGATCTACAAGCTCGCAGCGCGGCACTCGGTGCCATGCTGTGAGCTTGTATATCTGCAATAGCTAAAGTATAAAATAGTTAAGGCCCCCTCCACCTTGGGCCCTAGTAACTGTCCCACTTTCCCCCCCATGTTGCGCCCCTGCACACACACACACACACACACACAGACACACACACACACACACACACACACGCACACACACACACACACACACACACACACACACACACACACACACACACACACACTGTGCTATGTGTCTATGTGTGCTTTTTGACCCCGTATGTCATTGATCTGCCAACCTGACCAGGCCACAGAGGTGAATGGAACCATGTTGAAATAGACTCTAGATGGAGACCTCAGTGATTACATGGACTTTGCTGTCCCATCGACAAGTTTGCCGCCGGTCAGTCCCGGAGGCGAGTTGTTGTGCCTAATTTATGCTTCGTCGCACGACACCGCCGCGCGCTGAAAAACAGCCACACGATAAGCTGACGACGTATCGCTTCCGCGACGCGCTGTGAGCTTAAAGATCGACTAAATATGCGCATGACATCATCATCGTACCAGGAAGTTATGCGGGAACGCCTGAGTGGCAAAAAACTACTTTCTGGCCTTGAAAGCCCATACATCCAAAAAAGTAAAGTCCTATCTGATTGCTTTAAACGATGTTAAACGACGTTAAAACTCACTTTGCCACTCACTTTGCCACTCGATTTGCCACTCGATTTGCCATTCACTTCATGCATGCGCTTACCCTCTATTGCAGTGTGAGGCCATATTGCATGGACAAAGCATAAATCGGGCTTGATCCCGGCAATGGGCTATACGGGAGGATTTCATAGGACGAGGCAGCGTGGGAAACAGTTTACCCTTGCCCACCTTAGCTTTTAGCATTAATTAGCATCTTGTTCAATTAGCGGCGGGTCATGCCGTGATAATAGCAGGTTGTATAATTAGGCCGGGTACCTCCCTCCTCACACTGGCACATGGATTCTTTGCAGGGGAGCACTCATACAAGGCAGGGGGACACTGTAGCTCTCAGACTCAGCTGCCTAGAAACCTCAATTAACCTAAATGATTAGCCGCAGCCGTGTAGCGTACACATCTTTGCTAGCTTGACATTTCTCAAGCAAGCTAATATTAGCATAAGTGACTTCATTTGGTGTCCTGTTATACTTCATCACCGTCAGTGTCCTTTAAGGGAGGGGTTCCTGCTTGCCTTATTGACCGAAAATGACAATGTTTGGAGAGGCTCCTTGTTTCCGTCTAGCGTAAAAAGTGCTGATGCTAATTTGGGGGTGCATAATGAGTTTTACATGTATTTGATTAATAGGGTGCAGGAGGGGGTGGCACGCCAACATAAGCTACTGTGGTCTGGTCTGTGGTTTAAATTTACCTTATGTTAAATACCCATCGATTGCAATGCATCTTTAATCACCTGCTAATTGGTGATTACACTTTTAAAACATGCCCTGTCGCCACTCCTGGCCGCAGTCTCGGGTCGCCGAGTGTGAGATTGAGTTTAAAGGGCACAATCTTCTTTGTATTCCCGACTAAATGTCACAGTTGTCTGTTAATGTGTCAGCCGAATCAAACATGCACAGTGTTGCGGGGGTGCTAAGTGACGGGTGACCTTGGTGGAAAACTGCGCTATGGTGGTGTTTGAGCCCTCTGGTCTTTGAGTGGGAAACCCTTTCTTGTCCTGTCTGGCGATGTATACTTGACCAATTAGACGGAGCGGCAGTGACATATAAATGCCCTCAAAAGACAGCTGAAGCGTTTTCATGAATTCAAATATAGATATAGGCACCGATACATGCAGAGATGGTAAACAAGTGTGTGTCGTCGTTGTCGGGTGGAAACCTTGTATGTCCAAAACCGTTCGTTTTGTATTTATCATTTTAAAAATGATTTAAACTAGTGAAAATAGCTGATCTACAATAGCTGATCTACAAGCACACAACGCCTGCACCGCTTGTAGATCTGCTATTTTCACTAGTTTTGTGCGACAGTCTCGTATGATGAAGCAGGGCTTTACTTTGCGACAAAACGCACAAATTCGAAACTTGGCTTTCTGCCCGACAGTGTTGATATGCACCGTTATAGTTTGGGTCTTTGGGAAGTCCGCGCAACAAAGCCACACAAACCTCTCTCCCCTCCTGTGCCAGCTTTGCATAATACCCAACGCAACACTTTGCTGCAGTTATTATTTCATTGTTTCTTATTCTTCCTTCAGCCCTTAGTTACCTTCACCCGGGGCGCTCTACCCCATTGGATGGCTCACCGAGGACTCAGACACCTGGTTGGGTCGGCTGGGCAGCACCTGACCCCCCCCCAACCCTCCCCCCCATTCTCCGTACCCCTACCTCTCCATCCCCACCCACCACCCACCTGCCTCAATCCTACATCTATTACCGAAGCCCCTCCATGTTCCATAATGTTCTGAGTAGTCAAGCATATAAATAAAGGTGAGGCGAAATGACTGCCTCTGTCTTGACAGAAGTGCTGAACCACAAAGAACACCTTGAAGGGCATGTTAACTGTCAATAGAGTTTTGTGTAAGCCCCCTTCAATTAACATAAAACTAAACAGCTCCCCAGTTAGCCACCATATAACCGCAGCAGCTCTCCCTCTCCCTCTCTCTCTCTCTGTCTCTCTCTCGCTCCCTCTCGCGCTCCCCACACTCCTATTCGCTACTTTACCCCCCTGGCGCTCGCCGCCGTCATGCAGTCTAGCCGCCGCAGAATCGGTAAACAACATCCGCCATGTACTTGCACAGAGGCGGTAATGCACATGCATAAACACACGCACACACACACACACACACACGCACACACGCACACAGACGCACACGCACACACATGCACATGCACACACGCACACACAAAAAATATCGAAAATTCAAGTGCACACACTAGCTCCCACACAGAGCTTGCAAAATTACAAACCCAAAGAGGCAGTAGTCCAACACACACACACACACACACACACACACACGCGCACGCACACGCACACACACACACACACACACACACACACACACACACACACACACACGCACACACACACACACATACTCACGCACACACACGCGCGTACACAAGAAAAATCCCATTTGCCGCGATGCTACGTGACCGAACATCGCTAGCGTAGCATAGCTTCCCCCCCCCCCCCCCCCCCTCTCTCTCTCTCTCCCAGGCCCATGGTAATGCTCTCTCTCTCTCTCTCCCAGGCCCATGGTAATGCTCTCTCTCTCTCTCTCCCAGGCCCATGGTAATGCTCTCTCTCTCTCTCTCCCAGGCCCATGGTAATGCTCTCTCTCTCTCTCTCCCAGGCCCATGGTAATGCTCTCTCTCTCTCTCTCCCAGGCCCATGGTAATGCTCTCTCTCTCTCTCTCTCCCAGGCCCATGGTAATGCTCTCTCTCTCTCTCTCCCAGGCCCATGGTAATGCTCTCTCTCTCTCTCCCAGGCCCATGGTAATGCTCTCTCTCTCTCTCCCAGGCCCATGGTAATGCTCTCTCTCTCTCTCCCAGGCCCATGGTAATGCTCTCTCTCTCTCTCCCAGGCCCATGGTAATGCTCTCTCTCTCTCTCTCTCCCAGGCCCATGGTAATGCTCTCTCTCTCTCTCTCTCTCCCAGGCCCATGGTAATGCTGCATGAGATTTGTGATGCAGTGGGGAGATGCATATGGAAGGCCTGCGCTCAGCTCTCTCGGTCATGCACCCCATTAGGCCCCGCTGTTGTTGCTGTTGCTATCAAAGCCCGGAGTAAACTGCTCAGCAGTCGGCTGTATGCCCGAGCACAGAGACGGGCTAGCGATCACACTATACTGCCATGGTAGAGCTCATCTATCTTGTGATTTGGGTGCGCGAGGAGGCTACAGGGAGGCGCCTCAAGACTCGCAAACAACAAAAGCACTGTCCCTGTGCAGAAATCAGGCTTGATTTGATGAGTATCATGTGCTGCCATGCGCCCACAGTGTTTGTGATCCTGGTGTTGATTTAAAACCACTGGTGCAGCTCTTATAAGATTTCAGCTATTATGAAGTATTTCATCACGCAGGATCTCAGACTGTATGTGCTTCAGAATCAAAGACAATCTAAGAAAGGATAATTTGCCCTGAGGACAAGCAGGATGCTGAAAAGGGCCCAGGATGAACAGGGTGGGAGAGAGAGAGGTACCCACTATGCACTGAAAAGCCCCTAATGTGTTTGGGTTTTGAGATAACATAAATACTGGCATTCTTCTGCTCGTCTCAAAGCAGCCAATGGTACCTTTCACATTTACTTCCCATCACTGATTATTCCCGGGGAGGCGTTGCTCTGATGTAATTGTCTAGCGCTTGCAAAGGGCCACTCTGCTTCCATTCAGCCCGGCTAGCGCACATTCACACGACGCGGATGTGAATCTAACGCGCTTAGCCGTCGTTTCCCCAATGCAGCCATTCTTCCGAGGGGCTTAGTTCTGGTCTGGATTTGCTCCTCCGGAGAGCCTGCGGCGGCGTGCCCGTGTCTCTGGGAGTTAGGATGGCACAGGGTTGGCATCGGGTGGCAGCGTTTCAAACGGCACTGCTCTTCTCTGTGGGCGCTCCTGTTCAGCACAGCTTCATCGCTGGGGGGGAGGGGGGGAGTGCTACCACCTGACTTCCCACTCTCCCCAATCTCTCTCTTTATTTATCACTCTCTCTTTTCCTTTGACTTAATTTCAGATCTTAGCCACCCCTCCTCTGAGAATACAGCCGCACTCCGCCACACTCCCAAGATGGTAGGCGAGTGTGACGAGGGGGATGGCCCGTGGGTTCTTCACTGAACTAGGCCGCCCGCCAGTGCAGGGAAGGAGAGAGAGAGAGAGATGTTGAAAAGGAGGAGCAGGACAAAGGAAGCGCAGAGACAACGATGTGTGTGGAGAAAAAGAACAGAGGGAGACAGAAGGAGACTAAACTGCGTTGAAAAGGATGTAAGTGAAAGAAACCATGCGGGCATGGGAGGAGATGAGAGAGAGAGAGAGAGAGAGAGAAAGAGAGAGAGAGACAGTATTCTGTATAGTCCGGAGCTACCTCCGAGCAACAAAAGGTAGCTCATCCTATTGCCACTGTGGCGTTATCCTTTTAGCGTATAGCGATTGGCTCTTAGGTCGCACAGAAAGACTCTGGCGTGAAATTCCACTAAGCACGGTCGGGAGCCTCGGAACATGGAACACGGATGAGCCCCGGATTAGGGAGGCCCAAAGCCCTCCCTCCTCCTGTCCGCGCCTCGCAGGGTGTCTGTGATCCCGGTCAGGGCCGGCTCAGTGGGCGACGCGCGCCTGTCAATGTCCACTGTATGGCTGGCGGCCGCTCGCGCAAAACCCCGGCCTCCGAAGAAGCCTCGCGCGCACGCAGAGCCGTAGAGCCACACGCCACCTCCGCAAATCCCTCGCTCTCCCACTGAGCACGTGTCCAAACATCTCTTCCATCTCCTCCTCCTCCTCCTCCAGCCCACCTCCACCTCCCCTCTCTCTCCCCTTCCAATCCACCTTATCTCCCACTCCACCACTTCTCTCCATTGACTATAGATCTTCTGACTGTGATCCCATCACGCCTGGCACCATGGGCCACTTGGTCTAATATGTCTGTTCCTCCATCTATGGTGCGTGTGTGCGTGCGTGTGTGTGCGTGCGTGCGCGTGTGTGCATGGGTAGTATGGCAGACGGAAGCATGACCTATATGTTGACTGTGAATTCATGTGTGTTGATCCACGCACTGAGGACATCAGAGCAACTGAAAAATAGTTGGGCCCTAGTAATGTATGTTAGAATTGTGGACTCAAATAAGGAAATACAAATATATGTGCGCATGCACGTGTGTGTGGGTCCGTGGGAGTGTGCACGCTTACAGCATATATGCGTGAATGTGTGTGACACTGTGACAGGGTCTTATATAAGAGCAGGACAGTATATAGACTTGGAGCATGCGTATGAATTCATTGTCTGAGACTTTCAGATGTGCATGCGTACGCACGCGCGTGTGTGCCTCTCCAGCGTACGTACGTGCACCACTGTGTGTGTGTGTGTGCGTGTGTGTGTGTGTGTGTGTGTGTGTGTGTGTGTGTGTGTGTGTGTGTGTGTGTGTGTGTGTGTGTGTGTGTGTGTGTGTGTGCGCTCCGGGCTCGTCGAGGTCTCCTTGTCATTCTGTTTGTCTGTCCCATCCTTAAGAAGCATGCCTTTCATCTGCAGTCAATACCTCTTGAGCTTTCCATGAAAGGGAAATGACAGCTAGTTCATAACTTCCAAGGCTGATCGATAGGCAACCTGCACCATGCATGCAGCTCCTTCCACTCCTGAGTCACTCCTCTCCTCTCTCTCTCTCTCTCTCTCTCTCTCTCTCTCTCTCAGAACCCATCTGCCCCTCAATAGACACCAGCTCTGACTATTCAACTCAGTGGAGTCAGGAGGAAGGCCATCACCAATGACCACAATGCAGCGGTTCCCAGTGGTGAAATACACTACCAGTAAGTACATGTATACGCAAACCTTGAGGTATTTTTGAGCGATGCTAGCCATTGAGCGAGCGTTGCTAACATGATACTTTGTGTGTACAGTATGTCCATGTGGGGTAAATGAGCCCTGCTTCATTGCACAAGACTGTCGCACAAAACTAGTGAAAATAGCAGATCTACAAGCACACAACGCCTCGCCCCTTAAATATTAAAAAAATATATAAATACGGTTTTGGCTTTCCACCCGACAACAGCGATATGTCCCTTTTCTGATTGGACAATACAATGATGTGACATAATGTGGGACATAACTATACATCATCATCATACACATACATCATCATTATACTGTACTTAGCGTGCAACTCAAACCCACACCGTTTGGTCAGGGACAGTATTTTCTAGTGTGAAGGGTGCGTGGTGCTCACTTCACACGAGATGCGAAGCTTGGCCTACATCTAGCCTACATCTGGCCCACAAAGCGCCCAAAGTTTGTTCTATGCCCAGGGTCACATTGGCCAGCTTCACGGGACACCTCATAAATAGCAGCACCACTCACTTCACACTTGGTGTGATTTTCAGAGGAAAATATTGTACTTTTACTACGCTACAATTCCTATAAGAAAACCTTAATTACTAGTTGCTTTGTAGATTTTGATGATTTGTTTCCAACATACTCTACGGTTCCATTTCAAATTAGGTTCTTAGAACCTAATTTGTCTTTAGCTCAGTAGTAGGCTACTAACCCAGAGCTCAGAACTTTCGAATGTTTTCTAAAATAGTGAAAATATCCGGTCTATAAGCTCACTGAACTTGTAGATCGAATATTCTTATTTATTTATTTATTTATAAAGTACCTCCTTATGGAAGGATCTGGGTTACTATTGAAGTTCTGGTTAGGCCCATTAAAGAGCTTGACACCAGTGAGGCAAGTTAACTGATTTATTCCTCCAGGCTCCATTTCCGTGGTTTCTGGCAACAAAGCAGACAACTGTCCAGAGGCTGCCACGAGATAGCATAGAGCAGTGGTTCCCAAGCCTTTCAGCTCAAGACCCAAAAGAGAAATTAGACGTTTGGACCTATAGTGAAAACAGCAGAACTGCAAGCTCACAATGTGTCACTTCGTGCTGCGTTGTGAGCTTGTAGATCGGCTATTTTCACTACTCCTTCATCTTTGTATTCTAATTTATGGAATTTCTTTGAGTTCTCTTTGATTTCTTCATGAAATTACTGGAAGAAATCATTGGATTTAGTTTTTAATTCATGAAAGAAATAGCTATTTAGATTTTGTTTTAATATATATAATAATAATTAAAAAACAAAATGTAGGAAATAGAAATCTGTCCGTGACCCACACATGGGTCCAGAGTCTGGACCCATAGAATTATTTTATCCAGACTGTTTGGGAACCAGTGGCATAGATGACATTTTCAACAGTTACCCTTCCTATTCAAAAAGAGCCATTCCAGGGCCCTGACCAGCTGAAGGGCCAGCTACAGTTAGGCCTACTGGACACACAGGAACAAAGAGAGCTAGAGGAGGAAGCTCAGATGATAAATATCCATGCTTACTTTTTCAAACGCGCAAGATGAAAAAATGAAGAAGAAAAAAACACCCCTTCGCAGCTTAAAAACACAGAACTTTGTCTAGGTCTGACGCAGCCAGCCGGCAGCTCTCTCTCTCTGTCTCTCTCTCTCTCTCCCCCCCATCTCTCCCTCGACCTCCCGTTCAAAGCAAAGTTGGCTCCTTATTTATGTGCAAATTTGCTCTTAGGCCCTACGAGGGTGGTGCGCATGCTGAATCTCCCCTTTCTGGGCTTTAGCAGATTATCCTGCTGCTCCCTTTGGTCCCCGTCGCCCTAAGCCCAGCTGCCCCGACCTTTTGTCATTGAGACTTTTCTCTCTCTTCTCCTCTCCTCTCCTCTCCTCGCTGGTTCTCTTTCTCTTCCTCCCTCCCTCTCCCTGGTTCCCGCCTTCTGTCTGTGTCCCCCCATCCCTCTGCGTGCAGTGCACTCCCCCAGCCCCCCTTCCTCAGCGCCACGCGAGGCCCGGACCCGTCTCTCCATCTCCAGACGCCATGTGCGGCCCCCACGCTGTCCCACCCCCACCGTCCTCCAGTGGTGCAAAGCACTGGTTCCCAAGGACTGGGTCGGGACACGTTTGTAGGTCGCGGACACATTCGTATGGGTCCCTTAAAAACCCATTTAGGCCTAGAATTATTGAATGCTTTAACCAGTGAAAAATAGCAGATATACAAGCTCACAGCGCGGCACCGAGTGCCGCCCTGCGAGCTTGTAGATCTGCTATTTTTTTTTTTACGTCGTGAAAATGTGTGCAAATCTTTGAATATATGTATTTTCAAAGCGAACGTTTGTAACTCAAATTTTGCTTCTGGGGGGTCCCTGGAACTAAATATTTTGAGATGGGGGTCCGTAGCCAAATACATATCATTTTGGGGGTCCTTCACATGAAAAGGTTTGAGAACCACTGACACAGTAGTCTCTCAAGAACAGACTAACTGAGCTCCAGTTATAGTGAAAACTGGATTCAAAAGACACTTATAGAATCGGGTCAAAATAATTTTCAAGATTTTTCAAAAATAGCAGATCTACAAGCTTGCGCTGTGAGCCTGTATATCTGCTATTTTTCAATAGTTAAAGTATAAAATGATGATACACTATAATGTGTACCCGTTCATTATTAATAAAAGAAAAATATAATAAATTCCATAAATTGCAAAACAAATGTCTAAGAAGTAAATAAGTAACATAGCCGATCTACAAGCTCACAAGCTTGTAGATCTGCTGTTTTCACTAGCTTGGGTCCCGGGCAAACGTCTAAGCTCTCTTTTGGGTCACAAGCTAAAAAGTTTGGGAACCACTGGTGTAAAGTAACTAAGGTATTTATACTTTACTTGAGTCTTTCCAATTTTCAATATTATACTTTTACTCCACTACATTTATTTGAAAACTTTAGTTACTGGTTACTTTGCAGATTTTGGTTATTGTTGCGAAACATATATTAACCTCTTCAGCCCTAAATACATTTCGGCCAATTGAAAATAGCAGATCTACAAGCTTGAGATTGTGGAGCTGCTACTGTCAAATGCTTTTTATACATTTGAAAACTTCAAATGGGACATTCTGCATGAGTACTTTACTTTAAGTACATTTTGATAACAATACTTTTTGTACTTCTATTCAATACATTTTCATTTCCGGACATATATCATTATTTCTACATAAGCAGTAACGATACTTTTAATAAAGTTAGAACATGTAGGGGTGCCCTCTGGCCTAGTGGTCAACGCACAATCGCGCATATCACATGGTAGGCTATGGTGCCTTCTGGCATCGCCGGTTCGATTCCTGATCCGGACGACCTTTGCCACGTGTCATTCCCTGTCTCACTCCCCATTTCCTGTCAGTCTACTATCCTATTAAATCAGGGGTGGGCAACTTTGATAATGGCGAGGGCCACTATATTTCCTATATCTCCTATATTTCACTCCAGAGGGCCACATTGCATATTGCTACGTCCCACTGTGTCATTCTAGTATCTCATACTATTGCTTGTTTTGAATTGGAATAACATAGACTGCCGGAATTAAAGCAGGTCATGGTTGTAATTGTAACGGCTGAAATCAATAATATATCAGTATTCTGATATTAACCAGCGGGCCGCATTAAGTGAAGGTGGGGGCCGCATGTGGCCCCCGGGCCGCCATGTTGCCCATGTATGTATTAAATAAAGGCATAAAAAGCCCCCACCCCCCCAAAAGAAATCCAAGAACATGTAGTTTTTCCACCACTGCTCCCCAACGCGGTGCGAGGCCCGGACGGACCCGCCTCCCCAGACCGTCCTACCCCCACCCTCCTCCACCGTCTCCTGCTCCATCTTGTCTCTCTCCTCTTCCACCCGCCTCCCTCCTTCAGTCGCTCTCAAAGGGCCATTATATCGCTCTCTTCATGGACAAAGGACCCTGGAGACAGAGAGAGAGAGAGAGAGAGAGAGAGAGAGAGAGAGAGAGAGAGAGAGAGAGAGAGAGAGAGATGGTGGTGTGTGTGTGTGTGTGTGTGTGGGGGGGGGGTAGTTCTCGTGCTCTGCTCTCTCGTTCCTAATCGATGAAAGTGGCCCACGTGGATCTCTGAAGGCTAATCGATAACCCCACCTCCCCCCCCATCCACCCTCCAAACACTCTCTCTCTCTTCTTCTTCCTTTCTTTTTTCCCTTCCTATCTGTTTTTTCTTTTCCTTTTCTTTTTTTTTTTCCTTTTCTCTTGACTGTCCATTTTGCTGCTGACTATGACAAAACGCCACGGCAGTAGTGCCGAATTACGGAGGGGTGCACAGGGGGGGGGTACTGGGGTGTAGGTGGTTGGGGGTGATTCGCTCATCACCTCTTAACTGGGGGGGGGGGGGGGGGGGGGGGGGGGGTACTGGAGGATTGGTATTATGTTGCGAGTGCCAGTGAGTATAAATACACAACTCTTAGGTACTATATTGCAACTAGGGGTGTAACGATACATTTTAATAGCGATTCGATACATATCACGACAACATATCGTCGTTGTGGGGTGGAAACCTCGTATCTCCAAGTTTAAAATGTGTACGTTCTTTCGCAAAGTAAAGCCCTGCTTCATCATACAAGGCCGTCGCACAAAAGTAGTGAAAACAGCCGATCTACAAGCACACAACGCCTCGTACCGCGAGGCGGTGCAAAACAGCACCATTTTTTTTTTTTAAATCATTTTTAAAATGATAAATGCAAAACGAACAGTTTTGGACATTCAAGGTTTCCACCCGACAACGACAATATATTATATTTCTCAACATTGGGTCTGGGGCCCACCTGCATGGGGTCAAAACGGACCCTTTTACGGGTCTGTAACTCTGAGAGTGTGCAAAAGGAACCAAATAACGGGTCCATTTTGTTCCCTTTGCACACTCTCAGAGTTACAGAGTATAGAGTATTTTACTGGAAAATAAAGGTGCAAACTGAAACCAAAAATGGTTCTTCAGAGAGATTCCACAGAAGAACCATTTAAGAACCACTATTTTTCTGTGTGTTTGAACTGTGGATAAAAACATAACCTGTGCTATAATACAGTAGGCTATGTGTCAGGGGGTCCAAGGGTTAAAGGTGGTGGTGGGTGGGGGGGGACACTGCGTGAGCTCAGATAGTGGGTGTCTAGATCAGCCAAACAGAAAGAGAATGACAAAAGGATGAAGTAAGCCTCTCTGTATCCCTACATGGGACCCCCGCGCCGACAACAAACAATGTTATGCCACCGCGCTTTTTGTCCTCTTTCTGTTGCCGGTCTCCTCCCCGCCTGCAGGCGTGGCCGGTTGCTGAGCAAACAGAGCTGGGAGCAGCGGTGGAAAAACTACATATTTTACTCAAGTAAAAGTATCAATACTGTAATATAGAAATACTCTGTTACAAGTAAAAGTCCAGAATTCAAATTGTACTTGAGTAAAAGTATGAAGGTGTCGGCATCAAAATGTACCTTATAGTGCCAAAATTAAAAGTACAAAAATGTTTGAAAATAGCAGATCTAAGCTCACAACGTGTTGTGAACTTGTACTGTAGATTGTCTATTTTCAAACAGCCATATTGCTAAGTATGTGTTATAATAATAATTTATATCTGCAAAGTAACTATAGTAAAAAGAGTTTTTAAAATAATGTGGCTGAGTACAACATTTGGATCTGAGATTTTGCGGAGTTGAAGTAAAAATATTGGAAAATGGAAATACTCAAGTAAAGTACAAATACCTCAACATTCTACTTTCTACTACTCTCTCTCTCTCTCTCTCTCTCGGTGCACCCTCTCTCTCTCTCTCCCTCCCTCCACCCTCTGGCCACATGGAGGGATTTGGGAAAAGCTGGGCATACTAAGGCACTTCATTGTATTCTCCTCCATCTCTCCTCTCCACACCGTGGCTACCAACGTCCCCCCCTCCCCCTCCCCTCCCCCCCTCCCCTGCTGTTCTCTCACAGGAGGCTGCATGCTTCTTCTGCTCAGTCTGGTCCAGATAAATACCAGGTCGTCATCTCTGTAAAGATATCCAGGTATACTCCTCATCCTGTTCATTCCTGAAAAGAATCATTATTTATACCAGTGTTTATCAAAGTGACTCTGTGGCTTCCTTTATGGGGGTCTAAATTGACCCATATACATTATGACCCATAAGACTGTAACTCTGACAGTGTACAAATGGAACCAAATGGACCTGTCAGGGTTCCATTTGTACACTGTCAGAGTTAAGGGGAGCACTTGAAATTTAAAGTTTGAGATACACTGATTTATACCGACACATGCAGGCAAATGTTAACGAAAAATGCCTAAATATCACGATAGGGTGGCAAAAACCAATCTACAGATAGTGTTGGATATACCGGTAGGTTTCATGAGAGCAGGTGAGTGTGTACAGACAGAGCCAGTGTTTGCTGATCCTCTGTGTGTTTGTGTCTTCTCAAAAACCGGCCCTTCGCTTTCCTTGTTCTCTGAAAAACCCAGAAGAGAGCATGCAAAATTGCTAGATTATAGCAAAAATAACACATGAGCTGAGCAGTGCATGCATTAGACTGTGTGTGCGCGCGCGCGCTGCGCGTGTGTGTGTGTGTGTGTGTGTGTGTGTGTGTGTGTGTGTGTGGGTGTGTGTGTGTGTGTGTGTGTGTGTGTGTGTGTGTGTGTGCACTGCATGCATAATGTGCACGTGTGTTTTTCTTTGTATCAGCACACATGTCTCATTCCATCTTCCCTGATGCTCCACACACACACCCTGTCTAAACTGGACGTTTAAGTCGGATTCATACTTCGCTGCACGACGGCACCGCGTACTGCAGATAGCCGAACTACAAGCTTGCGACGCGCACTCGAATCGCGACACGCTGTGAGCTTGTAGATCGGCTATCTGCGGCCCAGTCTACCGGCAGCAGCCGCGGAGAAGAGCACTCGGCTGTGTCAGTGAAATGACAACGTGACTTCCTATGTGGTAATTACCTTCCCGTAGCATCTTTATTAGAGCTACAACGAATGTATTTTTTTTTCTCCCTCCAATGTAAATAGCATCCAATAAAATGGCAATTAACCTCGCAAATAGGTATAGATGGCTGTTCAGGAGAACGGGCCCTCTGCATGTGTTAGACAGAGAGAGAGAGAGAGAGAGAGAGAGAGAGAGAGAGAGAGAGAGAGAGAGAGGAGAGAGAGAGAGAGAGAGAGAGATTGAGGGAAAAAGAAAAGGAAAGACATGGGGAAAGCGGGAGATGCATGGCGTCACTGTCGGGCAGAAACCTCGTATCTCAAAGTTTCATATTTGTATGTTTGCCCTGCTTCATCATAACAAGACTGCACAACCCGAGAGAAAATAGCAGATCTACAAGCACACAATGCCTCACTATTTTAAATCATTTTTTAAATGATAAATATAAACCAACGGTTTTGGACATACAAGGTTTCCACCCAACAACAACTACACATGGGGAAGAACGGGGTGCAGATGATGTACTATAGGCTAGCTGTAGTAGTAGCCCATAGGCAACCACGGCTCCCACAGGTTATTGTTTGTTGTGTCTGCGTCTGAGCCATTGTTTTGGTGCCTATTAACCCCTTGGCCCTCCGCGCAAGAGTGCAAAAAGATGGGCGGAGTCAAGGATGACAGACGTGGCCTAGTGACACAGGGGTTACGGAGGCCTGGTAACAGGGGCTTATAGGGCCGGTGATGGGAACCCTCGCTGACTGTCTAAATGAGGAGGGGGGGTGGGGTGTGTCCGTGTGTGGGTGAGTGCATGCAGGCTTACATGCAATTGTGCATGCTTTGCTCTGCGTGTAGGGAACAAACTGGGAGTGTGTGTGTGTGTGTGTGTGTGTGTGTGTGTGTGTGTGTGTGTGTGTGTGTGTGTGTGTGTGTGTGTGTGCGTGCGTGCGCAGGGGCGTCACAAGGGGGTGGAAAGTGGGACTGAGTTACTAGGGCCCAAGGTGGAGGGGCCCTAGTAACTTTAGCTATTGAAAAATAGCAGATCTACAAGCTCGCAGCTTGTGCCGCGCTGCGAGCTTGTAGATCTACTATTTTTGAAAAGTCATGAAGATGTGTGCAAATCTTTGAATATACGGTATGTATTTTTTTTACTTTGTAACTCAAATTTTGCTTCTGGGGGTCCCTGGAACTAAATATTTTGAGATGGGGGTCCGTGGCCAAATTCATATCATTTTGGGGGTCCTTCACATGAAAAGGTTTGAGCATCACTGACATGGAAACATAGGTTTCTTGCACACATTTTCACAATATTTTCAAAAATAGCAGATCTACAAGCTTGCAGCGCGGCACTCTGTGCCGCGCTGTGAGCTTGTATATCTGCTATTTTTCAATAGTTAACATTCATGGGGGGCCCGCAGTGAATCCTTGTACCTGGGGCCCAGAATTTGGTGTGACGCCCCTGCGTGTGTGTGTGTGTGTGTGTGTGTGTGTGTGTTTGGGGGGCAGGGGGGCGGGGGGGTTATGTCTAGCTGACCATAAGGGGAGGAGGTGGCCAGCCCTATAGCCCAGTCAGGGTAATGTGATCTGTGGTGTCTGCGTCAGACAAAAGGCTCCAGCCATTGTCCTGATGCTTGTCCCGCTCAGGAGTGTGACAAATACATAATATACTCATGGCTTTCTTTCTCACATTCACACAGAGAGGGAGATGCTCATGCAGAGAAGCCAAGCCACAACATTAAGCAAATGACCCCCGCTTTTCGCAAGCACAGGATTTTTATTGGTTTCCGCGGAAAAGTGTGTGTGTATTCCAAATTCAAATTTAGTTTAATGTGTTATTTTACATGCATAAACCCCCTAGACAATGCTCCCACGTGGTCATTGGGAAATCCTGGGAAAACAGAATTCCTTTCGAATGTTTCTGTACTCTGAACTTTGTGACTCGTACATCAAGGACGGAAAATCTCTGAAAAGCTTAGTGGCTGTCGGAGGAGGAGGCAACACGTAGCTATATCTGCAATATTCCTTGACGTTTTAGACTGTCAAACATCAGCGACTGTACCGGCGCAGCAAAGATCCTCACTCATCTGCCTCGACATGGCGAACAAAATGCAGCGGGCTTTCTTTTCCCTTTATCCCTCCCTGACACAAAACCCCTTGCTCCTTTATGAATAGAAGTGCTGCTGCATGAGTCAGTGTGTGTGTGTGTGTGTGTGTGTGTGTGTGTGTGTGTGTGTGTGTGTGTGTGTGCGTGTGCGTGTGCGTGTGCGTGCGTGTGTGTGTGTGTGTGTGTGTGTCACATCCAAAGAAGTCGCCGTATAGGAAAAGCCTCGGCCCGCTTTACATGGGGACACACCATTTCCTGCATATCAAGGACCCAATCTCCACCTCGTCCTGTGTCTCCAGGAATTACGGCGTCGGCGAGAGCGGGGCGGGCGGGCTAACCCCCCTGAGAGCCCTATACCTGTGTGCTCTAGTCAGGAGTGAAACGAGAACTCTCGCCACACACTGAGAGCCTACTGGGAAAGGGGAGAGGCTGGAGGCGAAGCTCGCCCCTAAGAGCGTGAACCATGGGATTTACAGTCCTGCGGGTAGCGTGGAATGCCAGATAGTCTAGCAGAAAAGTCCTGTGGATCAGATGAAGCTGTCAAGCAGGGCGGTGAGATGAGAGAGAGAGAGAGAGCCGAGGGTGGGGTGGGGTGGTGGTATGGGGGGGCTCAGAGATGGAGGCCGAACAGGGAAGCTCAGGCAGATAGCGGGAGACAGAGAGCTTAGGCCCGGGATCAGGGTTGTTCTAACAGGAAACTGACAGGCCAGGGAGGAGCGAGCAGGCTCAGAGGGCATGTGACCGGAGAGTCGATGAGGTGAGCAATTGGAGGAGTTTAATTGTAAAATCAACTGCAGTCCAAAGATTGGATCAAGGAATGAGGCCTGATTAGATTTGGCCCCCTATATATTGCATGCATCGGGTGAATGAACACCGGAGGTGCGTTCCGGAACGTTGTTTGCAATGAACACTGTTTACTTTCAATGTGACTTCTTGAACGTTTATTGTGTATGTACTGTAGTGTCTTATTTACCCAGAGATGCTAGGCTTAATGATTAATGATCCCCTATCCTTGTTGCTTTATAGCACACTTCTTGTTTTAGCAATCTAATTACTCGACCACTCACCGTGTTGTTAGTTGACAAGGGTTCCTGCTGCATAACTACCTTGGACTTTGTGTAAGACGTCAACTAAAGTGAACATAAACAGCTCAAGTTTTCTATCTTCCGTAAGCACTAGTGAACATTTGCAAACACAGTTCCTTAATTTGTAGTAGTGTACTTCTCAATGAAACCACTACAATTATGTCTAATAGAGAAGTACTAAAACAATATCACCTACTTAAAATACATTTCAACAGATTAATACATAATATGAAGAATGTGCATGCTTGGAATAAGGTTGCTCTAAAACAAGTCCCCCCCATATCACATACTACAGTGGTAGGTAGGAACTGTGTGGAAATCAACTGCTATACTGTATTTCGTCGTTGTCGGGTGGAAACCTCGTATCTCCAAGTTTCAAATTTGTACGTTCTTTCGCAAATTAAAGCCCTGCTTCATCATACAAGGCCGTTGCACAAAAGTAGTGAAAACAGCAGATCTACAAGCACACAACGCCTCGCGGTGCGAGGCGTTGTGTGCTTGTAGATCGGCTGTTTTCACTAGTTTAAATAATTTTTAAAATGATAAATGCAAAACCAACCGTTTTGGACATACAAGGTTTTCACCCGACAATGACGATTTGTTGAGCAAGTAAACAGACAGCAAAACACTGCGGAGTTGACCCCCACGAAGACGTGAGGAGGACTCCGGCATGTCGCCATGCGTCTGCGCTCGCTTGTCCGAGGAGCCTGGGAAAAACAGTGTTCAATTATGCAGAAGGAGGTAGTGGGACGCTGTCAGGCCATGGCACGGCCTTGTGGGGAATGCCACAGCTGGACGTGGCATTGGCCTGTGCCCCCCGGAGAGCCCTGTCAGGGCTCATGACTGCACAGCGTCAGCCCCGCAACATGCAAGCTTGCACTCACGCACCCAACGTACACACAGGCAAATACTGTAGACAACATACGCACGCACGCACGCACGCACGCACACACTGCATGGTATAAGAGGGGTTCAGAGGGCATTGATGTTTGTACTTGAACTTTCATGCTACTTGACCTTGAAAGTAGTACATAGTGATACTTTTAGTCAGATGTCCATGTCTGTCTCAATGTTGCCATAATCGCATCGTGCAAATGATAAATGGTGCATTTATTTAGCGCTTTTATCCAAGGTGCTTTACATAGATTGTGCATTACATTCACCCATTCACACACACATTCATACACCGGTGGCGGAGGAAACCATGCAAGGCACCAACCTACTCACCGGGAGCAATTAGGGGTTCAGAGTCTTGCTCAAGGACTCTTTGACATTAAGTCAGGGGGAGCCTGGATTCAAACAGGGAACCCTTCGTGCTCTACGGTTTCTCTACCACTGAGCTATGCCGCAGAGGATAGAGACTCACAGAGGGGTCTACAGCAGGAGTCTTCAGCGTGTTTCTGGCCAAGGACCCCTTAGCTGTGAGAGAGACGAAGCAGGGACCCCCACTACATATTGCATAACATTGTGCATCATCAGTGTTGTGCAAGTTTATGTTTTTAGTCTGTTAGTTTACACATTATCTGAAAATATCCTATCACACAAATATTTGGCGCCCCCCCTGTAGTAACTCTGAGGACCCCCTAGTGGTCCCGGACCCCCTGTTGAATGCCCATGGTCTACAGTATAGTGCTGTAGCTTTACATGTGCAGAATATTTTAGAATACAAATCTCTGCTCATTTCATGTTTTTTTTCTTTCTTTTTTTTTTTGCAGCCATAAATATTCTAGCACCTCAATTATCACAATATTAGTGTGCCTGTATAAAACATTTGACAGCGTTGAATCTAATGCATTCAAGTCTAATAATAAGATACACACAACATGCAACACACATGCATAATTCTTCCTCTTTTCTTTCGATCAACCCTCCATTGTCTGCTTGCAAGGCGCGGTACAATGTCGCCCAACACTTGGTCTAACACTGTATTGTGCTGCCTGGAGAGAACACTGTGAAATCCTGAGTGTTTATTTAACTCTGGGAGTGCTCCCATAGTTAAATAAACACTCCGGATTTGACTGTGAAACCTTGAGGCCGGTAGTTGGAGGCAGACACACGCACACACATAGATATCAAAGGGGGCTTGAGCCCCTGCCCTTTTATCCGTCTGTAAAAAGTGCCCTCTCCAGACCATGAATGCAGTTTTTACAATGGTGAAATAAAATGCAAATGCCCCACTTTCCATGTCATAACTGAAGGCAGCGTTCAAGAGAATTGCCTTGTCCAAACTCTCCTGAACTTGAATGCAGCGTCTTATGTTGGAAGAATTGCCCTCTCTATGTAGAAATACATGCCGTGCTGTTGCCACATTTCCAGTATTCACTTGAATATGCTTAGTTTAGTACCGAAAATAGCTGACCTCCAAGCTCACAACGCATCGCGCTGCGATGCGTTGTGAGCTTTGGAGGTCTGCTATTTTCGATATTTCCACCAAAAGGCCCTTTTAGACGTTTCAGCCCCCGCCTGTCTAACATCCTCTGCACGTCCCTGGTTGGAGGTGCCGATCATAACCGCGTCGTTGAGCCCAGTACGCTGCGAAAGACGCAAAGGTGAAATCCTTTTCTCCCGTGCGCCGGGCTACAGTGCCATTGCCAAATTGGGCGTCACTAAAAATGGCACGGAAGTGGAAAAATTCCTTCGATGGCGTGCGGGGTGCGCAGGCAATTTAACTTTGGCATTTCTGCATATTATTCTGTGCCACTTCGGGGGTTACAAATCGCATTAATAAATGCTTAATTACTTTAAAAGAAGGTTCCTCAGGCTTTTAATCGAATATTAATTACTGCTTATCGTTGTCTTTTAGTCACGCTTAATTGCATGTTTTCCCCCCTTTTCTTCTCCGCCGTTTTTCCTTCGTGACGCGTCGTTCTGAGGGCATGGATTTGGAAACGGTTGTGTTCTGAACGGGGGGGAATCTGAGGCTTGTGTTCAGGGGCGTCACACCAAATTCTGGGCCCTGGGTACAAGGATTCACTGCGGGCCCCCCATGAATGTTTAACTATTGAAAAATAGCAGATATACAAGCTCACAGCGCGGCACCGAGTGCCGCGCTGCGAGCTTGTAGATCTGCTATTTTTGAAAAATCGTGAAAATGTGTGCAAGAAGGACCCCCAAGATGATATGTATTTGGCCACGGACCCCGATCTCAAAATATTTAGTTCCAGGGACCCCCCAGAAGCAAAATTTGACTTAGAAATGTTTGCTTAAAACATACATATATTCAAAGACTTTCACACATTTTCACAACTTTTCAAAAGTAGCAGATCTACAAGCTCACAGCGCGGCACTCGGTGCCGCGCTGTGAGCTTGTATATCTGCTATTTTTCAATAGATAAAGTTACTAGGGCCCCTCCACCTTGGGCCCCCCGGTAACTCAGTCCCACTTTCCTACCCCTTGTGACGCCCCTGCTTGTGTTTCTGCTAAACCTGATTATCCTCTGTATCCATCCATTTTCACTCTATAGGACTGTTTTATATTGAATTGGCGAGACCTTGGATGCATATTTCTGTCAATACCATACATCAAGGAGAATCCTGTCAGCAATTTCAAACATAATAGAGGAACCAATCCGCACACACAAAAAAACAGACACTCGTGTCTCTTTGAACACGGTATAGAGCGCAGAAGGATGCTGGAAACTGGGTTTTTTAAATGAAATATTAGTTTGTTGAGCATAAACGTACAGTATTTCCCTTGTGTGGCTGATTTATTGGTGCACTGTCACACAGTTACCACAAGGTCCCGGACGTGATAAAAGTGATGAATTTCTCGCAGCATTTATCAAGTGTAAGTATAGGTCAAGCTTGAATTATCCCCTCTGTTTCACATCCCTTGCTCACACACATGCATTCAGAGTGAATCAAACTATTACTGTGCAGTCAGCAGTGGTGGAGGATGTAGAATATACCGTTACAGCTTCAAGATGTCATCAGAATATACAGTAGTTACAGTATGAAAGGTAAGAGTACTTGTTATGCAGAATCATATTATTGTATGGTAATTAATAATGCGTAAATGTGTCACTTTAATGTTGCAGCTGGTAAAGGTGCATGGGCTGAACCCATTTAGATTTAGATTTTTTAAAATAATACAAAAAGAGAAGGTTTTGGACATACAACTTTCCACACGACAACGACGATATACTGTAGGGGTGCCTCGCACGAAAAAAATATTCATGGGGTGCCCTGAGACAAAAAAGTTTGGGAACCCCTGCTCTATTCAATGGAAGTGGACATTTTAACCAGCCTTTTACATTGCGTTGCAGGGTGAGACATGCAGTTTGACTCTGCACGCAGGGCAACGACTTGCCAAACGTGCAGAGGTTGGCTGGTACGTCCAACCCCGACATGTCACCCCGGTGCCAGGAGAGCATAATTCAAGCTGATTGGCTGGCTCTGCTGGAGGGCATGATTCTGGCCTGTCCAGCAGCCTCCATGGCCATGGCCCAGGGGCATCGTGGTTTTTTTTTTTTTGAATAATTGTATTAATATTTATTTGGATGATAATAGCCCTGCAGTGGTTCCCAAACTGTTCAGGTCGAGAGCTCGATACCCAAAAAGAGAGATAGTTTGCCCGGGACCTAAACTAGTGAACATAGCAGATCTACAAGCACACAACGCATGGCTTCGCACCGCGTTGCGAGCTTGTAGATCGGATATTTTCACTTCTTAATTATAGTTTTTTATTTATGGAATTTCTTAGATTTGTTTGTTTGTTTTAAAACATATTAAATTATTTTAAAAAAGAAGAAGAAAAAAAAAGCTTTTATATATATATACTGGTAGTTTTTTAAATGTAGGAAAAATATGTTTTACTCGAGTCACGACCCATAAAAATTGGTTTGTGACCCACAAATGGGCCCAGACCCACTGTTTAGGAAACAGTGATACAGCCCACAGCACCACACTGTACCATCTGAGTGTGAAAATGGGCCTAAATGGTGTTAACAGAACCCTGACCATTTTACTGTGCAGTTTACCTACAGAAGCGGTCCTCAAAGTTGAAAGCGTTTGCGGCCCTGCACCCATCTGACCACTTAACACTGCAATGGAGATGAGTGGACCACGTGCCTTCATCAGAGCTTGTTTATTTTCATGATCAGTCGATCGTTTGTGTTTCGGCTTCGATCAATTGAACTAACTTAGTTAGTTAAGCTCCTATTTAACAACTTTCTTCCAAGGTTTTAAAGAAAATATACCATGAAATATATTTTTTAATACATTTCGTCACTGTCGGGCAGAAACCTCGTATCTCCAAGTTTCAAATTTGTATGTTTTTTCGTGAAGTAAAGCTCTGCTTCATCAGACAAGGCAGTTGCACAAAAGTAATGAAAACAACAGATCTACAAGCACACAACGCCTCGTGGTGCGAGGCGTTGTGCTTGTAGATCGGCTGTTTTCACTAGTTTAGTTCATTTTTTTAATGATAAAAACGAACGGTTGTGGACATACAAGGTTTCCACCCGACAACGACGATAAGTAACGCCCGGGATTTGAACCCAGGTCTCCTGCGTAAAAGTCTAACATCTTAACCACCAGACCAAAGGGACATCCCTGTGCATAATGGGAGATACTAGACATATGAGGCCATCAGGCTGAGGCAGTTATAGTCACTCTGCTACACATGTAATATTATCATTCAAATCTGAGTGTTTTGTCAATTATTTGGGGGCCCACTTGCAATACTCTCACAGCCCACCAGTGGGTAGGTTGAGAACCACAGACCTCTACAGCAGGGGTTTTCAAAGTGGGTGACGGGGCACCCTGGGGTGCCGTGATGGCAGTCCAGGGGTGCCGCGAGATAATTTGATAATATTTGGAATTTATTTGCACACTTGAAAAAATATTTAGTATAATTTTAAACTTGAATTACACAAGGCGTTGTGTGCTTGTAGATCGGCTGTTTTCACTAGTTTTGTGCATTTTATAGATGATAAATACAAAACGAACGGTTTTGGACATATACAAGGTTTCCACCCAACAACGACGATATGCTATAAATATAAGGTGCTGGGAGTGAAAATTATAATGTAGGGGTGCCTCGGATTAAAAAGTATTTATGTGGTGCATGCCCTGAGACAAAAAAGTTTGGGAACCACTGCTCTACAGTACTGTAATGTAGGGGTGTAACGATACATTTTAATAGCGATTCGATACATATCACGATACATGGTTGACGATACATGGACGATATTGGTTCATTCAATTCGATTCAATGATTTAAAATCGATATAGTAACTATTTAGCAAAGAAGTTAAATCGGTGTGAAAAGTGTGGATAGTGCAGGTTTTTAAGGGAAACATGTATTATTATGGATATAAATAAGTACACAGTGATTGTCTGGCAAATACATGAACATTATATTTCAACAAATATGGACACACCTGCACCTTGACATGAACCCAGAGATTACACACATTTATCGATAGACCAGTGTAGCTACTGTATACGGAAAGGAAACGTAATTAAACCCCTCCTTTTCATTTTTTCTTCTTAAAAATGCCAAATACAATGCACAAGTATAGGTAGTATCGATACAATCGATTATTTGCACTGCCGATTCGATTTGTTAAGTCAAACGATGCGATTTGATTTTAGCTGTTTTCATTTTATATCTTTTTAATTAAAAATGATATTTCGATGCAGTTACTATATCGTTACACCCCTACTGTAATGTGTTAGACCAGGTGGTGGTATCCTCTGACGCAATGAAATCCTCAGTGTTCATTTATTCATCTGCTAAATCCCACAGTGTATGAATGTAATATTTGTCCAATTTGCAAAATCAACACAGGATTTTACTGTGTGCGGGCGTTCTCCCTTTAATTGAATCTCCTGTTACTGTATTTCTCCCCCTCACTTCACAATTCTCAGTCCCTTCCTCTGCCCTTTAACCCACGCACGCACGCACACACTACACACACGCACATGCACATGCACACGCACAGGCACATGCACACATAGACATTAAAGGGGGCTTGAGCCCCTGCCCTTTTAGCCATCTGTAAAAAGTGCCCTCTCCTGACCATGAATGCAGTTTTTACTATGGTGAAAGAAATGCAAATGCCCTCTTTTCATGCCATACCTGAAGGCGGCATTCAAGAAGAATTCTCTTGTCCAAACTCTCCTGAACTTGAATGCAAGCATCTTATGTTGAAAGAATTGCCCTCCCTGCATAGGCGATTCTAGCCTCTTCTATCAGGGGGTGCAAGACAGACCGAGTACTTCTATTACTTCATGCACGCGCGCGCAAGCGCGCATGCAGATTTTTTTTGTGTTTTTTAGCGGTTTTGTCCTGTTGTTTTAACAGGTTTCTGCGGTTTATTTTTTACCCAAATGTAAGCGCGCATGCGGATTTTTTTGTGTGTTTTTTAGCGGTTTTGTCCTGTTGTTTTAACAGGTTTCTGCGGTTTATTTTTTACCCAAATGTAACACAATATAAACAAAAAAAGTGCAAAACAGGTGCTTCTTTTTCTATAGACACCATGAGCAAAGTTATTTACTTATATTTTGCAGGCAGAGGCAGCACAGGACATATAAAGCCAAACATCAAGTTAATCATCAAGCAATCAAGCAATCATCCTTATTACACAATGAGCCTCCGGTTTTTGGCACTTGCATACTGATCAATTATTTGCTGCAGTTTAATTTTGTGTTCTTTCTCAATCTGTAAAATGCCTATATGGTGTTAATCTCACAGACCACCCATAGTGCCTGCCAAGTCTGCCAAGTTAACAACAGAAATACTTGCCCCTCCTCTCTTTTTGCGCACATTTTACAAACCACGATCACTGTTTTATGTAATAATTATAAAATAAAGTTACATTACAAAAAAAAAGTTAAAAAAAAAAAAAAAAAAATGGCCGCCTGGTGGCCAGGGGGTGCAAGTGCACCCTGGGACACCCCTTAAAATCGCCTATGCCTCCCTGTGTAGAAATCTCCAGTATTGACTTGATTATGCTTAGTTCAGTGTGCAAGCAGCGAAAATAGCTGACCTCCAAGGTCTGCTATTTGGAGGTCTGCTATTTTCGATATTTTCACCAAAAGGCCATTTTAGAAATGTCAGTCCCTGCCTCTATAACGTTCTTAGCACGTCCCTGCACACGCACGCACACACACACGTACGCACGCACACACACACGCATGGCACACATGACTGTGCATGTGTGCATGCATACGCGCTGCATGTGCGCTCTAGCATGTGCGCTCTAGCATGTGCGCTCTAGCATGTGCCCCCTCTTTCGTTTCTCAGTTGTGACACAAAGTGCTACGGGCCAAACGCGGGGCGTGCGAGGGATGCTTACACCGATTCCGTCTCTCTCACTGCCCCCCGGAGCCCCGCAGGCTGGACAACCTGACCTGGGAGGCTGCTCGCCATGTGTGCCCCGCCCCCGTCCGCAGCAGCGTTGCCATATCTGCTGATCATAAGCGACTTTTGGGCTTCTTTTTTCTGTATAGTTGCTTGTGAATATAGACTATTGGTAGGGTTAACATGTCCTTGGTTCGAACTCCCTTTGGTCCGACCACCTAAACCTTACATTAACCCTAAGCCTATAACCTCAGTAAGACTAACACTGGTGAATGCTAACCTGGTGAGTAGCTTACCTGCCGACGCTGGTGAATGCTAACCTGGTGAATTTTAACCTGTTCGGACCAATGGGAGTTCAAACCATGGGGCAGTCCCCATTGGGAGTTCCGGTAAAAAACAAAAAAAAAGGTTTTGTATGGCCTTCCAGGCTAATTTGTTGAGTATTTCGTATCAAACGTCCCCCTCATGTCCGTCCGTCAGTCACGCTAATACACAACATTTCGTTACCTATTAACTTCAGGGTAAAAGTACATCAAAAAGGTGAATTAAATTCATCACTTTGGTTCAAACACAGAACCTTGTCGAGGCAAGTACTCTATATCCACAGAGTGACCAGGAGAAATTCAATGTTGGTGAGTTAGGGAGTTGAAGTTATTTCGTAGCATGTGCATCTCTCTCACTAAATTTCTACGACTGAAAATTTAAAATAAAATGTCCATTGCGTCATTTTTTACAAAGAACTGTGTGGTGCCTTATGAAGTCAAAGAAGGATTTACTCTTCTTGCATACAGTACATCCATTCCTTGCCTTGACCTCCAGCACCTCCCACTCTGCAGTCTGGATGTGCACATGAGTGCACTCCATTGTAAATGAAAAGTTCTTGTCTATTTTTTGGTATTATGAACAACCATCTCTGCACTTCATGCTGTTGTTTTTCCTGCTGTGCGGCGTTGGGATGGTGGTGATTGGTCAGCTGATGTTTACTCTCGTCACGCCGCCACTCAATGCATAGCCAATGTCGGCACACAACGAACAGGGTAGCAAATGCAAATGCAGGGCAGTGAGTGAGGGAATATTTATGGCATTATTACCCATCACACATTGCGTAAATGTCGGGCAGATACCTCGCATCTCCAAGTTTCAAATGTGTATGTTTTTTTTTTGTAAAGTAAAGCCCTGCTTCATCGTACAAGACTGCCGCACAAGACTATAGTGAAAATAGTCAATCTACAAGCACGCAACGCGTTACGTGCTTGTAGATCGTCTATGTTCACTATTTTAAATCATTCTTAGAATGATAAATACAAAACGAGCGGTTTTGGACATACAAGGTTTCCACCCGACTACAACGATATATACCTACGAACGAACGCGCGCACGCACGCACGCACGCACGCACGCACGCACGCACGCACGCACACACGCACGCACACACACACACACACGCAGGCACCTCTCTCGCCCCCGCAAGGTGAAATGAAACTTTGCATACAACCTTGTGAACCACCATGCTCCTCCTCCTCCTCCTCCGACAGAGAGGCTCCGTCTCAGCCCCCCGGATGTCTTCCACACGTCACAGGAACGACAGTGTCACTGAATAATCCCTCCGCTTTGTTTACGCGTAATGAGCGGGGCCGGCGGAAAGCGATGCGAAGCACAGATATAGCTCGAAGGAGGAGGAGGAGGAGGAGGTGCTTAAACAGCAGCATTAGGCTAAAGGAGGAGGTTGCTCGAAATGTGCGTGGGTTTCAATCCCCCCACGACTATACTGGCCACAGAGATCGGGTTTTAAGCCCCGAACAAACACAAACACAGACAGTGGGTAATGGGCTCTCTGGTCTGCATGGGACGCTCTGGTCTGGGCTGGATGTTTAGGGGGCTGAAATGGGCTCAGGTGTGGAGACTAGGATGTGGAAGTGTGTTCGGTGTGTTCGGTGTGTGTGTGTGTGTGTGTGTGTGTGTGTGTGTGTGTGTGTGTGTGTGTGTGTGTGTGTGTGTGTGTGTGTGTGTGTGTGTGCGTGCGTGTGTGTGTGTGTGTGTGTACTGTCTACGTACTGTATGTGTACAGCGTGGCATGTGATCATGTGTGTGTGGATGTGCGTGAGGATGCTTGCAGGCGTGCACGTATACATGCATGCATATAAATGCATGCAATATTTCCGTGGTCATGAGCGTCCATATATGCATGCACACACGTCTGCATTAGCTGTTGCATGTGCGTGCGTGTGCGCGCGCACACACACCCGCACACACACACCCGCACACACATCCATTTGATGGGGGGGGCCAAAACACACACATAACAAGTGGGGAAGCTGCCCAAGGGGTGATTGAAGTTGCTGACATTTTAAGGCTATTGAAAACAAAAGCTAATAGGCGGCACCGCGTGCTGGAATCGTGTCTGGTTCATGTTTAACAAAACAAGGTCACAGAGGTTGTCGGGCCGTGAATTCCATAAATAACTTGATAATGGGATTTTAAAACAAGCGAGTCCACCGGTCCTAACACCCCCACATTACCCCCCTCTCTCCCTCTTTCCCCTCCCCTTCCCTTAACAGGCTGTGTGTGAGAGAGAGAGTGTGAGTGTGTGTGTGTGTGTGTGTGTGTGTGTGTGTGTGTGTGGGTGTGTGTGTGTGTGTGTGTGTGTGTGTGTGTGTGTGTGTGCGTGTGCGTGTGCGTGTGAGCGTGCGCTAGTCCTCTCCTTTCAGAATGAGAAGGAATATTAGGATGCAAATGGATTCACGCCGCATCCTCATAAACAACGGTGTTCATTTAACCTCCGACCCCTGCATTTAACTGCCCATCAAGTCATTTGTGCTGGGCAAGGCACGTGCAAGGCAGCAGGCTGAGTGTGTGCACACACACACACACGTGCGCGCACATGTGTGTATTTGTGTTCTAATATGCGTGAACTCGCGAGAACGCACGCGAGTGTGTGCACTTACGCGACGACGCAACGTAATGTGTGTTTGCGTTGCTGATACCTGTGTGCGTGTCTGTGTATTAATGTGCTTGTGCGTTTTGTGTTCATTTGCGAGAGCGTGTCGGGGTGTGTGTGTGTGTGTGTGTGTGTGTGTGTGTGTGTGTGTGTGTGTGTGCGCCTGTCTGTGTGCGTGTGCGCCCATTCATTGTGGCGCTGGGTTCAGAGTTTACCATTTGCGATGCTCAATTAATCTTGTCAGCATGCATTTACGAGGGAACGGAACACCTTTTAAAGTGGGCTCCGGCTTTCGTCAGTCTCTCTGCCTCTCCATCCATTAACGCCCAGACAGACAGAGACGCTGCCTCCTTGGACGACCCTCATCTGCTAGAACAGGGCTGATTAAAACATATTAGCGACGCTTCTCTGACGCCGCGCCGTGTTGGCAAAGATAAAAGTTACACTCTCTTTCTTTCATTTTTTTCTTTTTACTTACTGCTGAAAGACCTTGATTCCACTCTCTCGATATCGTCACTGTCGGGCAGAAACCTTGTATCTCCTTGTTTAAAATTTGTATGTTTTTTTTTCATAAAGTAAAGCACTGCTTCATCGTACAAGGCTGTCGCACAAAACTGGTGAAAATAGCCGATCTACAAGCACACAACGCCTCGCGATGCGAGGCGTTGTGTGCTTGTAGATCGGCTATTTTCACTACTTTTAATCATGTTTTAAATTATAATTACAAAACAAACGGTTTTGGACATACAAGGTTTCCACCCGACAAATGACGATATATCTGTCTCTCTCTGCCTCTGTCTCTCTGCCATCTCATTGCACAGTAAAATACTTGCTGTTGGTTTATATATTCGTAACTCGGAGAGTGTACAAACGTAACCAACTGGACCCGTAAGGGTTACTTTACATTCAGCAGTCAGGGTTTTACAGTGTGTTGTTTCAGTGTGGGATATTCCACCATTTCATCGGAGCGCATGTGGTCTTTTCTTTCCCTTCAAGCTGGTCTCCTGTGGTCGCCCTGGCTCTTTTCATTTGGAATGAAGGGACAGCTTTCAGAGCGAGCTGTCCATTGTGTGCCCGCCTCTCTCCGCTCCTCTTAGCCCGAGGTCCTTAGCCCGCGGGCAGGTTGGCCATCTGACCTTCTTATTGTCAAACTCTAATGGCCAGCCAGAGAAAGTGTGGGGGCGGCGGGTGTGTAGTCAGAAAGAGAATGCCTGGTGTTATAAAAGAAGAAGAAAAACCACAGAGCCATGGTCAAGAAAGGGGGGGGGGGGGGAGAAGAAAGATAAACAGAACAGAATATAGCACGGGAGGGAGACGAAAAAAGTGTATTTGCTCGCCGGAGAGACTGCGATAGGGAGAGAGAGGTTGACAAGTCTCGGGAGAAGGTGAGAGAGTTCGAGGGGAAGAATATGCAGCCATTCATAATATAGTGATTTTGACATCTCTGGAGGTATATCTTCCACCCTGCCGCAGTGCCTGGTCAAGAAGAAGTGAATCCTGACTCCTTGTCGCCTTCCATTTTTATATAAGGTATATATATAGAGAGAGAGAGTGAGAGAAAGAGAGACAGGCCACAATAAAAAAACAGAGAGCACACTTGAAAAGGAGGGAGTCATGTTGTCAAAAGCAGCGAAAGATATGGGACAGATGTGGATAGTCATGCTGTCAGATATAAAAAGAACTGTAAGGAGGGAGACAGAGATATAGAGAGAGCGAGAGAGAGAGAGAGAGAGAGAGAGAGAGAGAGAGAGAGGAGAGGTTCTGCCAGAGAGCATGAGTCTGAGAGAGTGAGCGGGGACACAGTGAGTGCAACAGGGGCCCATTTGGAGACTTGTGCTTTCGCCCCTTTTCCGACCCCCCTTTCCCTCTTAATCCGGGGCGGTTTGTCGCGGCTAATTACGGCGGACAAGCCTCTTTATCGAACTCCGCTCCTGCCATCGGCATTAGGATGCATGAGCCGAGTCTGTTGTTTTAAACGCTCTCATTAACCACACAAATCAGCGCTGTTGACAGAGTGCTTTTGAATTAAGCGTCTCGCCCCCACCGCCGCCGCGCGCCAACGCTAGCAGGGCCCAGGACAAGGAGCAATTTATAACGCCATTAGCCACACTCGCCGAGGTTACAGGCATCAAAATTGTTCCCGTCTAATTATTCTTAATGGATACAGGGAGGGAGCGGGCGCTCAGGACAGCTTTTTCATTAGCCCTCAATCACCAGGGTCGGGGGAGAGAGAGGGGTGGGCCAAATGTACTGCTCAGGCGAACGGGAAATCAAAAATAATCGTGTTTGCTTTTTTTCCCCCCTCCATAATACAACGGCGGACGCATAGAGGAGGGAGCGAGAGAAAAGAGAGGAGAGGAGAGCGAGGCGACGGGGAGAGAAATAAGAACCACGGAATCTTGACAGTAGAAGAATTTCCGACTGTTCCTTTGCACAAAGGCATTTCTCCGTTGCCCATTGAAAAGCGACAGTTCATTTGCTTTTACGGCTGCGCAGACTAATGGCCGGGTAAACTTGTGCCGCGTAATAGATTTCCCAGACATGGTTATTGGTTAATCAATGGTGAAATGAAGTTCAGAGGGGGAAACATTTAATTGTCCAGACACATGAGTTGCTGATTGGGTATTGCCTGTGTATCATTTGTCATTGGTCATTCTTAATCAATGTAGAATTGCTCTAGGCAAATTGGCTGTTATTAATGTTAAAACCAAGGGTGTCAGCCTCACAAATGGCCTGATGAATAGTTCAGCGTTGGACAGCCAATAACATTTGTTCTTCATCTATCAATTTACTTTGAGGCAACTACACCATGGGCTAGCCAAATAAAGGAGCCGCGGCAATGATTGGTGTTCCCCCCGCAGCCGAGGGACCGCGGTACTGGCGTTTTCTCCGCTGTCTTTACTTCGAACGCAGACATGCTCCTCAACGCCTGCAATTAAGTCCCCCCAAAGAGTCCTCGATCACACCAAATCTGTCATCTTCACCGCAATGGTGGGAAGAGAGACAGAGAGAGAGAGAGAGAGAGAGGGAGGGAAGAGAGAGAGAGGGGAAGAGAGAAGCAGGCCGAATAGTGAGTGTTAACCATCTTTTTACAAGCCATTAAACAGGAGGACATTACTGCACAGCCAAGTCCCATAACGAGGACTGACATATGCGAGGGAGGCAGTTAGCACCTAACATTAAGACGCGGCAGCCCGCTGATGAGATGGGACATTGTCCATGGGGGAGGTATCAGTGTTAATTAGAGGATAATCGGCCGCCGTCTACAACACCCCCCCCCCCCCCCCCCCCCCCCCGCGTGCCGCCATATAACTCCCACCCCCACACACTGGAAGCTGATACGGTGATGGTCGAGGGGGCTGGAGATATATATCAGCTCATTTGCAGCCACTGTAATTCGGTGCAGTTATTATAGTAGAGACTGGTATTCCCTCTCTCTCCACAGGAAGAGATGGGGAATCAGGAAGCCAGTGTCACACAGTAAAATCCTCAGGTTCATACTGTATATCAGGTTACAAATCTTAGCAAATGGACCCGTTATAGGATCCATTTGGTTACGTTTGTATTCTCTTAGATTTACAAATGGAGTTACAAATGGATGAAGTTAAAGTTAATCTTGGATTTACACATGGATAAAGTTATCAGCTGCTTACAGATGGAAAACAAATGACAAATGATAAAGCTATCTTGAATCTTGATGATAAAACCGACTCACTGTTGTGTAGCTTGGGTGAGTTTGGTGTTGCATTTAGTATGGTACGTGTTGTGCACCACAACATCAACGTGGTCACGTACAGTATTAGTGACTAACTACAACATGATTGGTTCACTGGCGTTTCACTGCGTGCTCAACCATAACAACACTCAGAGAGCTCAAATAATTTAGACCAGCGTGTCATTTAGTTCATCCATTTTTACACAGAGCACACTTAACAGTGTAATGGCACACAGTCAAATCCTCTGTGTTAATGTATCCATTCGTAACTCGCAACACATTCTCACCCCCAAGGTGTCAGACACCTGACGCCCTGTCAAGTACCCTACTGCGTCACAGTAGGGGACGTCACGGGTATGCCTACTGCTTCAAGTAGGGGACGCTTCGGGTATGCCCAGTGGTCTGAGAAAAAAACAAAAGTCATTCACCTTGTGGGATTCGAAACCACTATGTAGGGTTTACCAGCCACCCGACACTCCCGACCACGCCACTATCCACGACGGACGACGCCGTCTGAGCCGCGGATGAGCCCCGGGAGTCGCCGCCGAGCGAGCGGTAGCTAGCGAGTCGCCACGATGAGCGGTGCCTTTATGGACAGAATAGTACATTTTGACTGGGGGACTGCGCCAATGCGGCTCAAAGGGACTTTACCGCGGCACGCGGCAGTGTCCACGTTGCGTTAGTATCCACATTGGATAAAAACACAAAAAAAGGGGGTTGGTCAGCCAGGTTTCACTAGCTCAGTCGGTAGGGCAGCATGGCTACGATCACTAAGGCCCGGGTTTGGTAACTTCCCACTAATGGTAGATACATATTCGAGTAAACATGTGTCGGTGCATGCGCACTAAGACTCTCCATCCGCGTCTGCACGGATGACGCCGAAAGCGTGTCTGCAGGGATGACGCCAAAAGCGAGTCCGAAGCGCGTCAGGGGGGTCCTACAAATACACTGCTTCTAACTACACTTACTTTAAAAACAAACCCTGTACTGAGGTGTTGGAACAACAACAATTAGGCAGCCAGCCAAACTCCATACAAAAAAGAGACAGGCATCAGGAATTTAGGCCACCTTGCTCCATTTTCACTGATCTTTGTCAGGAGTGAAACTGTAAAGCTGGGTTCAAACCCGGATGGTTCGAGCGGCGTGATTACATACAAAGTCAATGCAAAGACGAGACGAGGCGCGACAGGGCGCGGTGCGAACAGGCGTGGCACGAACGGTCGCCTCGTTCGCTTCAGATTTGGACGCAGCTTTACACAGTAAAGTGCACAAAATACAATGCTGTTACAATAATGCATTGTATACAGTACATGCATAGGCGATTTTAAGGGGTGTCCTAGGGTGCACGTGCACCCCCTGGCCGCCAGGCGGCCATTTTGATTTTTTTGATCATAATAAACACGCAATATGCATTAAGAAGAAGAACATCTCAAATTCGCCTTTTTTTGACCCTTTGAAGCACCCATAGCATGACTTCTAAACCAATCACAGCAAATAAGGGGCGGGAGGTAATAGGACTACTGGTTTCTCAACCAATCACAGTGACTGTCTGAACGTCTCTGACAGCACAGCTGAAAAACAAACGGCAGATGATGACACCTGCAGATTTATCTAAATAACAGAATTAAACAGTTGTTTCACAGTGGAATATGCTACCTGGGGTTAACTACAGACATCCATAGGACATGTGGATAGCTTTTACATTTACCATACGTGAACTAAAGTTTTCGGTGCTGCTCAAAGAGGCTGGATTACACGATGTGTTCTGTGCCTCCAAGGAATAACACTTTCTTCTGGGCACCTCAATATAACATTGGATATTTTCTTGTCATTTTCTTAAGGTAAGACATGGCTTTATTTAACTATCTGTTCACTGTGGAGTTAGCCAGCCTGTTTTCTTCTCCTCCGTGTGTGTGTGTGTGTGTGTGTGTGTGTGTGTGTGTGTGTGTGTGTGTGTGTGTGTGTGTGTGTGTGTGTGTGTGTGTGTGTGTGTGTGTGTGTGTGTGTGTGTGCGCGCGCGAGCGAGCGCGCATGCTTGCTTCACTTGCTTGTAAATATTGGTAGCTGCTGGTTATGGATCTTTGGTGGTGTGTTGTGCCACACCACCAATGTAAATGACTGCTTGATTGCTTGATGAATGATGATTAACTTGATGTTTGGCTTTATATGTCCTGGCTGTTCTGCCTCTGTCTGCAAAATAAGTAAATAAATCCTATAGATAGACATATGGTGTCTAGAAAAAGAAGCACCTGTTTTACACTTTTTTTTGTTTATATTGTGTTACATTTGGGTACAAAATTAACGAGAGACAGCCGCTGGCCGCCGCGTCCACGTCCATGGACGCGGCCGTGGACGCGTCCATGGACGCGGACGCGAAAAAAACGTCCGTGGACGCGAGGCCGCGTCCACGGACGCAAACGGCCGGCCGTCCCGGCCGTGGACGCGGCCGTGGACGCGGCCGTGGACGCGGCCGTGGACGCGGCCGTGGACGCAGATTGGCCGGGGACGCGGCCGTGGACGAGGCCGCGGACGTGGACGCAAACGGCCGGCCGTGGACGAGTCCATGGACGAGGCCGCGAAAAAAAGGCAGCGAAAAAAGAAAAAAAAGGTGTCTATTGTATGTATTTTTTGATGGAGAATTCAAATATGACCTTCTTTTTTGCATAGGACAACTCTAACCTGCATCAATTGGTATTTTATAATTGCCAATTGTACCCTATCCATCTGAAAAACAAATTGGATGTCTATTGTATGTATTTTTTGATGGAGAATTCAAATATTACCTTCTTTTTGGAATAGGACAACTCTAACCTGCATCAATTGGTATTTTATAATTGCCAATTGTACCCTATCCATCTCAAAAACAAATTGGATGTCTATTGTATGTATTTTTTGATGGAGAATTCAAATATTACCTTCTTTTTGGAATAGGACAACTCTAACCTGCATCAATTGGTATTTTATAATTGCCAATTGTACCCTATCCATCTCAAAAACAAATTGGATGTCTATTGTATGTATTTTTTGATGGGGAATTCAAACGTTACCTTCTTTTCTAGATAGGACAACTCTAACCTGCATCAATTGGTATTTTATAATTGCCAATTGTACCCTATCCATCTCAAAAACAAATTGGATGTCTATTGTATGTATTTTTTGATGGGGAATTCAAACGTTACCTTCTTTTCTAGATAGGACAACTCTAACCTGCATCAATTGGTGCATCAACCTACTATCTATCTATCTATCTATCTATCTATCTATCTATCTATCTAACTATCCATCTATCCATCTATTTATTTATACTTCACCTTTAGTCCAGAAGAGAGTTCAGCATCAGGAACTTGCACACATGGAACTGTGTCATGACTGTGTCATGGAGCTAAAACAGGGCTATGTTAAATACTCAAAATGACTCTGATGGACCAATCAGGGTGGTGGTGGGGGGAGGGATCAACAATAGACAGAAACTGGATAATGCTTTGTTAACTGTCCCACCTAAGTCCCTGCTAGTCTGAACAAACATCACCTTCCCTCTCATAACACTACTACTACTACATTTATATAAAGCTGCTCTTGCATTTGAATTCAAGTCTGACACAAGTTAAGGTTAACTTAGGTAGTATTTCATTTTGCTGGCTTTTAGGGTCTGTGTGTGAGTGTGTAGGCTCACAAATTATTATAATTGTCATTAAGTGACTCTATCTATCTATCTATCTATCCATCTATCCATCTATCCATCTATCCATCTATTTATTTATACTTACTGTTTACATTTTCTATAAATATTTATTTCTATATAAAACTCAGTTGTGTGGAGTTATTGTGTGCCTTTTCTTGTAGCTAAAGAGTCCATTTGTTCACTAGACATTAAGTCAAGGTTACTATTTTGAGTTGAAGCTAAGTGTTTTATTGCTTTGTGGTTTAACATGATTTAAAAGGCAAATTCATTGTTATGGTTACTTTAGAAGACTGCTTTTGCATTCATGAGTTAAAAAGAGAGCCAAGCTAATTTAAAGAGTTAAGTTAAAGGAACACAAAACATGACCTAACTCGCTGCCATTGGACAGACAGTTACAACATAGGCCTACTCTTATCTTTCACAGAACAGACAATTATCATTTGTTTTATCTATTTGAGACTATGTAGCTGCTCTATGGGAAATAGAGCATTATATCAGCCTATTCAATTGATAATGACCAATGGGTGCCAGTTTCTAAGTAGTTAACCATATTAACATAACAATATATGTGGCCTAGACATGGATATTGCCCAATCAACTCATAATCTACAGAAATGTCCACCACATCACACAGTATAAAACTTAGTAGGCTCAGTGGATTCACCTATGTTAAATCATGTCAGGTTAGTTTGGTTCAAGGTTCAAGTATAATAATTTATGAGACAAAAATGTAAACAGCACAAATGTACAATCACATCTCGGCTAGAATGATAACATAAAGTCCTGACTACTCCTTGTTATTGTGGTCCTAAATACTACAATGATTAGTTTGGATGCATTGCTTCTATCATGTCCAATTAAAAATAAATACATTACATACATACAGAAATCTGCCTTCTCCTGTATTGTATTAGTGACATTCATTATAAATAGTAAAATAACAGGACAGAGCAAAAAAGGCCTCTGTTGTGTCTTTATCTGATCACATGCAATCAGACACTCACACTGCACAGCAATATATAAACTTTATTACAGGCTCAAGGCCCACAGGGTAAGAAGACAATACATTACAAAGATAATAATTTAAAAAAACAACAACAGAGAGTACATTCACAAAGCCCCACCGGAGCTAAAGAGGCACTCATGCCACTCATGCCAGTGTCCACTAATGGTAGACGTGTACCTGACAGAGCTACATCCAGGGTCTGTCATCAGTCTCTGGAACAATCTGAAACAATGTATCTTTCCTGTGGCTGTTATAATGAACACAAACAGATCAGAAAGTAATTCAACATACAACAATGTAAGGGATTCCTTTCTATTAAAAGCAAAATCATAACTGGGTCAAAGTTGCTTGGTTCTCCCCATACAAAGGCATGTAGGTAACAGTAACATGATATTATGTCATGAATGATAAAAGTAATGTTTAAACACTTTGATGTGTGTGAGTTTATCTGGAGACTTACTCAGTCTGTGACTTACAGAGATCTTGATGGTCTTTGGGTTCCACCCGTTCATCAGAATTGCCGCTGGTGCCGTCTAGAGATTTCATCTTCACTTGAAGTCTGGAGTCTATTATGTACAGTGTATTCTGGACAGTTGTGGACACTCTGCAACTAACCTAACCTAACACACACTATGTGTTAATGTTGATCAATATAATAATGTAAAAATACAAAGTTAAGTAGACCTAAGTAAGAAATAGTAAATACATTGTAATAATACATTGAAGGGGAAAATGTAGGAAAACAAATGCAACTCAGCATTGAATTTATGGCAAACATTTTGCTAACCCTTTCCAAATAATATACAATTAAGAAGTGGGATGTTACACTTAGTAAGAGAAAGAATTAATGAAATATTACATTTTTAAAAAGCTAGAAGACTCACCTATTATAGTAACCATGTGAATTGCTAATAATGTTATGGGTCAGATGTGTAAAGATCTATCACATTGTATTGTTCTTTTCAGACTCAACAATAATAATGATGATGTTACTTAAATGCTGATCAATGTGTGAATCTGGCTCTTATCAGGTGTGTGTTTTCTCTCCCTGTCCTGTGCTGTCCTCAGTTAAACCAAGACAGTGCTGTTGTGACCAATGTGGAAAAAGCCTTCAGCTCAATTTATTATCTCAAAGTAGACCAGAGAATTCATACCGGAGTGAAGCCATTCAGCTGTGAACAATGTGGGAAGTATTTTGCTCGGTCTGGACAATTAAAAGATCATAAGCGTTCACATACTGGAGAGAAACCTTATTGTTGTGACCAGTGTGGGAAAAGATTTGTTCAAAAGGGGATTTTAAAAGAACACCAGAGAATTCACACTAGAGAGAAGCCCTATTGCTGTGACCAGTGTGGGAAAAGCTTTACTCGATTGTCTTATCTCAAAATACATGAACGAATTCACACAGGAGAGAAACCATACAGCTGTGTCCAATGTGGGGAAAAGTTCAGTTTAATGGCTGCTCTGAAACTACACCAGAGATTTCACACCGAAGAAAAGCCTTACTGCTGTGAACACTGTGGCAAACGTTTCACTGTAAAATCTAGCCTCGTACAACACAAGAAGATTCACACTTGAGAGAGACCTTACTGCTGTCACCAATGTGGGAAAAGGTTCACTCTGAAGACGGCTCTGAAAAGACACCTGAAAATCCACACTGGTGAGAAGCCATATACTGCTGTGTCCAGTGTGAGAAAAGGTTCAGTGATATGCATCATCTCAAAGCACACCAGAAAAATCACACTGGAAAGAAACCTTATTGCTGTGACCAGTGTGGAAAGAGCTTTCCTAGACTGGAACATATCAAAATACACCAACAAATTCACACCGGAGAGAAACCTTATATCTGTAACCAATGTGGGGAAAGCTCTGTCAGGTACACGTCTACCGTTAGAGGACACTGGCATGAGTGCCTCTTTAGCTCCGGTGAGGCTTTGTGAATGTACTCTCTGTTGTTGTTTTTTTTAATTATTATCTTTGTAATGTATTGTCTTCTTACCCTGTGGGCCTTGAGCCTGTAATAAAGTTTATATATTGCTGTGCAGTGTGAGTGTCTGATTGCATGTGATCAGATAAAGACACAACAGAGGCCTTTTTTGCTCTGTCCTGTTATTTTACTATTTATAATGAATGTCACTAATACAATACAGGAGAAGGCAGATTTCTGTATGTATGTAATGTATTTATTTTTAATTGGACATGATAGAAGCAATGCATCCAAACTAATCATTGTAGTATTTAGGACCACAATAACAAGGAGTAGTCAGGACTTTATGTTATCATTCTAGCCGAGATGTGATTGTACATTTGTGCTGTTTACATTTTTGTCTCATAAATTATTATACTTGAACCTTGAACCAAACTAACCTGACATGATTTAACATAGGTGAATCCACTGAGCCTACTAAGTTTTATACTGTGTGATGTGGTGGACATTTCTGTAGATTACGAGTTGATTGGGCAATATCCATGTCTAGGCCACATATATTGTTATGTTAATATGGTTAACTACTTAGAAACTGGCACCCATTGGTCATTATCAATTGAATAGGCTGATATAATGCTCTATTTCCCATAGAGCAGCTACATAGTCTCAAATAGATAAAACAAATGATAATTGTCTGTTCTGTGAAAGATAAGAGTAGGCCTATGTTGTAACTGTCTGTCCAATGGCAGCGAGTTAGGTCATGTTTTGTGTTCCTTTAACTTAACTCTTTAAATTAGCTTGGCTCTCTTTTTAACTCATGAATGCAAAAGCAGTCTTCTAAAGTAACCATAACAATGAATTTGCCTTTTAAATCATGTTAAACCACAAAGCAATAAAACACTTAGCTTCAACTCAAAATAGTAACCTTGACTTAATGTCTAGTGAACAAATGGACTCTTTAGCTACAAGAAAAGGCACACAATAACTCCACACAACTGAGTTTTATATAGAAATAAATATTTATAGAAAATGTAAACAGTAAGTATAAATAAATAGATGGATAGATGGATAGATGGATAGATAGATAGATAGATAGATAGATAGATAGATAGATAGATAGAGTCACTTAATGACAATTATAATAATTTGTGAGCCTACACACTCACACACAGACCCTAAAAGCCAGCAAAATGAAATACTACCTAAGTTAACCTTAACTTGTGTCAGACTTGAATTCAAATGCAAGAGCAGCTTTATATAAATGTAGTAGTAGTAGTGTTATGAGAGGGAAGGTGATGTTTGTTCAGACTAGCAGGGACTTAGGTGGGACAGTTAACAAAGCATTATCCAGTTTCTGTCTATTGTTGATCCCTCCCCCCACCACCACCCTGATTGGTCCATCAGAGTCATTTTGAGTATTTAACATAGCCCTGTTTTAGCTCCATGACACAGTCATGACACAGTTACATGTGTGCAAGTTCCTGATGCTGAACTCTCTTCTGGACTAAAGGTGAAGTATAAATAAATAGATGGATAGATAGATGGATAGATGGATAGATGGATAGATAGATAGATAGATAGATAGATAGATAGATAGATAGATAGTAGGTTGATGCACCAATTGATGCAGGTTAGAGTTGTCCTATCTAAAAAAGAAGGTAACATTTGAATTCCCCATCAAAAAATACATACAATAGACATCCAATTTGTTTTTGAGATGGATAGGGTACAATTGGCAATTATAAAATACCAATTGATGCAGGTTAGAGTTGTCCTATCCCAAAAAGAAGGTAATATTTGAATTCTCCATCAAAAAATACATACAATAGACATCCAATTTGTTTTTCAGATGGATAGGGTACAATTGGCAATTATAAAATACCAATTGATGCAGGTTAGAGTTGTCCTATGCAAAAAAGAAGGTCATATTTGAATTCTCCATCAAAAAATACATACAATAGACACTTTTTTTTTTTTTTTTCGCTGCCTTTTTTTCGCGGCCTCGTCCATGGACTCGTCCACGGCCGGCCGTTTGCGTCCACGTCCGCGGCCTCGTCCACGGCCGCGTCCCCGGCCGTCTGCGTCCACGGCCTCGTCCACGGCCGCGTCCACGGCCGGGACGGCCGGCCGTTTGCGTTTTTTCCACGTCCGCGTCCATGGACGCGTCCACGGCCGCGTCCATGGACGTGGACGCGGCGGCCAACGGCTCTTGCTGAAATTAACTGCAGAAATCCGCTAAAACAACATTACAAAACCGCTAATATCCGCAATTTTTTTCGCATGCGCGCGAAGCGCGCACGCGAACGTCGTGCACGCGCGCTGCACGCGCGTGCATGAGGTAATAGAGGTCGTGCACCCCCTGCTGGAAGAGGCTAGAATCGCCTATGAGTACATGCATCAAAGAAGCAGTCAAATAATTGTCATTTAAATAATCACACTAAAATCAAAGCATTTTCTAAATCCAAATATGTCATACAGTCTTTGCATTAAATGAAAATAATTCACTGCTACTCAGCACAGTAAACCTCTCTCTCTCTGTCAGAGCAAACATTTCACGGCCTTTCCTCCCTCCCACTGGTGCTGATTAACACAGACTGATTATCTCTCAATTAGAACTTGAAATCGAGGAGAGTAGGGTGCACATAAAATACGCCCTAAGGGCGAGAAGTGACCGCCAGGTCGTGCTGAATCAACAGAGCTTCTAAATATGGCACACACACACACACACACACACACACACACGCACGCGCACACACACACACACACACACACACATTAGGCCAAAATGGCCCAAAATGGCCTTCGTTCCATTTTGGGGGCTGTGCGGCCAAAAAAGTAAATCGTCACTGTCAGGCAGAAACCTTGTATCTCCAAGTTTCAAATGTATACATTTTTTCGCAAAGCAAAGCCCTGCTTCATCATACAAGGCTGTTGCACAAAAGTAGTGAAAACAGCAGATCCACAAGCACACAACGCCTCGCAGCGCGAGGCGTTGTGTAGTTGCTTGTAGATCGGCTGTTTTCACTAGTTTAAATTCATTTTTAAAATGATAAAAAAAAAACTAAAATGATTAAAAAAAACAAAAACAAAAAACGAGGGCCTCTCCAACTCTTTTTCCCGGGCTGAATCAGGGGCCCAGCACGTCCCTGTAAGATACACAAAGTGATGCCCAGCCCAGGCAATATCCCCTTTATGATTAGATGACAGAATTTCCATGACATGAAACAGAAGACAAATAAAGACCAAATACATTTAGTAGAACATGGATTTATTTTGAATCCCACCACCTCTTCTCTTCCCTTCCTCCTCCCTCCCCAACTCAGCCACAGGTTAATGTATTATCTATTTAGAGTCAAGTGTGTGTCAATAAAGTGCCAAAACAAAATGCTCGTGGTAGAATCTTCCTCATGTGCACTCGCCTGTCTCTTGCTATTTGCCAACAAAACTCAGAGCAAGTCCATCAGCGAAAAGTAACTATTTGAAGAAGGCAAAGAGCGAAATCGAGCCACACACACACACACACTGCCCCGGTAAGTCTTCCATTATTCAGTGAGGCCCCAGCTGTGGGCCATAGTAGATTAACCCATTCAGAACGGGTACACATTTTGTGTATCATTATTTTATGCTTTAACTATTGAAAAATAGCAGATATACAAGCTCTGAAAAATCGTGAAAATTAGAATTTTGACCCGATTCTATAAGTGTCTTTTGAATCCTTTTGAAGACTTTTTGAAAAACCCTATGTTTCTATGACAGCAATCTGGCCAGCCATCGTCAAAGAAAAGGTCCTTTTCACTTCAACTGGAGCTCAGTTAGCCTGTTCTTGAGAGACTACTGTGTCATTGGTTCTCAAACCTTTTCATTTGAAGGACCCCCGAAATGATATTTATTTGGCCACGGACCCCCATCTCAAAATATCTAGTTCCAGGGACCACCCAAAAGCAAAATTTGAGTTATCGCTTTGAAAATACATATATCCAAAGATTTAAACGCATTTTCACGACTTTTTCAAAAATAGCAGATCTACAAGCTCGCAGCGCGGCACTCGGTGCCGCGCTGTGAGCTTGTATATCTGCTATTTTTCAGTAGTTAAATCAGTCAATAATCCAAGGCCATAGTAGATTAAATCCCCCTCACTCTAAACGTATGCCAGCTAAAATAGTTTCACACTGTGGTGTGTGTGTGAGCCAGTGCCGCCAGGCAAAAACTGGACAAAAAAAAAAAAGAAACAACAAAACCAAACAGTTGAGGAACCCCTAAGTGCTCTACCAGACTTTTCCAACCCCTTAAGATGTTGAAGCTTGAAACTGATGTCGATTTAGCGATCAAATATGTCAGCTGTAGGTAGCTATGGGCCAAAGTTGATAGTGCAGATGCTTCCCTCCATCACACCACGTTGGCTATAGAAAGTATAATGAATTATATTGGATGAAGACAACAGGTTATCCTTCGGCATGTTCACACTCTGCAACCCTGACAATTGAACCTGTAAATAAAACATTAGCATGTGGGAGTCAATGTTCAACTTCTCTATCACTTTCTCGTCTACAACTTAACTGTTGCGATCAACATGCCCAGAAACAGAAAGTAAACTTTTGGCATTTGGATTTTTGGCAGCATACATGCAATAATACAATACAACATACATGCAACTCAAGCCCATAAAAGTTCAGTCTGGCATCAAAGGTGAGACGTTCACTTGTCATCTCAATCTTCCTTTATACATATGGACCCTTAGAGCGTACAGGTAGCTGCACAAGAGAACACAGAGCATGTAGATAAGATGCTACAAAAAACTCATTTTGTGACACCAAACATGTCACAAATCGAGGACATCCGGCAAAAGATCAGCCAAGAAATTGGCCCACATGATGATAACTTGGGGATCAGGTGTCTCCACTGTCATAAAGCGAAAACTGAGGTGGTACGGACACATCATCAGATCCTCAGGCCTTGCCAAGGCCATCCTGCAAGGCACCGTACAGGGTGTCAGGAGACGAGGGAGGCAAAAGAAAAGATGGGAAGATAACATTGGAGAATGGGTTCACTTGAAACTCAGTGAGGCAATGAGCGCTGCCGAGGACAGAGAGGAATTGAGAGAGAGAAAGCTGGTCAGCAGATCTTCGGTGGTGCCCCAACGACCCTCCAGGGTTACGGTACAGGTCCAGGTACAGGTACAGGTCCAGGTACAGGTACAGGTACAGGTCCAGGTACAGGTACAGGTACAGGTACAGGTCCAGGTACAGGTCCAGGTCCAGGTACAGATACAGGTACAGGTACAGGTACAGGTACAGGTACAGGTCCAGGTCCAGGTCCAGGTACAGGTACAGGTACAGGTCCAGGTACAGGTACAGGTACAGGTACAGGTACAGGTACAGGTACAGGTCCAGGTACAGGTACAGGTACAGGTCCAGGTCCAGGTACAGGTACAGGTACAGGTCCAGGTACAGGTACAGGTCCAGGTCCAGGTACAGGTACAGGTACAGGTACAGGTACAGGTACAGGCACGTGCACACATAGACATCAAAGGGGACTTGAGCCCCTGCCCTTTTACCCTGTCTGTAAAAAGTGCCCTCTCCAGACCATGAATGCCGTTTTTACTAAGGTGAAAGAAATGCAAATGCCCTCTTTCCATGCCATACCTGAAGGCAGCATTCAAGACAATTGCTTTTCCAAACTCTCCTGAACTTGAACGCAGCATCTTATGTTGAAAGAGTTGCCCTTTCTGTGTAGAAATACATGCCGTATGCCACATCTCCAGTATTCACTTGATTATGCTTAGTTCGGTGTGGTATAACGCACCGAAAATAGCCGACCTCCAAGGTGAGCTTGGAGGTCTGCTATTTTCGATATTTCCACCAAAGGCCCTTTTAGAAATATCAGCGCCTGCCTCTCTGACATTCTCTGCACGTCCCTGTACAGGTACATGCACGTCAGCTAGTTGCTGTTACTGTAGTTTGCCATATCTATTCTTCCAAAATAACTATATCTTATCAGCCCACCTATCCAGGGGCGTCACAAGGGGTAGGAAAGTGGGACTGAGTTACCAGGGCCCAAGGTGGAGGGGCCCTAGTAACTTTAGCTATTGAAAAATAGCAGATATACAAGCTCACAGCGCGGCACCGAGTGCCGCGCTGCGAGCTTGTAGATCTGCTATTTTTGAAAAGTCGTGAAAATGTGCGCAAATCTTTGAATATATGTATTTTTTAAGTGAACATTTGTAACTAAAATTTAGCTTCTGGGGGGTCCCTGGAACTAAATATTTTGAGATGGGGGGGGGGGTCCTTCACATGAAAAAGTTTGAGCATCACTGGCATGGAAACATAGGTTTCTTGGCACACATTTTCACGCTTTTTCAAAAATAGCAGATCTACAAGCTCGCAGCGCGGCACTCGGTGCCACGCTGTGAGCTTGTATATCTGCTATTTTTCAATAGTTAACATTCATGGGGGGCCCGCAGTGAATCCTTGTACCCAGGGCCCAGAATTTGGTGTGACGGCCCTGGTTTGCCATATCTATTATTCCATCCATCCATCCATCCATCCACCCACCCACCCACAAAATACCTATATCAGCCCACCTATCTATCTATCTTTCCATCCATCCACGTGTTGTTCTCTGATCATGTAGATGACAGGGATCACAGTAATATGATGCAGGTGCTTATCGACCCGTGCTGCTCATCTGATTGACTCCCTGTCTGTGTGTGTTCTCTCTCGCCACACGCTTGTCAGAGCAGAGGAGACACGGGTGGCGGAGAGAGAGAGGCGCCGCGTCAGCAATAGCAGAGACCAGCCCGCCACTCCACTCATCCATATTGTCTGTCTGTCTGCTTATCTGTCTGTTATAGGAATCTGTCTATGTATAGTACACATTTAAAGAACGCACGCCTTCAGCTTCAGTTCAGTTTTAGAACATAAGCAACCTTCTCTAGTACGATGCGTAGATTGATGTGACTTCATGGAACAAAATAACAATCTACTGTCATTCAAATATGTGCAAAGGTGCAAAAACGCCTCCAATTCAGTAGAAAGCTCTTTCACCAGCAACCTGTTTGCGGCCGAAGGTCGCAGTTTACCATGGGAAATGTCACAGCTTGTCTCTGTGTGTGTGTGTGTGTGTGTGTGTGTGTGTGTGTGTGTCTGTCTGTGTGTGTGTGTACACATTTTTATAGTCTATGGGTTGGTTCCCTTGACACATCACTACGCGCAGGCGCGCGCGAGCGCACGCGCATGTGTGTGTGTGTGTGTGTGTGTGTGTGTGTGTGTGTGTGTGTGTGTGTGTGTGTGTGTGTGTGTGTGTGTGTGTGTGTGTGTGTGTGTGTGTGTGTGTGTGTGTGTGTGTGTGTGTGTGTCAGTGGGGATACAGCAGTGATAAACACAGAAGTGTGTGTGGTGAGGAATTCATTGGCATAAGGACTAAATTGGGGAGAAAAATGGGGTGAAAAATAATTGTCTACTCTAAATATATAACTGTGTTTCAAACACCACAAGGTTGTGAGTTTAAACCCCACACTCTTACGCTTCCTTATAAAGTCTTAGTTACATATGAGGAGGGGAAGTGACATTGAAAAGCTCTTTCACACTGTGATGGAACAGCAATTCATTATTCATTCTTATAAGGAGAGATTGAAACACTTTTAGTGTGAGCCAAGGGACATGAATATTAGTAAATTATTATTAGTGTGGAGGAGATTGAAAGGGTCTGTGGAAGTGTAATGGAACAGTCTCATGGCTTGGTGCAGATATTCCCAAGATGGTCAGTTCAAACACCACAATGTCCTTTTAATTCTTAAAGGACGACTTCGCCCCTTTTTCAACCTATCTTCATAATAATGTCTTCACTAATAGTAATGATAAAATGGTCTCGTAGGAGGGCTGTAGACACTTCAGAAAAAACAAATTGTAGTCACTTACAATTTGTTCACTTAATCACTTCATGGACGTCTTTATCACAATGCTTTAATCTTTGTTTTTTTATAGTTTCAACAACTCATTCGTGTGTTGTTATTGTTTTATGAATCATACTCGACAGAAGAATCAAGACAACAATGAGACAACAGTGTTGCGTAATCTGTTAAATGATGACAGGATGAATTAAACATTATTTTAATATTTACATTACCTATTTCAGTGGTAGTGTTTATTATTCGGATTCAAAATCTGTGTTTAACTATTCCCTGACCAAAATCTGTTTACCCATTATTATATGAGCTCTCCTGGAAAGTGTCTATCTGCGGTGAGATCACCATCTATTTCACTGGTTCTCAAAATGAACCAGGAGGTCCTTGAGGGAGTTCCAGGGGGTCCCCAGCTAAATGATAGATAGTTAGGAACTATGGACCCTTATGGGTCTGTAATTCAGTGAGTGTACATGGAACCAAATGGACCCTAACAGGTCCATTTGGTTCCATTTGTACACTCTCAGAGTTAAATTAACATTGATTTTACAATATAAATTGGGGTCCCAGAGATAGAAATGCCATTAAATGGGGGTCCGTATCCTAATGCATGTCAAACGGGCTCCTTGAAATTAAAATGGTTGAGATTCACTGCTAGAGCCCTAAAAACGTCTCTTATATGGGTGTCCCTGGCATAGCTTTTCAAATGGGGGTAAATTTTGGGGGTGACATGAACAAGTTTGAGAACCACTGATCTATTTGCTGTGATGGGTCACAAATACTGTTAATGCTTGTAATTCAAATCAGCACTTCTGGCCAGAGACAGTGATGTTAAAGAGACTGAGGACTCCTTCACTCCAATGTGTGAGGGTGACTTCATCATCTTCTTTGGGTCAGTGAAAATAAGACATCATCATACAGAGAAGCACAGTCCCGGAAGTGAGTGAATTATCAATTATGCAATGTGTTTACAGAAATAACCCAGCACTTTTTAGAGTGTAAGTAAGTATTATGATCAAGTAGTAGATGAAGCTCGCCACACACACACACACACACACACACACACACACACACACACACACACACACACGCACACACACACACACACACACTACACTACAAGTCTATCTGCGTGGGTCCTGGGGCCAGAGAAGCAACATCTTAGCCCACCATCAAACTACTGTCCTCCTTCCTCACCCCCCCACAGCAGCAGCCCCTCCAGAGAGAAGGTAGTGGTGATGCTCCCTTGTGTGGTGTTGGCCCCAGGCTACACAGGGTTACATCAAATACTCCCTTTTTCATGACTTATTTATTTATATTCGAGAATCTGTGTGTGTGTGTGTGTGTGTGTGTGTGTGTGTGTGTGTGTGTGTGTGTGTGTGTGTGTGTGTGTGTGTGCGTGCGTGCGTGCGTGCGTGCGTGCGTGCGTGCGTGCGCGCGCGTGCGTGCGTGTGTGTGCGCGCGCGCGTGCGTGTGTGTGCGCGTGTGCGTGCGTGCCCGTCCGCGTGTTAAGTGCGTGCATGCATGCATGTGTGTATGCAGTGGTGTAAAGTAACTAAGTACATGTACCTTAAGTACAATTTTGAGGTATCTGTACTTTACTTGAGTATTTCCAATTTCCAGTATACTTTTACTTTTATACTCCACTACATCTCGGATCCAAATATTGTACTTTTACTACGCTACATGTATTTGAAAACTTTAGTTACAAGTTACTTTGCAGATATACATTATAATATAATAAAACATATACATAAACCACTTGAGCCCTATTTTTATACAATGGATATTTGAAAACAGCCGATCTACAAGCTCACAACGCATGTGATGCAACGCGTTGTGAGCTTGTAGATCTGCTATTTTCAAACATTTGTACTTTTACTTTGGTACTTTAAGTACATTTTGCTGCAGACACTTCCATACTTTTACATTTTGAATTCCAGACTCTTACTTGTAACAGAGTATTTCAATATTGCTGTATTGATACTTTTACTCAAGTAAAATATGTGACTACTTTTTCCACCACTGTGTGTATGTGTGGAGCAGTTAGAGTGAAGCAAGAGCACGAAGAAGGGTGTACTTGATTGCGCATGATGAGTGCATACGCGGGCCACCCCGTGTGCGTTTTGTCATCGTCGCGGGTTTGTTTTTCTATTTCCCATCTTCACACAGGGTTTGGGACTTCCCTGCCCCGGTGGTAGAACAGTGGGAGTGCTGGGGGAGGGGCATGATGAAGGAGGAGAGTCTCAGTAACCAGGGGCGTCACACCAAATTCTGGGCCCTGGGTACAAGGATTAACTGTGGGCCTAGCCCATGAATGTTAACCATTGAAAAATAGCAGATATACAAGCTCACAGCGCGGCACCGAGTGCCGCGCTGTGAGCTTGTAGATCTGCTATTTTTGAAAAATTGTGAAAATGTGTGCAAGAAACCTATATGTTTCTATGTCAGTGGTGCTCAAACCTTTTCATGTCAAGGACGCCCAAGATGATATGTATTTGGCCACGGACCCCCATCTCCAAATATTTAGTTCCAGGGACCCCCCAGAAGCAAAATTCGAGTTACAAATGTCCGCTTAAAAAATACATATATTCAAAGATTTGCACACATTTTCACAACTTTTCAAAAATAGCAGATCTACAAGCTCGCAGCGCGACTCGGTGCCGCGCTGTGAGCTTGTATATCTGCTATTTTTCAATAGCTAAAGTTACTAGGGCCCCTCCACCTTGGGCCCTAGTAACTCAGTCCCACTTTCCTCCCCCTTGTTGTGACGCCCCTGTCAGTAACAACAACTCCCCAACCCTGGGACCCCTGCGACGGTCCCAGCGCTCCCAGCCTCCGCTGTGTTCAAAGGAGACGCGCGCTGCCCCCCCCTCCCCCCCCCCTCCACCAACCAACCACCCTGTCCCGAGTATAGCGTCCCAGAGCAGGTATACACGGCAAACACACGCTTCAGAAGACGAGGGGCCGGGGGAGATGTTTATAGACGCTGTCACTTTGGATGAGTGTGATTTTCAGCACTCCCTTCGTATACCCTGGGACGACATGTTCACAAGTTCACATGTGAACCCGGCTGTCGTCGGAGGAGTTGAAGTCGCGGATCATACTGTGGAGAAACTTAAATGTTGACACGTATACAGTAGTAAGTTGCTCATATACTGTATGCATGAGAGTTAAATACGCAGCCCCTCAGCAATTGTAGTTGCAAATATCATTATTGTAGCTCTTGAGACTCATGAGGCCCTATATTTTCACCAAGTTAAACCCTAAACCCCTAAACTTCTTTGCCTTTTTTTTTTACTATTTTGAAAAACATTTTTAAATAGTTCAAATTGCTAAGCTCACAATGTGACGATTTAAATACCTAGCCCAACCCTACCCTACCTAGCCCAACCCTACCCTCCCCTGCCCCTTCTTTGTATATACTTACTGTTTGTTTTGAATTACTGTTTTCCTTTTTTTTTGTTCTCTCATTTTTATTTTTATTTACATATCTACTGCATAGTACTGTGTTCTATTCGTCTGTCATTCAATGTTATATGAGATACTTTAATGGTTTCCTGTGGAAATAAGCTTAGTCTTTTCATGGATCTCCTTTTAGTAGACCTTGTACCAGTGAACTGTACCGTCATGAAACTGTACCTTTTCCTATGCAAACTTCTAATAAAGTCTTCAATCAATCAATCAATAAATCAGCTATTTGAAGCATTTTAAAATAGTAAAAAAAAACAAAGGCGTTTAGGGGTTTAGGGTTTAGCATGGAAGGAAATAGGACACGTAACCTCTTAACTCTAACCTTGACCACAACATAACCCTAACCAAAACCATAACCTAAACCTAACCTTGACCCCAACATAACCCTAACCAAAACCATAACCTAACCCTAACCTTGACCACAACATAACCCTAACCAAAACCATAACCTAAACCTAACCTTGACCTCAAAATGGCTATCCCTAAGACTAACCGACTGGCTGACTCTAAAAACAGTTTTAGATGAATAAAACAGGTCTAAATGGGTCTTACCTTATAATCCTAGATAGATGTAGACCTTTAGTGATACATTAAGTTAAGTTATGAAACACATGACAGATGCAGATAGGAGTAGTATAATTCACAGGAAGTAGATCTAAAATACAAAATGCTTGGACCAAACCAGGATATTACTTGGTACAGTTAATCTACAGTGAAAATAAAGTAGGGAATACAGTCTATAATTGGTCAAATGTAAAAAATATTTTTTTTTATTTTAAACACAAAGCCCAAATACCTATCCTTACCTTAATCCCATTTGGAATCTTGTCCTAATAATTTCTTTACCCTCAAAGTGTCCTCTGCTTCTGGATCCGAACTGGGACCTGAATTATGTCATGAAGGTCATTTTGTTAGTGCTTTTACAGGCCTTACAGGCTTACATTATGGTCCCCTAACAGATACACACAGTCAAACCCTCATGTAGGGTTAATGTATCCATTTGTAACTCCAGGGAGTGTACGAATGGATTGTACACTCTCTCATTTAAATAACGTCCGCACGCACACAGTGAGCTTCTCAGTCAGCCCTGCGGTGGCCTCCTTCTTTCCTCGGCTCCGTACACTTGTAGCTCTCAGGATCCACACTGGCAGGTGGAAACCTTGTATGTCCACAAAAAACATAAACGCTGAAATAGGCCCAGATCGCTGGCCTAGCGGTCCGGGCACTCAGGCTTTAACCCATTTAGAACGGGTCGGGTACACTATATTGTGTATCATTATTTTATGCTTTAACTATTGAAAAATAGCAGATATACAAGCTCACAGCGCGGCACCGAGTGCCGCGCTGCGAGCTTGTAGATCTGCTATTTTTGAAAAATCGTGAAAATTAGAATTTTGACCCGATTCTACAAGTGTCTTTTGAATCCTTCTAAGGTTTTTTGAAAAACCTAGGTTTCTATGTCAGCAATCTGGCCAGCCATCGTCAAAGAAAAGGTCCTTTTCACTTAACCGGAGCTCAGTTAGTCTGTTCTTGAGAGACTACTATGTCAACGGTTTTCACAACTTTTTCAAAAATAGCAGATCTACAAGCTCGCAGCGCGGCACTCGGTGCCGCGCTGTGAGCTTGTATATCTGCTATTTTTCACCGGTTAAAGCATTCAATAATTCTAGGCCCTAAATGGGTTTAATGTAAGCCTGGTTCGAGTCCCAGTCCCTGACGATCTTTGACGCATGTCTCTCCCACCTCTCTCCCTGTTTCCTGTCCGTCTCCACTAAATAACTAATAAAGGCAGAACGTACTGGAGATGGGAGGTTTCCTATACGGACAGAAAGGAGATGAGTCATGTGTGTCAGACGGACCACGTCCTCCGTGTTCCTTCACGTACAGACGTTGGGCTCGGGGGCCGTCAGACCCTCCTATACCTACTTCCACCTGTGATGAATCGTGTCACCGCCGGGCCCCGGGGGTCGGGGGTGGTGGGGGGGTAGGGGAGAGTACGTATATAGCGGTCCCTCCCGCGATCCCCCCCATGCAGCCGCTTGAAAAATGGCCCGGTCTAAAACGGGCGGATCGGAGCGCCTCTATCCTCCTCCCGCCGCCCCTCTAGACACCACTAACACTACCCCCCCTCCCCTCCCGCAAATGAATATCCAGTCCCGTCCTCCATAAAGTGCATTAGGCACGGAGAGTCATTAGTACAAATGGGCTTTGAGGTACTTTCACGCTGAGGGGTGTGTGTGTGCGTGTGCGTGCGTGCGTGCGTGCGTGCGTGTGCGTGTGGTTGCATGCATTTGTAGATGTGGGAAGGAGTAGGTGGGGTCTCAGTAAAGGGGGGGGGGGGGTTACTTATGTCCCCTCCTGCCTGTTTGCCCACTCCAGTGGACACACACACACACAAACGCACTCACGCACGCATGCACGTACACACACACACACCTATAGCCTGTGACTGTACCCCCGTCTGGCCCCTGCACCCCCATTCCTGTGGAGAAGACAGGGTGCCCGCCCCTGGTTCTCTCCTGCTGCGATGTGGAAGTGCATCCTCATTTAATAATGTATCACAGAGAGAGAGGGGGGTGGGGGGGGGTGGGGGGGGGGGGGGGGGGGTAGAAAATAATAGACAGATAGGTACAGGCATGTGCACACATAGACATCAAAGGGGGCTTGAGCCCCTGCCCTTTTATCCGCCTGTAAAAAAAGGTGCCCTCTCCAGACCATGAATGCAGTTTTTACTATGGTGAAAGAAATGCAAATGCCCTCTTTCCATGCCATACCTGAACAAAGGCAGCATTCAAGATAATTGCCTTGTCCCAAACTCTCCTGAACTTGAATGCAGCGTCTCATGTCGAAAGCATTGCCCTCTCTGTGTAGAAATCAGCTGGGACCCCTTGTGAGCTCGGAGGTCGGCTATTTTCGAGATTTTCACCAAAAGGCCCTTTTAGGAATGTCAGCCCCTGGCCTGCCTCTCTAACATTCTATGCACGTCCCTGCCTCCCTGGATAGGTAGGTACTGGGCAGGCTGCTGCAGACAGACAGACAGACAGACAGACAGACAGACAGACAGACAGACAGACAGACAGACAGACAGACAGACAGACAGACAGACAGACAGACAGACAGACAGACAGAGTGCTCTGACCCAGGTGGATGGAAGCTCTCTATTATTTAACGTTTACAGACACCTTGCAGCTGATTTCTGACACTATATTTAATATTGTTGGAGGAGGAGGGCCTCTAACACTCACTTGATTTTTCACTGTTATTTCCTAATGAAAAAAAATGAAAGAAAATGCATGAATTTATACCTACTCACACAGACCTTTGACAGCGAGAAACTGTGTGTGTGTGTGTGTGTGTGTGTGTGTGTGTGTGTGTGTGTGTGTGTGTGTGTGTGTGTGTGTGTGTGTGTGTGTGTGTGTGTGTGTGTGTGAGAGAGACACACACACACACACACACACACACACACACACACACACACACACACACACACACACACACACACACACACACACACACACACACACACACACGTTGTATCTACTGTACACCGACACACACACATCTTTCTACCTCTCTTTTTCATTACATGCAGTATGCTGAACACACATTACAGGGATATGCATTTTCCCATAGCCACTTCTCAAGCATGCACGCACATGCATGCATGCACGCACGCACGGTCGCACACACGCATGCCCCTTGTGTCTCTCTTGTCTTTTGAGTTGCGTGCAAGAGAATAAACAAGTAAGGTGTTTATGGGGACACACACACACACAGTGTGTGTGTGTGTGTGTGTGTGTGTGTGTGCGTGTGCGTGTGCGTGTGCGTATGTGTGTGTGTGTGTGTGTGTGTGTGTGTGTGTGTGTAGGGGGGTCAGGCCTCGGTGTCAGCAGGGGGTCCATGGCACGGATGGACAGACATTCTGGATAGAACATGGCTGCTGATGTGACAACATGGCCTGGTTGGCAGAATAACTGCTATACTGCTTGTCACTTCCATGCTCCTGTTGTGACTCTCGTGCAGACACTGGACCAGCGTCACGGGTTCAAAGGTCAGGGCGAGCCACCCAAACAAAGGAGGGGTTGTTGGACAGTACGCGTGACAGCGTACAGAGTCCCGGCGCTCCTTTGTGCTCCATGGAAATCCCACACTGCACAGCATTTATAGGTTGAGTCTCTGGTTAATTGGTGCACGTCAAATTCGACAGTGTTAATTCAAATCTGAGAGTGTAAAATTGGAAGATAGAAATGTGTAAACTAAGTTTACACACAACTGACAAGACTCTGCACCCAACCAGACCATAGTTATTTGAAACAACATGACATAGCAACCATACAGTAGAAAGGTTCACACTTTCACACGTGGGGTAAAAAATATATCATTTTGTGAGGGGGAGACGGGGAGTATATTTACTAGAGGATCAACAAATATTGTGACTGAAAAGCTGAAATATGAGTACCATACTTAAAATAACTAGTAAGACACCTGAGGGTGACATGCGACCTCAGGGTGACATGCGGCCAATTCTTGACCATCTGGCCAACCACAGCGGTTCTCTGACGATTCTAGTTGTTGTCATTCTGGGGGGAGTTTGTTCATGTTTTTGTGAGGGTATCAACCCTAGGAGATCCGGGGAGAACATGCAAACTCCACACAGAAAGGCCCTATCGCCCACACCCTAGGTGGGGTTGGCGATAGGGCCTTTCTGTGTGGAGTTTGCCTAAACATGGAGATGTGGTACAGAATGACTCATATATGGGCATAAAAAGTATGTCATGTGACATCACTTCCTGTACAGACAGTCAGACAGACAGACAGACAGACAGACAGACAGACAGACAGCCATTGACTCCGGCCTAACAATGGCTACTGTCTATGACAGTAGTCCCATATGACATGATGGACTGGACTATCTCCATATATAGTGTTCTCCACATCTCCATGTTTAGGCCAAACAGGTTTGCTCCATTTCTCCATGTATAGGTCCAAATGCCCAACGTTGAGCTTGACAACGAAACGTTCTTAACACAGCCGCCCCCATATTTACGTTAGAAAATATGTTAAATTCTAAGAACGTTTCGAGTACCGGTTTGATACAAGAGCGAATAAGCACTACACTTCTGGAATCCTGTGCGTCGACTTAAAGTCGGATCCAGGCCTTAACTTTATCTAGCCGCCCCGTTGCCACCTCCTTGTTACATTTTCTTTTCTCCAGGTGGATGGACATTCTTTCATAGGTGATCTAAGTCCAGCCGCCCCGTATCAGATCGGAGGAGGATACCGCACATTGTACCTCATCCACCCTTTCTTCTCTCTCCTTTTGGTATCTTTATCCTCCTCCTTCTTTGTTTCTTTTTTATTCTTCTCTTTTTTGTCTGTCTTAGTCTTGTGTATCCTTCTCTTTTTTTTTGTCTTTCTTAGTCTTGTGTAGCCGCCCCGTACAGGAAGTGATGTCACGACTCACTGACATCACACTGACATCACTTCCTGTACAGAATACGTACGTACACTCAAGCCACAAGGTTTTTCAGGGTAAATGCGACCTTCGGTCGCAATAATAATAATGGAAGCTGAAAGTGCATTTTGACCTAAGGGTGGCGCTAAAGGAAAGGTGATGGAGGTCATGGATGAGATGTAGTGTTCTTTTTCTAGAGAGTACGAACATATTCAGCAAGATTCATGACAATCCACTCAACTTTTGACATCACTCGTGATGTGTGCAAAAGTGGAATATGTGGCCTAATGGTGGCACTAGACTAGAGGAAATAGGGTCATTCAACTGACCAAAATCCCATGGCGATCCAACCAGCAGTGTGACAGACAGACAGACAGACAGACAGACAGACAGACAGACAGACAGACAGACAGACAGACAGACAGACAGACAGACAGACAGACAGACAGAGATTGACCAACCTACTGTACATGACCTTGAGCTCCACCAATATATATCTGGGCTAAATATCTCAATTGTTTGAACCTACAGTAGCACAATGTGATGTCTATTAACATGCACACACATGGGGTGGCAAGAGACTTCCTGCGTTTCACAATTATAATATTTTCTTTACAGTAGCGTGGACCAAGATTGTTAGCAGATGTTGTTTTTCCTTAGTGCTGCAGCTGGCTGATCATACAACATGTTTTCAGATAAATAGCTAACACCAAACAACATGCAGATTAGACCTGTAACTCTCTAATAATAATTATGCTGTTGTTATTCCCCACCAGTGATAAGTTTCTAATATATTCATTTCTTAACAAACTGAGATACCGCCGAAACAACAACAAAAACAAGTCAATGAGGTGTGTGTGTGTGTGTGTGTGTGTGTGTGTGTGTGTGTGTGTGTGTGTGTGTGTGTGTGTGTGTGAGAGAGAGAGAGAGAGAGACTAGAGAGTAGAGAGAGAGAGAGAGAGAGAGAGAGAGAGAGAGAGAGAGAGAGAGAGAGAGAGAGAGAGCATCATCAACGACTGCAGGAGCAGGAACCATTTACACCAGGGGTCTTCAACGTTTTCAGGCCAAGGACCCCTTAGTTGAGAGAGATGAAGCAGGGACCCCCACAACCTTTTCATAGATTCCATGGTTTCATCGCTTGACAGCGCAATCATCAGTGTATTATTTTTTTTGAGTCATGTCAATTTGTGTTTTCAGATATTGAACCCACTGAACCATCGATACTTAATAAACGTAACCTTTCTCACTCTGTACTTAGTCCCTTAGTTCCCCTCATACACCAAACCTCTTTGCCGAAAATAGCCGATCTACAAGCTCACAACACCCCGCGTTGTAGATTTGCTATTTTTGTCCAAAGTTATTTTTGGACAAAAAGGAGAAAAAAAGTTACACAAAGATTTGGAGGACCCCCTGTAGTAACTCTGAGGACCCCCTAGGGTTCCCGGACCCCCTGTTGAAGACCCCTGATTTACACGCTTTCAGGACTGGAGCTCAGGGCGCTAAACACTGGGCTCCGCTTCCCATCAAATATTTATTATGCTTTCTATTAGTTTTTTATTTTTTATTTTTTCATTTTCATTCAAGTAATGAATCTGTAATTAACTCTCAGAACATTGTGAGCATGCACGTAAAGAAGGGGAGGAGGTAGGAAGCACGCTAGAGCGTGTATGTATGTTTGCACACATGCAGCCACAGTCTATCCTTGAGCATGCACACAGGTGTGGTGGCAGGGGCGTCACAAGGGGTAGGAAAGTGGGACTGAGTTACCAGGGCCCAATAAGGTGGAGGGGCCCTAGTAACTTTAGCTATTGAAAAATAGCAGATATACAAGCTCACAGCGCGGCACCGCGCTGTGAGCTTGTAGATCTGCTATTTTTGAAAAGTCGTAAAAATGTGCGCAAATCTTTGAATATGTATTTTTTAAGCGAACATTTGTAACTCAAATTTTGCTTCCGGGGAGGGGTCCCTGGAACTAAATAATTTGAGATGGGGGGTCTAGCTGTGGCCAAATACATATCATCTTGGGGGTCCTTCACATGAAAACGTTTGAGCACCACTGACATAGAAACATATGTTTCTTGCACACATTTTCACGATTTTTCAAAAATAGCAGATCTACAAGCTCGCAGCGCGGCACTCGGTGCCGCGCTGTGAGCTTGTATATCTGCTAATTTTTCAATAGTTAACATTCATGGGGGGCCCGCAGTGAATCCTTGTACCCAGGGCCCAGAATTTGGTGTGACGCCCCTGTGTGGTGGTGTCAGCATATGCACGTGTGTCCATGAATCAGACGTTTGAACCAAGACAGGTGCTCCAGTATATGCACATGAACTGTATCTGAGTGCGTCCGCATTGTGCTTCATTTATACAGTGGTGTAAAAGTACATTTACTCCGCTACATTTATTTAACTCTTTGAGTGCCTATCCCGAACTAGTTCGGGATATTCGGGATCAAAAACAATTTTTTATTTGCTATTTTACTTACCCCGAGCTGCTTGGAGCAACGTGGGTGGTCCCGGCTCGCCCAGCGCTCACCAACGAGAGACGCTAGATGCTCCGACGATTTATTCCATTGAAAATGGTTTAAAATAAAGTTTAGACCCCCCCCAATGTTCACCCAATGTTCATTGTAGGCGGCGCGACGTATTCCAGGGTGCCTATCCCGAACTAGTCCGGGATATTTAATGAAATGGAATAAAATGATAAGAGGCCTTCTGAAGCCTGGCCTGATTTTTCTAGCTACTAGCCGAAAGCTAGCAACGTCCCGGCCGGACGTTATTTGCGAACTAAATCGCCAATCTCCGCCTAATCCAATGAAAGACCACATCTTTGAAGGCTTATATCTCTGGATTGTGTCTTTAGGGAAGCGGCGCGAGGTTTATTTACGGCGAAATCGCCCAAAAATGATCTTTTAGATGACAAAATGGGAATAGCCATTCTGTTAGCATTATCATCCGGGACATTTCCATGACGTGCATGAACGTGAGCACGTGAGGTCCTGGAAGGTGAGGTCCTGGAAGCTAAAGCGCTGGCCTATGAGAGATACCCTGGCATTCTATGGCCCCTAGAGGGCGCTGGCACCAAATGAGTTAAAACCTTGAGTTGCTAAAGTTACTTTGCAGATATAAATTATAATATTATATACATAAAACACTTTAGCCATATTTTATACCTTGGCAATTTGAAAATAGATGATCTACAAGGTCACAAAGTGTCAGATCGTGACCTGTTGTGAGCTTGTAGATCTACTATTTTCAAACATTTTGTACTTCTACTTTTGGTAATTTACGTAAGTACATTTTGATGCCAAAAAAGTAGATTTTGAATTCCAGACTTTTACCAAAGTATTTCTGTATTGCAGTATTGATACTTTTACTTAAATAAAATATGTGAGTACTTTTTCCACCGCTGCATTTATACTTGGTACAAGCTGTGAGCTTGTAGTTTGGCTATTTCCGGCGAGCTCCACCGTGACACACCATGGCAGCAGTTGGCTGGAGACCAGCGGCTTTTAACCCCACAGATATGTCAAGTTCATGTATCATTTGTTGCAGCAGAGGAGGAGGAGGGGACTGAAGGGAAGGACTGGGGAGGGGGGGAGGGGGGGGGGGGGACGGCAGCTCTTTATATGCAAATACTTGGCCCTGGTTTGTCAGGGCTCACCTCTGTCCCTCTGACAACACAGGAGCATAGAGAGAGAGAGAGAGAGAGAGAGAGAGAGAGAGAGAGAGAGAGAGAGAGAGAGAGAGAGAGAGTGTGTGCAGGTGGGACAGGGACAATAAGAAGAGACAGAAGGACAGACAGTGATAGCCACAGAGAAGGTAGAGAGACATAGATAGAGATAGAAGGAAAGAGAGAGAGAGCATTGACTGTATGGACAGAGTGAGTGTGAGAGAGAGATTTCCTGGCTAGTCAGTGGACTCCTGGAACAAAGCCACTAGCCAATGTAATTTATGTCAGAACACTGGCATGAAAGCTTGGCTCGACACACTGTGTGTGTGTGTGTGTGTGTGTGTGTGTGTGTGTGTGTGTGTGTGTGTGTGTGTGTGTGTGTGTGTGTGTGTGTGTGTGTGTGTGTGTGTGTGTGTGTGTGTGTCAGTCAGTCAGTCATTCACTCACTCTCCAACACTTTCCTCAATATTTCAGTGGTCTTCAGTGTTGTGCTGTCTGATGCTTCTTCTCCGTTCTTTATCTTCTTCCTTCACGTTTCCCTCCGTATTTCTCACACGTTACTGTACATTATTACACCACTTTCCGTGTCACTTCTGTGATGGAGACAGCAGCACAAGTTAACAAAACAGCATAGTCTGTCTTTCCGCGAATAGCAAGGGAATACTCCAGGAGATTCTGTGTCATTTTTGTGAGGCTGTGTAAAAATCACTTTGTCAGGGCTTGATATGAATTACGTTGATAAACGTGGTTGGACCAACGCTGCATTCTCCCAATGTCAGGGAGCTGATATAAAGCCATGGCATGGTTTTTCTTCATTCACTGTCTGTGAGAGTGTTCCCTCCAGTTCATAAAATAGTGCTGCTTCATAAAGGCAACATCAATGGCTGACACAGACGCAAACAAAAGGAACTAGAGGAGGATAAAAAAAAGGAATCCATTAAAAAATTAAGCCAAGCTACATCATGGCATAGTCATAGTGTTTGTGTGTTTGTATGCGTGCGTGCGTGCGCGTGTATGTACTGTATGTGTTCGGTGGAAATTTATGACTTGAGTGTGTCACTGTTTGGCCTTTTCACTGCTCCCAACCACACTCTAACTAACAGAGTCAGAGCTGTTAGCATGGCCTCACTAATAATTTAATGCACTGCCTCATTTGTTTACATTGTCTCCATTCGGAACATCAGAATGCTGTGTACAGTTATAAGCAACCTGGTGGGTCTTTCAGAGCTTTCTCCTTATGTATTTCACCCTCTCCGTTTCTCTTTTTGTATCTTTCACTCTTTATGGAAATGTGTCACCCAATTAATAAATCTAAATGTTTTGCTTTATTTTGTAAAAAGAAAAAAGCAACACAACAACAACAACAACAACAACAACACATTTTGTTGTACCTGGCATCCCAGGGAGAGTCTGGTGGGGAGCTAGTTAGTTACTGTGATGATATTGCTTGCTAGCGGAGCAATTTATCCTGAGTAAATGAAATGGAAATGATTTGCAGGACAAGAGGGGGAGACAAACAGAGTAAACCAATTAGCGAGAGCTGAGATATTCTTTCATTACAGAAACAGAGCACAATAGCACAGTTGGCCCTTTGAAACTTGTTAGCATGGGCACTGTATTTGTGTTTCATTTTAGTATCATTTCTAAGTGTTACATAGCTATCGAGAGTGAATACTTTTTAGACCTGCTCGCAGTGGGGCTGTAAGGATGGCACTGCTCGTTGGTTGTCCATCCGTGCGTCCAACAATTTGGCTCTAAAGAAGATACGTACAACTTTGTGCTCACTGTTGAATGAACTCTACTAATCGTGATGGCCCCATAATGGCCTTTTCTCTAGCGCCATCCTTTTGCCAAAACCTTCAATTGCACAAAATCAAATGTGCAGATTACCATGAAACTTGGAGGATGGACCATGTGAGGGACCACCTCACACTGTATACCTAATCGAATTAGGCATACAGTGGCTGTAGCTGAGGAAGCATGACCAGCAGTCCTTACAAATCTCAATATCGATGATGGTCCCTTTACAGTCAAGGAGTGAAATCCAGAGAAATCCAACCTGAAGTGACAGATGAATGCTGGCCCGTATACGTAATTCCACCCAAGATCTTTAAGATTTGTGACGTTGTTAGAGAAAGACCATATAGTGTCGAAAAGGTGGATTGGCATGAGGTGTGCAATGAATGTGTGAATTGACAAGTCAGCTTGCCCAGTGCTGCCGGGGTACTTATTGTGCTGACTACACTTTACGAAGCATGTTCGATTTCTGATACCAAGGAATTGTCCAGGTTATCGCACAGGTGGAATAGGTTCTTTCTCTCCCTCTACGCTCTTCCTCTCTCTCTCACACACACAGGTGGATTATGAGACGACAGGCCCCTGCCCCTGGGCACGGATGAGTAAAAGCTCCCATCCTTAGATAGAGCTTCTGATGCTGTTGTTTTGCTCTAGCTATTTGGATTTCTCCCCACAGAGTTGAAGGGTCCATATTGCAAGGAGTACTCAGCCCTGTTAAAGTCCTACAGATAAACTGAGGGGATAGAAGCACTAACTTCAAAGGTATTGTTATGGTTTCTTTCTTTTGATGTTTTCCTTTAGTGTTCCTTCAGGTTTTCAGTAGGAATTTTGGGAATATGTTATTGACATGAACATGACATGCTCCCTATCCCTATGCCAAACTTTGCACACACACTCCTTGGCTGCCAAACCACAACCTCCAGCCCTGATTTCTCACATGGCCCTCTTCTAGCGCCACGATGAGGCAGATTTTTGCATAACACATTTTTGTACACTGATCCTACAGATTTTGCCCTAAAATCACGCATGTCATTAACATGGATCTGACCCATTTCCCATATTCCCTCCTGATTGGCTATGATTGCCTTCTAAAGTTTGTGTATGTAAAGTTTATCTCCCGATTAGGGAGTCTTACTGGTTGACATGAAGATGAAGATGAAAGAGGAAGATGAACATGAACATGAACATGAACATGAACATGAAGATGAACATGAACATGAACATGAACATGAACATGAACATGAACACATACTGTAAGCCCTTTGGTTGTGCAACAAGAAATGCTCACCGCATGATTGCTAGTGTGCCACACTTTTCAACTCTGGTCACCCTTTGTCCCTTGGCCAATGCTTCTGTCCCCCATCTCAACCTGAAGCCTCTTTCAGTCATGCTATATCATGACTTCAGATCGCACATGTTGCATATGCATCACCTCCTTCAAGTTAGTTTCTTCTAATGGCTCAGTGTCTTGGTCATGGCCCTTAGTCTGATCATGCTGCATTCGTCTGTCTATCTATCTATAGCCAGAGGTGGTTCTGTTTTGTTCCGTCATGCATGTAACTTTGTGAGCTGTGATGGGTCTATTCATTTGAGAGGACATGAACATTAAATTAGTACACTGATACTGAACACAAACATTCACAAAACACTGTTTCAGACAGTTTGGGATATAAGTAGATACAAGAACATTACATGGCCACTGACAGAGGGTCTGTCATGGAACGCACTCTCCCCCTCCCTCTCTCTCTCCCTCCCTCCCTCCCTCCCTCTCTCTCTCTCTCTCTCTCTCTCTCTCTCTCTCTCTCTCTCACACCCTCTCTTTCTCTCTCTCTTACTCCGTCAAACCCAACCCACGGCTACCATTTCTCCCTTTCCCATGGAATCCATTTCACATAATTAAAGACGCTCAAATGAAATGGACCCGCAGGAAACGTGGCTTTCAGCAAAGAGCTGGAATCGAGGAGAGGCAATGAGTGGAGTAGGGTTCCGTTACGTTCCTCCGCTTCCTCCCTCCCTCCCCATCGCAGCAGGAGCACCCAGAGAGAGAGAGAAGGGGGGAGGGAAGGGAGGCAGAGTGGCTTCGGCCTCTGCGCGGATCAATATCATCTCCGTTATTAATATCAAAAGCGCATTACTTTGTTTTGCGTCTGGCAAGGAGCCAGCGAGCGGGCCCATGTTCCTCCCACGTCCCCGGGCCGACAAGCCTTTTCCTTCCTTGCTTCCTTCCTCTGCCGCCACCCCACCACGTCACGCACACAGCCCCCCCCCCCCCCCCCCCCCCCATACCCCCACACCCCCACCTTCGCCGGCCATTTACCGGGGACCATAATTTACTTTGGTGAGTTTTTAGGGTATTGTTTTGTCAGGGCCAATCAGGGCTGAGTAACAAATGATCCCGGCAGAGTGGCGGTGTGCCCCCCCCCCCCCCCCCCTGCCCACCGCCAGGCCCCGCCAGCTCAACCCCCAACCCCCCCGTCCGTCCACCTTCCCTCTCTCTCTCCTCCCTCCGTTCCGTAAGTGCCGCAATACGTTGGCCAGATTCGTTTTTGAAAGTTTCACGTCAATTACTCCCATCGTCCTTGACTCCGGGAAGAGCAGTGGAAGGAAGAGGGAGGGGGGGGGGGGGGGGCAGTGGTCAGGCAGTGGTGGACAGTAACAAAGTACATTTACTTGAGTACAGGACTTCAGTAAATGTTTTGAGTATCTTTACTCGAGTGTTAGTATTTTTGGATACTTGATCTTTCACTCCAACACATTTCAAAGACAAATGTTGTACGTTTGACTCCACTAGGAAGGAGAAAAGTACATTATGAATTGACCATTTAATCCCTATAAGATATAAAATACTAGAGTTCACACCTGTGTCGCACCACCAATCCCACTGATGTGGCCATATGGAGATCTCTGTACCTTTCAGTCCTTGTCAACTTTATGCCCATACAGTATATGGATATCTCTGATGTCATCAGTATGCATGCTGATATACCCATATACGTATGGAGATCTCTGTATCTCTCATTCCTTGTCCCTTTTATACCCATATGGAGATCCCTGATATGGGCATTCCCCCCTTTTGCCCATATATCCTTTTGCCCATATATGGAAGTAGTGTTTAATACCGGGATTCCCGGGAAGCGCGATTCCCGGGAAAAACGAACGTATTTAGCCTCCCGGGAAATGGCTTTGTTACCCGGGAATCCCGGAGGTTGTTTTTTTCTTGCCAGAAATTGCTACTAATTACTAGAAATGCCTACTACAGAGCAGAGGCAATTTGGATGCATGTCACATTATCCTCGCCTCCTTTTTTAACAGGAAAAATATATCAGAATGCCCAGTCCTGTCCTGCTAAAGCCACAACAAGGCACTGCAATACAACAATCCTAGCCCTGAAACATGCTGGTCGTATCATACGACCGTCATGTTTCAGGGCTACAATAATCCTGCCAATTCCAATACCAAATGAATCTCTCTCTGACTCTCTCTTCTGGCCGATTCTCAGCATGAGAATGGAAGTTTGGTTTGGCTATCATGGGAAGCGGTGGACAGAGAGTGCTGTGGAATTCTACATGTCCCATATACTAGATAAACTTGTTGTTTGATTAAATATAACGTGGTGGCTCATTAAAAGCTCATTAATACTGTGTTCCGACAGTCCCTTTACCACTACAGAAACACAGCATAATATTCTGTAAGTAATAGCCAAGTTTTGTGTTCTATACCTTGCTTTCTTTGGGGTGAAATATGAAGAATGATCTAGCAAACGTTATATCCCCCAAAATACATATCCATGTAACTGTAGGTAGGCCGATGTGCTGCTTTATAACGAGCCATTGAGGAACATTGTTTTTTGCATAGGGAAGAGCTGTGCGTAGCCTCGTCCATCTCCCATTAAGCTTGATTAGGCTATATTTTGGCGTGCGAAAGTTGTGTCATGCTGAAAATAGCCGATCTACAAGCTCACATAGCGTCTAATCTACGAGGCGTTGTGAGCTTACAGATCAAGTGTTTTCAAAGACACATAGAAATTCAGACGATGGGCTATGCAATGTCGCCCCCAATAGGATCTATAATGAATTTCAGCTTGGTTAAAGGCAGGTTTTAATTGAAATTTATTATTATTCTTTTTTCAACGGGAATTCCCGGGAAGCCCGGAAAAAAGGCCAGAAAATTCCCGGGAATTAAAATGTGATATTTCCCGGAAAATCTTAAACACTATATGGAAGTGACTGATTTGTTTGCGCCTGATGCCATTGAGACAACACATTGAGGTTAGACAACACAATCCAAGTTTGGGCGTAGCTGTACTGGGAACTCCTTATATGGTTATGGCGACATAGTCATGGTGACATGAGCGTGACGTCAGAGGTCCGACCGCCTGCCGGCCGGTCCTCCCTTAAGCCAATTTTAATATAGGATATAGGGCTCTGTGTTGATATTTGTTTTTGAATACTACTAAGTATTTATTTGAAGCAAAGTACTCTTGTACTTTAACTCAAGTACAATTTTGACTTATTATGTTTTACCTGTATAATCAAGCTATATTAGAGCCTCACACTAAGGAAACAGGAGGTAGGCTCCTGCTCTATGGCAGTGGTTCTCAACCTGTGGGTTGGGACCCCCAGAGGGCCCCCAAATTATTTTGGGGGGTCCCCAGATGTTTAGTTAAAGGTTAACATTGTTTTTTCACTCAACAGTAAACAGACCAACATACCGTACATTATAGATAGATGGTATCTGCACAATTCTAAAGTGACAATTTAAGGACATTAAAGACCTTTTAAGTACCTCTGGTCAAACAGAGGTCAAATTGTCAAATATTAGAGGCAGAAATTGTGAAAATAGCTGATCTACAGGTAAATGCTCACAACGCTCTGCTATTTTCACAATGGGAGTCAGACTAAATGTAATGCCAACTCCTACAATTCCAAGTGCTTGTGCAGGGGGTTCCAAGTGCTTGTCCAGTTAAAACTATGGGGGTCGCAGCCTGAAAAGGTTGAGAACCACTGCTCTACGGGCCTCATGGCTCAGCAGGGCTTATCTATACTCAAGCACTGAGTGCACTGTGTCCCACTGATGAGCAGGGTGCCAGGACGGACAAAAAGCACCATCCCTTCACCTCCCCCCTCCCCGATCCAAGCCTCTCACCAGGGATGAGGTAGAGCAACACAAACAAGCGCCCCCGCGGCCAGAATTAGACATGACGCTATCTCTAATTGGCCCATTGAATTAAAGGGGAAGGCGGTGGAGCTCGCAGCGAGAAACGAAAAAAATATTGACCACTTAAAGGAAGAGAAAGGGGAATTGATTTTCAGGAGGCGGCCAGCGAGCGTTTACCTCATACCGCGGCGCTGGCTCACTCTGGGGAGCAGCATATAGGCCGCTGTTAGACGCAATATAACACAAGCTCCTCTGATGAAGAAAAACAATGCACCATGCAGAGTACCGGTTCTCAACCTGTGGGCAGGCACCACAGGGATGGTACAAGTGGGCCTCCAAATAATTGGCAAACACTAAGATTTTAATGATGATATGACATTATAATAAAAACATTTAATGTACAAACAATTTCATGGTCGTTTTCTCTTTAAAACCTTGAGAAAATGTGTTTAATAGGAGCTCAAGCCAATACTAGATTAGTTCAGTTTATCCCAGTCAGAAACCCAATTGATTGATTGTGTGATATGTTGCCCATTTACATTTTATCATCTAGATTAAAAAGGAATTGCCATAGATGTTTTATTTATTTGAATTCTACTTGTATCCATGTATCTGTTTTCATGTGTCATAAAGTTATTAAATGCAACCGTTCCAGGCACCACAGCATGTTTCTGCCAGGACATTCAATGTGACTGACACTAGCAAAAGACTGATATTGCAGTTTTCTTGAAGTGTGTACAGTAACGTGGAAGTTGAATGCAGGGTGACAGTCGCAAATCTTCGAGCCTGCCCGTCAGCCGCATTTATCCTGTGCCAGAGAGTTGTCAGCTATGGATGCTTTATGGTCTCACATCTCACATGCAACAAAGCAGCATGGACGGGACAGACGTCTCCTAGTGCTGGAAGCCAATGTTCACAAACACTTGCACACACACTCACTGCAAGAGCCTCGGTGTTATGTCATTTAATTTCACTCTGACAGTGTGAAAGTGAACTTCAATTTTCACCCTCTGAGAGTTACATTGTGTGCACACGTGAGCATTGCGCACACCGCTACGAACGAACGCACACACGCACGCACACGCACACACACACACACACACACACACACACACACACACACACACACACACACACACACACACACACACACACTAGGGTGGGCATTATAATCGATATGGCAATACATCGCGATAGTTTATTTGCCAATACTGTATCGATACCTCAGGCCATAGTATCGCGATACTTTGAGGACAATAAAATATGTTCCCATGCATAGGAACCAATGGTAGAAGTCCGGTCCCTGACACTCCGCTGCACTAGATGTCGCTCTACTATAGTAGCTACTTCACCTTCCCACGGTTGGCTGCAAACGACGAAAACAACATTAGAGCAGCACCTTCGGCTTTTAAAGCTTATATATCGCAATAGTATCGTATCGCAACTATTTGCAATATATCGTGATACAATGGCATCGTGACCCAAGTATCGTGATACGTATTGCATCGCGAGATTCTTGCCAATATCCACCCCTAACACACACACACACACACACACAAGCACACATGCACGCACGCACGCACGCAAGCACACACACAGACACACACAAATGCACATACAGTATACATGTATAGCAGGCACGTGCACACATACAGTAGACATTTAAAAAAAATGTTCTGTAAAAAGTGCCCTCTCCAGACCATGCATGCTGTTTTTACTATGGTGAATGATATGCAAACGCCCCTCTTTCCATGCTATACCTGAAGGCAGCATTCAAGAGAAGTGCCTTGTCCAAACTCTGCTGAACTTGAATGCAGTTGAAAGAATTGTACACTCTGTTGATTATGCTTAGTTCAGTGTGGTATAACACACCGGAAATAGCTGACCTCCAAGCTCACAACGCTTGTGAGCCTGAGAGGTCTGCTATTTTTGACATTAAAGGCCCTTTTAGAATTTTCAGCCCACTCACTGTAAAAAATAAAAGTTGGGAAAACTCAAAATTTTAAGGCAACAAACTTCAGAAAACTTTTAAGTTAGACAATCAAACATAAAACTTTAAGTTTTGCTTAAATGGTTTAGTTGGTTTATCTAACATTTTCAGTTGCCTCAACTTTTATAATTTTTGCTTAACTTAAAATCTAAGTGACCTAAACTTAAAAGTTTTCTGAAGTTTGTTGCCTTAAAATTTTGAGTATTCCAACTTTTTATTTGCCTCTAACATTCTCTGCATGTCCCTGATGTACAGCTTATGCATCAAAAACACATACAGAACATGGAATGAATGTGTACTGTACATATTCGCTCCCATCCTTTCTCCTCTCTTTGTCACTCTTTTCATCTCTCTCTCTCACTGTTGGTCTGTCTGTCTCTCTTTCCATTCATATTCGCCGCACTCTCTCTCTCTCTTCATACTCTCTGAATCTTTAATCCACACACCCACACACTACTGGTATATCTATATTCTATATCCACTTCCTCGTTTACATCCAGAAAGTGTGACAAAGCCATTTTCTATTTTTATTTCTGACAGTGAGTTAACATGGGTGACGAGAAATAACGTCTCCCTACTGACTGCAGGGAGACAACTGACAGATGCATCTCCAGGTCTGAGTACAGCAAGAAATGGCTGTCAGTCTACCTACTGAGGGACAGCAAGTCGTCACTGTCGGGCAGAAACCTCGTATCTCCAAGTTTCAAGTTTGTACGTTGTTTCACCACGTCATATAAGGCTGTCGCACAAAAGTAGTGAAAACAGCCGATCTACAAGCACACAACGCCTCGCGGTGCGAGGCGTTGTGTGCTTGTAGATCTGCTGCTTTCACTAGTTTAACACATTTTTTATTTTTAAAATGATAAATACAAACGAACGGACATACAAGGTTTCCACCCGACAACGACGAAGTGCTGCTGCCAGAAAAACTCACTCGCTCCTGGACCTTTACCTACTGTATCTACCACTCACCCACAGAGACCAGGGCCTAACCTGATAGATAGATAAATACAGATGTGCCATTTCAAAACTTCACATGTCCTGTCATTGGCAAGACAGTAGGTTTTCAGGGGATTTGCAAGCTCCATTGAGCTTGTAGATCAGCTATTTTTGCTTTTTTTATGACCTTCTCTGACTTGGAAGTTTAAATCTAAGTATGAAGGTGGATTCTGCTTTCAATGGGAATGGAGAGGTTTCTTGACATTTGTGAGTTTCTGCAAAAATATGTTCAATTTTCCATAAAAATGTGAAAGGCAAAACAGAAAAAAGAATGCATTTTCAGGAAAATAGTAGTAAATACTAAAGAGTTGAAACGGCACATCTGTAGATGGATGGATGGATGGACGAGACGGACGGACGGACGGGCCGGGCGGGACGGACGGACGGACGGACGGACGGACAGACAGACAGACGACAGACAGACAGACAGACAGACAGACAGACAGACAGACAGATAATTACTGACATGGTAGTGATGATGTCGTATCATGGTGTAATCTAACAATCCAGTTCAATGTCAAATATGATATTTTGAAAATCGATGAGATGTTTTCTAAATGATATGAGCAGACATGACTGGACCAACTATCATTGCTATTACTCTGAAAGTGTACAGATGCAACCAAATGGACCCGTAAGGGTTACATTAGTACACTCTCCCTCTCCCCACATACAACGTCTCTCTCCTCCTCTCCTCTTCTCTGCCGCACACACACGCACACGCACACGCACGCACACGCACCACACACACACACACACACACACACAACACACACACACACACACACACACACACACACACACACACACACACACACACACACCTCAAAAGACTGCTGAAAGGTCTCCGCCTGCCAATAACATGAATATTTCAATTATGATGCTGAAATATTAATTTGAACTTGTTTGTTGTTGTTTCCATTGGCCCTGCTCCTGCCTCCTGTTATCATGTTGCTGTGCTAATCCTTTAACACCATCCTGATGTCTGAACCTCGCTCACACTGCATGGAATATTACTGTTGGGGTTGGGGGGTGGGGGGAGTGGTGGACAGTAACTGAGTATATTTACTTGAGTAAAAAAACAAGAGTAGGCCTATCTCTACTGTAATTGAGTATATTTTGTATCTTTCGCTCCACTACTTTTTTATTTATTTATTTGTATTTTTTGAGTGGTGGTCACACCGTCTCCTTAGCGTGAGTGTAGCTATTCATGTCTATGCTTATGTGTGTGTCTGTAGCCTGGCCTGCAATACCACTGGGTGACCAGAGAGGTGCTGTTGAGCAGCCTTGAAATGTACATGCATGCACGCACGCACACACAAACATGCACACACACACATGGCACGCGCACGCACACATGCGCGCGCACACACACACACACACACACACACACACACACACACACACACAACACACACACACACACACACACACACACACACGAGACGCTGTCATGCATCAGAGCCCTTGGCCTGGATCGCTAGGCCAGCGGCGCCCCCCACTCCACTCCATTTCTAAGACAAATGTTGTAAATTTTGACTCCACTGTAAATTTCCAGAACTGCTAAAAGTAGGCTACAAACAATTATGCACCCTATTTCAAATAGCAGATCTGCAAACTCACAGTGCGTCACGTTTGGAAAATGTTGCACGCATGCGTGTGTGCGTGCATGCAACATGCTGCATGTGTGTGTGTGTGTGTGTGTGTGCGTGCGTGGCGGTGCGTGCGTGCGTGCGTGCGTGTGTTAAGAGAGAGAGAGAGCACACGCCCCAGTGTGGAAGTGTACTTCAGTGAGTATGTTTGTACGTGTGACAGAGCTGCAGAGAGTGGCGGCGGCGGGGGGCCGTTGTCTAGCATCTGCTGAACAGTTCCGTCTCTCTGCCAAGCGTTTGGCCTCTGACAGTAAGGGCTCGCAGCTTGCTTCTCGCTCCATACTGATGCAGCACTCCAGGGGGGGCTTTCTGGGGGGTGGGGGGGGGGGGGGGGTTGCCATTGTATGGGGGTGATAATTTATGCCCCCCCCCCCCCCCCACCACCACCTCTTTCAGGGTGTCTGACATCAGGTGCTGCAAACTGCACTAGTAACACTGAAACCACACTTCCCTCTCTTCAGGCCAAAATGCCTAATATATCGTCACTGTCGGCCAGAAACCTTGGTATCTCCAAGTTCAAATGTGTATGTTTTTTTTTCGCAAAGCAAAGCCCTGCTTCATCACACAAGGCCGTTGCACAAAAAGTAGTGAAAACAAGCACACAACGCCTCGCGGTGCGAGGCGTTGTACCCGGTAGATCTGCTGTTTTCACTACTTTTAATCATTTTTAAAATGATAAATACAAAACAAACGGTTTTGGACATAGGCCTACAAGGTTTCCAACCCGAGAACGACGTTATGCTCCGTCGCACGATACGGCGTCACGTGCCGGAAATAGCACGCAGATGTACAATCTTGCGACGTGTCAAGGACACTGCGTGTTGTGAGCTTGTAGTTCAGCTATTTTAGGCGCGCGACACCGTCAAGCGGCTATAAGTATGAATCGAACTGCAAGTGAGAGCGAGAATCATATAGGAAGGAGATGTGTGTCACAAGGAAGGAAACCGTGCCGGTGAGGTTGGAGGTGAGATGGCCAGAGGCCAACGCGGTGCCATCAGGGACGCAAAGAAAAGCGAGGTGGTTTGGGGGAGGGAGGGGGAATCAGAGCGAACACACGACCAGAAATAAAGACAAGCGTATTCCCTCTACGCTTTCACCTCCAGCGGAGGCGTCGCTGCCTTCGCCGATGTCGTCCGCCGGGGGGTGGTGGGGTGGTGGGGAATCCAGAAATATTCTTTGAAGCGATAAAGACATCTGCTACGGAGACCGGCGATGGTTGCTTTTTCACTGCAAGGAATTCAACCCCCCCCCCCCCCCCCCCCCCCGACACACCCCACCCCCAATAAAGATGTGAGCTGCAACTGAACAATTACATTTGACAATCCTGAAGGGGAAACAGACAGAAGCACTAAAACCAAATATTATTCTTTAAAAAAGGCAAACACAAGCTCACACGCACGTACGCACACGCACGTACACACGCGCGCACACACGCGCGCGCGTTCATGCGCACACCCGCACGCACACACACACACACACACACACACACACACACACACACACACACACACACACACACACACACAGTTCACACACACAAATGACTGCCAGCTTTATATCTTTCATTTTTCCTTACCTTTTCTAGTTACAGAATATTTCCCTATTTTTAGATCGATCCCCCCCATCGATCACGGACACGTACGCGCTTTCTCTGCTTCCGTGGAAAAAGAAACGCGAGTCATTTGGCCGTTGCAATCGCCTACTGAAGAATGCATTGTTTTAGTGAGACACGTGAGCGAGACACTGAATCGTAGAAATGGACGATTCTGTGGAAAAAAATATAAACAGGGAGCAGATGGAGCTCAGTTTTTTGTCGATGACGTCATTTCTTGTGTTCCGGTTCCGGTGAGGTTCCACCGGATTCACCCAAATACCTAAGTTGACGAGAAGCTCGTCTTTGTCAATGAGGACCCATATAGCCAGGGACCCACAAGCCCAGAATGGGATTGGGAGATGACCTGTGATGTCATGCCGTACTTTTTATTTCTGTTTTATCTATTAGTTTGGTCATTAAGGTCCACAGAATGAGAGGCCTGCTCTGCCGGAAACATCGCGAAAAAAAGTTATGGCCATTTGAACATTCACTGTCCCATCGACTT
>NC_137811.1:33312753-33334606 GCF_963921795.1 Nannobrachium achirus | reverse complement strand
GGACAGTGAATATGCAAATGGCCATAACTTTATTTTGCGATGTTTCCGGCAGAGCAGACCTCTCATTCTGTGGACCTTAATGACCAAACTAATAGATAAAACAGAAATAAAAAGTACGGCATGACATCACAGGTTAAACCCTATTCCTTGAGCTTCCGGGCTTGTGGGTCCCTGACTAATAGGACAAAATGTCAAGCTTTCTCGTGTCTGGCAAACAAGTTTGCCTTTTTGGGAAGCTAGCATTTTCACCTGCATGAGTAAACTGGGAGAGAGGGAGAGAGCATGGCAGCAGGTGGTTGTTGGTGCCGTGCCATGCTCCAGTGTTTGACATGATAGTAGCATGTCAATCAATGGCCTCCTCCCTGCATCTGGTGATGGTGAAGGGCCCTGTGTTATCGATCTCAGACAGTGTGTGGGAACGTCTGGTCTTCGCGGGCTGGCGGGGGGGTGGAGAGGGGGGGGGGGTCTCGGAGGGGTGGGTACGTGTGTGGCAGGAGTCTCAACAAACCACACCGTTGCTGTCGGGCAGAAACCTTGTATCTTTTACAAACGTTCGCTTTGAAAAATACATACATTCAAAGATTTGCACACGTTTTCACGACTTTTTCAAAAATAGCAGATCTACAAGCTCGCAGCGCGGCACTCGGTGCCGCTCTGTGAGCTTGTATATCTGCTCTTTTTCACTGGTTAAAGCATTCAATAATTCTAGGCCTAAATTTAGACTCCATTTGCTCACAGACATTTCCATCTCCCCGTCTTCCAATGAGCTACCAGGAGGGAGTCCGCCGTCCCCGGTGTTTTTATGCCCTTCCTACAATGACTTGACTCTCCAAACGCTGTCTTAATTACTAGCTTATCAGCTCAAGTGTTTTGATTTGATTTACTTCCCTTTAAATGAGTGCGGGGTTGGCTCTAAAATAATCTTTAAACACAACAGCACTCTCGAACGGTTCACAGGCCCAGCACTTCTCATTAACCCTCGGAGAGACAAATCATTAGGCACTCATTAAATCATATCACCTCCCATATCAATACGCCATTCCTCCTGCCAACAAAGAGCTGGAAGTAATAAATCCCCTCGTTCATGATGGCCCCAAATCAAACTTCCATTCGTCCTTTAACGACTCTGAGATGATGATGACAGGGGGAGGGGAGGGGGGCTTGCTTGCTTCCTTTTGTTTTGGAGCGGTGAAAAACCATTTGAAATCAAGACGAAAACACAATGGATACAAGTGTCTTTCATAGATGACATGAAAGTCGTTTTTATTATTATGTACAATATACAATACCTGCCGCCCCTCTCTCTCTCTCTCTCTCTCTCTCTCTCTCTCTGTCTACCTCTCTCTCCCATACTCTTCCTCTCTCTCTCTCTCCCATGCCAGTTGCGAGAACAAAAGTACAAGGCAGCGATATTAAAAGGCAATGTCTCAACTCTAAGAAGTGGCTTGAATAGATATCAAAAGCCCAATTCCTGTGGCGGGTGTCATTAATTCATGATTTAATTGAAGACCTCTTCAAGATTCACCTTGCGGTAGAAAAAGGCCTATATGCGATTGTTCCTTGAAATCAAGGACCTGCTCTTCCCCCTTCAAGGTGTCACTTTCATGGCCGAGAACCTTTGATTGTGCACAGAGCCTTGACAAACAATCAGTTTCAGCCAGCCAGGGTGTGTACAGTCAGCGTGTCATCTCTGTCATTCAATCTGCCACGCGTCACACAAAGTGTTGTTTGAATGCGTAATTAGCATAATATGGATGCTCTAATCACTATTCCGGTGCGCCAGCCCCTACTGTCTTCTCGCAAGCCGAGCGCGCTGTTATCTCTCGCTAACAAAGAGAAAGAGCCAAAGAAGCAACGCGAGGTCATCCGCATTGTTATGCAGTGGCCAGCCCCTCTCTTCTCTTTTTTACTTTTATCTCTCCGTGACTCTCTTACTTTCTTTTCTTCCTCTTTTTTTTTCTTCTCTCTCCTCTCCTTATTTCTCTTTCTACTTCCTCCACTAAGGCTACTGCCTGCACCGCCCCCTCCACCCACACTCCTCTGGCTGCTCTCTTCTTTCTCTGTTGGATGGTGCTGCGTGTGCGTGTGTGTGTGTGTGTGTGGGGGGGGGGGGGGGGGGGTATGTATCGTCACTGTCGGGCAGAAACCTCGTATCTCCAAGTTTCAAATGTGTAAGTTTTTTCGCAAAGCAAAGCCCTGCTTCATCACACAAGGCCGTCGCACGAACGTAGTTAAAACAGCCGATCTACAAGCACACAGCGCCCCGCGGCGCGAGGCGCTGTGTGCTCGTAGATCGGCTGTTTTCACTAGCTTAGTTCGTTTTTTAAACGACAAACGCAAAACGAACGCTTTTGGACATACGAGGTTTCCGCCCGACAACGACGGTATGCTTGTGCCCAGGTGGAGGGGAGGGCGGGCGGGAGGGAGGGGGGGAGAGAAATCAATAGCGCGGCTGTTTGAAGTTTTCTGAAAGACTTCCCAGGGAAGACGCTCTTGTCAGGGTGATAGATAAAACCGGTGCCTCAGTCGGCCCCCGGCAAGAAGGCGGCCAAAGGAGGAGGAGGAGGAGGAGGAGGAGGAGGAGTGGAGCGAGAGAGAGAGAAGAGAGAAGAGCGCCTCACCTTTTTAAGTGGGGGCCCTAATAATAAAACAGCATGAATAAAACATCCCGCGCTGAACCCGGCACTGCATTAGCGCCGCCGTCCCGTTATAAATGATACCGGTGGCCCAGGCACCATTTGGGTAAAAGCCCACAGCACCGCTTTAACCCATTTAGGCCTAGCATTATTGAATGCTTTAACCAGTGGAAAAATAGCAGATATACAAGCTCAAAGCGCGGCACCGAGTGCCGCGCTGCGAGCTTGTAGATCTGCAATTTTTGGAAAAAGTCGTGAAAATATGTGCAAATCTTTGAATATATGTATTTTTAAAGCGAACGTTTGTAACTCAAATTTTGCTTCTGGGTGGTCCCTGGAACTAAATGTTTTGAGATGGGGGTCCGTGGCCAAATAAATATAATTTTGGGGGTCCTTCACATGAAAAGGTTTGAGAACCACTGACATAGTAGTCTCTCCAGAACAGACTAACTGAGCTCCATTTAAGTGAAAAATACCTTTTCTTTGACGATGGCTAGCCAGATTGCTGACATAGAAACATAGGTTTTTTCCAAAAACCTTAGAAAGATTCAAAAGACACTTATAGAATCGGGTCAAAATTCAAATTTTCACGATTTTTCAAAAATAGCAGATCTACAAGCTCGCAGCGCGGCACTCGGTGCCGCGCTGTGAGATTGTATATCTGCTATTTTTCAATAGTTAAAGCATAAAATAATGAAACACAAATTTTGTACCCGTTCTGAATGGGTTAAAAGACGGGGGCCGAGCGCGGGGGAGGGCGAGTGGGGATGGAGATGGATTGATACGTTGTGTTCCGCACTTATTTATTTATATGTTATTGGGCACCCAGGAAGAATGAGCGGGGAATGAGCATTTGCCGGGGTGAGTTATCGTCCGTTCGGCGGCGCTCTCTTGGAGAGCCGGCATGACCAGGTAACGCCAGGTAATTATTATATCTGTACACGTGCACTTCTGGGAGATTTGTCCCTGGTGACCTTAAAGATAGCACCATCTCATGCTTTATGTTGGTGCAACTGTTTTTAAGACATTTTATGTTGGACGGCGTTGGAATGCCGCGGCAAAAAAAACAAACGCTTGGGATGTTTGTATTTCACCCGCATCTTCTTCCCTCCTAATCCTTTACTATCTCTCAAGCGCTGTGTGTTGACATACTGTATATGCTGCAGCTGCCCCTCAAACTATATCGTCGTTGTCGGGTGAAAACCTTGTATGTCCAAAACCGTTGGTTTTGCATTTATCATTTAAAAATGATTCAAACTAGTGAAAACAGCCGATCTACACGCACACAACGCCTCGCACAGCGAGGCGTTGTGTGCTTGTAGATCTGCTGTTTTCACTACTTTTGTGCGACGGCCTTGTATGTTGAAGTAGGGCTTTACTTTGCGAAAGAACGTACACATTTGATACTTGGAGATATGAGGTTTCCACCCGACAACAACGATATGTAAAAGCTGAACTTTGTTTTAACTTTAACTTTTTCCCTGCACTTCTGGCCCAGACACCAACACGTGTATCTAGGTCTGCTTTCACATTAGCATCTGTGGGCCTCGACAGACGCTGTTATCAATTGGAGTCGCTCGTGTATCTGTACAAACACACATAATTTAGAAGAGCGAGAACCCTTGCCTTTTTGAATGAGTAACTGGACTTGCATCTATATTTACAGAGCCGTCCATGTGATACATGCCCGGAATGTAAGTCTTGCTTTCAAGAATTGCACCAGTGTAAAAGCAGTCTCCATCAACTGGTTGGATGATGACTCACTGGAAGCCCATGCAGTGACCAGGGCAAAAACCTAAGAATGACAATGTTTTATGATTGCCCACAATTTACTTGTACTCTGTTTATAATGTCTCCAACTGTGGAATTGCTTGCTTGTTCGATTGATAATACTAGAAGCTTTCGGGCGGCCCAGCGTCTAGTCGGCGACCTGGCCAACTCGGAACAATGTAAATAGGGAATGAATGCCCCGCCCTTTAATGCAAACCCCATTATACCTGTTTTCATAGGACCCGTTTTGACCATCTGTCTGCCTGTGTCCATTTATGCCCATATATGGAGATATCTGTATCTGTCTGTCTGTCGGCGTCCATTTTATGTCCATATATGGAGATCACTGCAGTTATAGTTCTGGGTCCATTTTATGCCCATATATGCCCATATATGGAGATATCTGTCTATCTGCGGCCATTTTATGCCCATATATGGAGATCTCTGTATCTGTCTGTCTGTGTCCCTTTTATGCCCGTATATGGAGATCTTTGTGATTCTGCGTCCATTGTATGCCCATATATGAGATCTCTGTCGCTTTTTCAAACAGATGGTCAAAACGGGTCCTATGACAACAGGTATAATGGGGTTTGCATTAAAGGGGGAACCGGCACTGTGTCTGCAACACAGTCGGAGGCACAGACAGATACAGAGATCTCCATAATGGGAATAAAGGGACACAGCCAAACAGATGGAGGAGGAGACAAACTTAATGAAAACCCCATTATACCTGTTGTCATAGGACCCGTTTTGACCATCTGTTTGCCTGTGTCCATTTATGCCCATATATGGAGATATCTGTATCTGTCTGTCTGCGTCCACTTTATGCCCATATATGGAGATCTTTGACCATCTGTTTGCCTGTGTCCATTTATGCCCATATATGGAGATATCTGTATCTGTCTGCATCCATTTTATGCCCATATATGGAGATCTATGCAGACACAGTGCCAGTTCCGGAAAATCCTGATGTCAGACATCAGAATCCGAACCTTTCATGCTGGTCGGGTCGAGTCGAGGCCGATGAATGCCCCACCCTTTAATGCAAACCCCATGAATGCCCCACCCTTTAATGCAAACCCCAATATACCTGTTGTCATAGGACCCGTTTTGACCATCTGTTTGTCTTTGTCCACTTATGCCCATATATGAAGATCTCTGCACACACAGTACCGGTTGCGGAAAACTCTGATGTCAGACATCAGCTCGTAAATAGGGAATGAATGCCCCGCCCTTTAATGCAAACCCCATTATACCTGTTTTCATAGGACCCGTTTTGACCATCTGTCTGCCTGTGTCCATTTATGCCCATATATGGAGATATCTGTATCTGTCTGTCGGCGTCCATTTTATGTCCATATATGGAGATCACTGCAGTTATAGTTCTGGGTCCATTTTATGCCCATATATGGAGATATCTGTCTATCTGCGTCCATTTTATGCCCATATATGGAGTATCTGTCTGTGCCTCCAACTGTGTTGCAGACACAGTGCCGGTTCCCCCTTTAATGCAAACCTCATTATACCTGTACAAGCTCACAATGCTACGCATTGTCCTCGTCCCTTATATTCCCATAGGTTATATGGAGATCTCAGTGTTTGTCAGTCCTTGTTCATGTATGCCCATATATGGACATCTCTATATCTACTGTAACAGTCCTTGTCCCTTTATGCCTATAGATGGAGATCTCTTAACTGTAAGTCCTTGTCCCTTTTATGCCCATATATGGATATTCCTGATGTCATCAGTGTCACGGGGCAACCCGTGCCCTATATACAGATACAATGTTTGAGGACAATGTACACACACCCAACTAAACAGCGTTTCCCATTTGACCAACTTTGCCGGCCGGCTTTGGAAATGACTGTGAAAGGGTTGGTTCATGGACTATGTTCTTGAGCTTGTATTTCAATGCATTTTAATGTTCTAATGTTTATTGAATCATTGGTGGTGGTAATCAGGGGTGTGGTCACCTCCCTAGTTGTCTCTCCTCCACAGCCGGTGGCAATTCCTTGGTTAATAGGAATGGGCCAAGTGCTGTGAAGGAGAGGGGGTTCCCTTTGTTTTTCAGTAATGTGTTGGTTTGAAATGTCATTCATTTGAAGTTAACCTAACCCAAAGTTTAAGTGTAACGCATCATGTAGTATGCTTAGGTTACTCTTACTAGCTGCGGGTTATTGAATGTTTATTTGGAAGTATATGGAAGTAAAGCTAAGGCTAATTGGTGTCCTGTGGTAGGGCCCACTCCCTATTTAAAGGGAGACTACAGGGCAGGCAAGTTAGTTCTGATGGGGACAGACACAAGAGAGCATTCCCTGAAGGGAGAGCTACGGGGCCATGCTGTGATCATGGTTTTTCCCGAAGAGAGTTCTTTGCCTGTTGGGTTATGTTAGTGTCTGCCTGAGTGTTTATTTTTCAGCGCTGTTCTATTATTTTCTATTTTTGGTCAGTCTTATTTTTGGCTATTTGCTGTCTTGGTGAAATACACTGCTATTGGAAGGTGTTTTGGTGAAATAAAAACCCTTAATGACAATCCTGAGACTGTTTTTGAAGCCTGGCCGCTCGGGCAACCTTACAATCAGTATATGAACATATATGGGCTTTCTGATATGCCCATATATGGAGATCTCTTAACTGTAAGCCCTTGTCCCTTTTATGCCCATATATGGATATCCCTGATGTCATCCGTATATGCCCATATATGGGCTTTCTAATATGCCCATATATGGAGATCTCTGTATCTCCATATATGGGTATAAAAGGATACTTCAGGTCTGACATCAGGTTTGTTTATATTGGGTTGCTAGGTTTGACATCACAAACTCCATGGGCCATCTGACCTAGAAATCTATATTTGGGCATAGATGACTCATCGTGACCTCATCATGATTTCAATCGCTATAAAAGGACTCTCAGTGACATACACTCTCCACAGATAAAGCAGTCAACCAGCCTACCAGTCAACCCATTCTTTGATTACTTTGTACAACTAGATTAACTTTTCAATGGCATCCCCACTGGAATTGACCGAAATGTACGACAGACAATGCCGGTCTTATATAGGGGTCATTTGTGTACGGTGTGATGTCATACTGATGTCAGCAGTGTGATGTCATACTGATGCGGAGATATGAGCAGGGCAAAGGTGTGACGTGTGACGTGTGACGTGTGACTCAGGGACGGACGGCCGGTGGAGGTTTTGATACTAAACTGCGACCTTACGGTCGCAACTATAAATACTGATTTTGGTCCCCTCAAAATTAGACTCAAGGTTCATGTATACATATACAATTACACAAGAGCACATTTACATGTTGTTTTTTTGTTCTTCAACATTGTACAAGCAATAACAACACTAAGAAAAAATAATAAAGAATAGCAACAATAATAAGACAAATAGCACACTTTGAGGTGTTTGAAAGGGCTGTGTAAAATTTTTTCTACATCTAATTACAGTACTTCTACTTCTCTAACAAGTAATTAGACTTGGTCAACTTGGTCTCCATAAACTTGACCATGTCGGCCAATGGCCCTGCATTGTTCTGAAGGGGAGTCAAACTTTTGAGAAGTGTTACACAATTAATTACTGTGCCTTACCAGCTGTCATCTCGCCATCCATACAGTACATGCACTGATAAGCTCATTTGCGGGAATCGTTATTACTATAGTTGTCGCTCTCGTTCAGTGTGAATCGTATTAAGCAGTAAAATGAGGAACAATAGCCATATTCAGTGTAATGTGAACGGAATCATTTTTCTTTTCTTTTTAAAGGATGTAATACTTGATCTACACTGGAATATCCAGTAATGTCGAGCCAAGGGGTTCCTTTTCCACAGGGGGAACTTCTCTTTCCAGCAGACATAATTTCCAACCAACATACCTTTTACCATCATTAGTAAAAGAGAGCCCTGTAGAGGAGTCAGATTACTACACCGAAGTGAAGACATCTGTATCGCAGTTCTCAGCATAAAACAGCAGCGCAAGGCTTTGAACACTGACAGCACAAAACCTGATCATTCTCAGCTCAGCCCCTCCAGTCAGAGATGGGGCTGTTCCAGCTTCTAGATGGACATAAATCTCCTGGCGTTGCTGCCCTGACCTCCTTGTCAGGCCCTGACCACTACAGACTGGGGATACTGTAGGTGACCAGGATTGTTAAGGATCTGGGAGTGGGGAGAGCCACAGGGCACCTGGACCAAGGAAATACCTCCGAGGCCTGGGGTAAGCAGGGTCAAGTGGCCCTGTCACAAGGTTCAATGGCCCACTATAGCTCCCCTGGCCGGAGGTCAAACCCTTGACCTGGGCCGTGGGGGCGGGGCGCTCTGGAGAGAGGCCAAGGACGTGCTGGGCCCCTGATTCAGCCCGGGAAAAAGAATTGGAGAGGCCCTCATTGCGCGCTATAGAGAGAGATCTAGTAGCTGCTGCTACTCAAAGATTGGCCATTTCAGATCATGACAAGTGACAAGCCAGTGGGCCAATTACGTTAGTTATATTTCGTCGTTGTCAGGTGGAAACCTTGTATGTCCAAAACCGTTTGTTTTGTATTTATCATTTAAAAAATGATTTAAACTAGTGAAAACAGCAGATCTACAAGCACACAACGCCTCGCGGTGCGAGGCGTTGTGTGCTTGTACGTAGATCGGCTGTTTTCACTACTTTTGTGCAAACAGTTACATTTTTACTTTTGTGCAAACAGTTTAATTTTTTTCCTAATGGCCGGCCTGGACCGGCCGGGAATGAACCGGCCGTTCGGGAGTTGTCCCGCTTTTCCCAATGGCCAGCACGTCCCTGAGAGAGGCAGAGTGGGAGAGAGAAAGGTCAAACTCCCTCCTCTTCCTTTTAACCTCGTCTTCCTCGGACCGGCACAGGTGTCAGAGGGCCTCACGTGTTAGCCAAAAGGTCAAGGGGGTCACGGTGCTACAGGGGGGGGGGTCTGCGTCGCTACAGTCAGGCCATTATGGGCAACAACCGGAGCCACGGGACCCGAGATTGACACAGAGGTTGCAGGTGCCTGGGCTGAGCCCGAGGTCCAACCACCTACATCAGTTTATTACATGCTTTGTTGCATCCTCTTCGGTAAAGAAGCCTTTAAGGCAGGGGTCTTCAACGTTTTCAGACCAAGGACCCCTCCTTATTTGAGAGAGAGATGAAGCAGGGACCCCCCACAACCTTTTCATAGATTCCATATAGTTTAATCGTTTCACAGCACAATCATCAGTGTATTTTGGATTCATGTCAATTTGTGTTTTCAGGCATTTAACCACTGAACTGTCAATACTTAAAGGAGTGGCGACACCGGCCGAAAATTAACATTATGATACAGTAGGTCACGTGGTGTTTCTTCAAACAGTCTGAAAGGGAGGCGGGGCCGTATCAGTTAGTAGTGAATGTATACTTCGTCCGTCGTGCGGTGCCGCGCAATGTATACTTCGTCCGTCGTGCGGTGCCGCGCACAACGTGATGGCTTTGTTGTTAGCGTGTAGCCCGGCTAACGCTGCACCGCACGGCTATTTGCGAGCATAGATGTTTGCGAGAGCTATTGTGTGTGTGTACACACACACACACACACACGCGCGCTAAAGCACACACACACAGGCTACACACACACAGAGTGTATGAGCCACGGAGCACGGACCTCAGTCCGGCCGGTGAGACAGCAGGACATGGCTTGCTACGGTCGGTCTACTCTGGTGCTCCAGTCAGGTTAGGGAAAGAGACAGCAGGTTATGGCCGACAAAACCGTCTCATAGACGGGGAGAAGCGTGTTGACCCTCGTACACCTTTTTTGACACCTTTTTTGAAGAAGACATGTACTTTTTTATCTGTCTAACCATTGATTTTATAGCGAATGCTATATAATTTTTACCCCTAGAACTGATAGTTTTAAAGTTGGTTTAGAAAGTCGGAAACACACCTCGGTCAGCTTTTTTTGGGGCAGTTTCAAAAGATAATGATATGGATACTCGACTCCGCGAGTCTCCGCCCCTCCCCCCATATTAGCCCAATCAAATTAATGTATTGCCGTTACTGTACAGAAAGTACTACTTTCAGTACAGTAACTACAATAAATTAATTTGATTGGGTAATTTAACATGGGGGTACATGACATCATTAAAAAAATTGGCTAATTTGATAGCCATAATTAGCTGTTTTGGCCGTGTCACGCCCCCTTTAATAAAGTTGACCTTTCACTCTGTACTTAATCTGCTCTTTTTCCCCTCTACACCAAACTTCTTTGCCAAAAATAGCAGAGGCGTTGTGAGCTTGTAGATCTGCTGTTTTTGGCTAAAGTTCTCAGAATATGGACGAGGAGACGAGGGTTCAAGTTGTTAATATAAAAAAGCCCTGCTTTAAGGACTGGTCTGTATGGTTTGAGTATGGTTGAGAATGTGGAAAAAAATTCTTTATTCTGAAGCAAAATTCTGTCCATGATGTGTGAGCACGGCCTTCATATTCACAACAAGGATGCACTGTCATCACACCAAGAGAATTGGAACACATGCATAGTGGGATCACTGGGATGGAGGCTATCCTCATACTGTGTAGAACATAAAAGCACCGCCAAAGGACGCGGGGGAGCGTTGAGGGAAACAAACATTCGAGGACTGTTGTGCGAGGAACGTTTCGGAGAGAGTCGTGAAGCGAGCACAGCTGGAGTATCGTGGATCCGTGGGGGCGCTCGAATCTGACAGCCCCCCGCTGTGGCAATCACAGACCGGGGGAGCCTCCTTATTTGTTTAGCAGCCTACCAGATAAATAACAACATTCAGCTCTGAACTAAACAGCCGCTGTCTTTCTCTGTCTCTCGTTTCTCACCGCTCAGATCTTCCTCTTTGCCTTTACCACCGCCTCAGCCGTCTGTTGCTTTGTCTTCTCTGCTTTCCTTGACAGTTATTTCTATCTTTGTAGCGCGCCGCGTCTACCTGTCTGCTTCTCCTCACACAGCCAGGGGCTAGCTGCTTCTTTCTTCCTCTGTGGATCTCGTCTCCCCTCCTCTGTCGTCACTGTCGGGCAGAAACCTTGTATCTCCAAGTTTCAAATTTGTACAGTTTTCGCAAAGTAAAGCATTGCTTCATCACACAAGGCCATCGCACAAAAGTAGTGAAAACAGCTGATCTACGGTGCAAGGCGTTGTGTGCTTGTAGATCGGCTGTTTTCACTAGTTTAAAGCATTTTAAAAATGATAAATGCAAAACGTATAGGTTCCGAACGGAACGATGTTTATTTAATACCGGAGGACAAGGTCCCCCTATGGGATAACCAGCGCCATCTGGCGCTGCAACAGAGTAAAACTCATAAGCTCCCGTACGAGAAATATCATTTGTCGGTAGGGCTGTCAATCACAAACGAGGGCGCCGCCCCCGAGTGTATAAAAGCCCTGCGGGCTATCATAACTTCCTCTAAAGCCGCACCTCTGCGCCCGCAACTAGCGAACCGAGGGGCTTTATTCGGGGGACCTTGTCCTCCGGTATTAAATAAACATGGTTCCGTTCGGAACCTATACGTTTATTGTCATACCTCCAGACAAGGTCCCCCTATGGGACTCATATACTCCCCGAGAAGTCATGAACCGACAAGACTGTCGTGCACACCGACCACACCCGGAAAGGAGGTCCTGTCAACCGACGTGACCCCTTTCAGGACTGATCCGACCCAGACCCACAGGGCCTGGGCGTGTTCAGACAGAAAAAGACCCTGACAGACCGAGGCCTGCCTTATGCACTAAGGGCAGACACAGGTCCACCTTATAAAATTGCAATAATATAAGGGAAAAACTCAGGGTCCCCCCACGTATCCTAGAGCATGCTATCTCAGGAAGGGGAGAGAGCCGCCCCACTACATAGTAGGAAGGGCAGCAGCACCCAGAACCGTATGCGCCATAGCAGAAGGCGCAACGTCCAGGTGATAGTAGGTCGCAAAGGTGGACGGCGAAGACCAATTCGCCGCTGCACAAATCTCCTCAATGGAGACACCTTTGGACAAAGCCCAAGAGGTAGACACACCCCTAGTACTGTGGGCCTTAAGTGCTTCCGGCACTTCAGACACAGACCGGGTGTAAGCCAACCTAATAGCATCCACAAGCCATCTCGACAGAGTGGGTTTGGACACCGCTTTCCGTTGACGGGCATTCATGACCACGAAAAGCTGAGAAGTAGACCTGCTGTCCACCGTCCTATCACAGTAGGCCTTCAGGGCCCTAACTGGACAAAGACAATGAAGACGCCTATCCTCCTCTGATGCAAACGGAGGAGGATGGAAAGCCGTCAAAACAACAGGTTCCTTCGGGACCACTCGGTTCTTAGGAATAAAACTCAAATGAGGTTTAAGAAGAACCTTGGAGTCATTATTGAGAAACCTCATACAATCAGGGCTCACAGAGAGCGCATGAAGGTCGCTCACACGCTTAGCCGTAGACAAGGCAAGCAAAAGAGCTGTTTTGAAACTTAAATGTTTCAAAGAGGTCCTCCCAATCGGTTCAAAGGGTGCCTTGCAAAGGCCCTCAAGAACCACTTGTAGATCCCAAACAGGAAACAAGGCTCTGGTCACAGGTCTCAAATGGTCCACACCATGCATGAACTGGACCACCTCAGGGATTTTAGAAAGGCCTTTGCCTGCCACCCCCAGGTGGCAGGCATCAATAGCCGCTAAATAACCCCTCAGTGTAGAGAACGCCAGACCAAGGTCCAGGCGGTCCTGCAGGAAATCTAACACCTTCTGGGCCGAAGCTATATGAGCCACCACAGGTGGCTCCTGTAGCTCACACCAGTCCAAAAAGGCATTCCACCTTCCATCATACACAGCCCTAGTAGAGGGGGCTCTAGCACTCTGAATAGTGGCTACAACCATCGGTGAGAAGCCTGCTGCAAGCAGGTTCTCCCTCTCACGGGCCAAACCCACAGGTCTAGGCCCCGTGGGTCTGGATGGAAGATCTCGTCCCCTGCCTGGCGCAGCAGATCCCTGAGCAAGGGAAGCCGCCAAGGGGGTTGAGAGAGCAGTGGGGTGATCAGAGACCTCCACACTCCCCTGGATGGTGTCACCAGAAGAACCTCCTGGTTGGAACATCTGATCCTCTCCAGAGTGGGAAGAATCAGTTCCAGGGGTGGAAACGCGTAGAGAAGACCTTGTGGCCATTCGTAAGCAAACGCGTCCATCCCCAGAGGAGAAGGTCCCCTCACTGAAAAGTAAAGGGGACACTTCGCGTTCTCCTGGGAGGCAAAGAGATCGACTCGCGGTCGACCGAACCTGGAGAAAATCTGCCTCACCACCGCAGGGTGGAGAGACCAATCCTCGTAACGAGGCTCCCCCCTGGACAACAGATCGGCGCCGCCGTTCTGAAGGCCCGGGACATGGGAGGCTCTGATGGACCTCAACCGAGGCAAGCACCAGAGGGTCATCTCGCGCGCCAGCTGATCCAGCGTACGCGAGGAGAGGCCGCCCTGTTTGTTGAGATAATACAGGGCCGCCGTGTTGTCCGTCCTGACCAGGACATGGCAACCCCGGAGAAATGGTTCGAAATGCTTGAGCGCCAAGTAGATCGCCATTAATTCCAGATAGTTGATGTGGTACTCCAACATGGCCTGGGTCCAAAGACCCCTGGCTGAGCGCCCCTCGTGGGTGGCGCCCCACCCCGAGCGGCTGGCGTCTGTGGTGATCACCTTGCGTGACACCACTTCGCCCATGGAGACCCCACTTGTCAACAACGCCTGGTCCCTCCATGGGACCAGAGCGTCCATGCAGACCTGGCTGACTGTCACCTTCCTGTACCCTTGCAGGGAAGGAATCCTGAGCGCCAGTGACCACCGCTGGAAAGGTCTCATATGAAACCTGCCCAGACGCAGAAGTTGCACTGCTGAAGCCATCAGCCCAGTCAACTTCATGCACTCCTTGTACCTGACCACCTGGTTCAGTCGGAAGGAGCCGAGACAAGCCAGAAACCTGTCCACCCTCTCCGGGGAGAGGCGAGCGGACATGGTGGCCGAGTCCAGAGATATTCCTATAAAGGAAATCTGCTGGGAGGGTAACAACATGCTTTTGCCAAAGTTGACGTTGAAACCCAAGGCCTTCAGGTGTGACAACACCAGATTGGTATGGCGCGCCGCTTCTGAGCAGGAGGCGGCGGAAATCATCCAATCGTCTATGTAGTTCGCCAGCCTGACTCCCTGATGCCTCAGTGGAGCAATGGCTGCCTCGGTCACTTTCACGAAAACCCGAGGGCTCAGAGAAAGACCGAAAGGGAGGACCGTGTACTCGTACAGGCGCCCCTCGAAGGCGAACCGCAGGAACTTCCTGTGTGGGGGATAAATGAGGATGTGCTGATAAGCGTCCTTCAGATCCACTGAACAGTGGAAATCCCCCTGTCTCACTGATTTCATCAGTGACTCTGACGTCAGCATCCTGAATTTGAACTTTTTCAAGTGCTTGTTCAGAGCACGTAAGTCCATAATCGGACGCAGCCCCCCTCCTTTTTTCTGAACCAGAAAATAACGGCTCCAGAAGCCTAAACGGCTCTGGTCGCGTGATAACTCCACTATAGCGCCCTTGCGCAATAGTGAGCTTATCTCCTCCCTCAAGGCATCGGCCTTCAAGCCGCGGGCTCGAGTATAAATAACCTTGCTGGATAGGGAGGGTTTTTTCGCGAACTGTAGTCTGTAACCCCGCGTCACCGTCCGAAACACCCAGTGATTCGGATTGCAACGTTTCCATTGCTCTGCACACTGTGCTAACGTGTTGCTGAGCAACGGAGAAGCCTTGGGGTTGTACCGCCTGAGCGGAACTACTGGGCCGGGAGGGAAATGTTCCATATCCGGGCATGTATCCGTATCCGCTAGACGCCGGGCCGGAAGGCGCGGAGTCACCGGCGGAAAGAGCGTTTCCGTTTCCGGTACGCTTATTTCCGTATCCGGTGGGAGACGAACACGTGACCTCCAAGAAGCCTCGCTTGTTAATAATACATGCGACACACAACGTGGAGCCCGGGGGACAGGGTTCATCGCATAAGTAACATAATCCCCGGCTCGGGGAATTGTATTTACGTTTATAACCTGTGCTAAGGCCTTTATATGCTTCCTTGCGGGAAGACGAGGCCGACCCTGGGTGATATGTGTTGGCTTCTTCCCTGACGCTAAGACCAAACTCCTGTCCTGAACTAGAGTCGGCATAACAGTGCCGCTCGGTGGAGACAGAGGGGTATTGCACACTAGAGAGACTATACCACTGTGAATAGGAATTAGCTTGTCTGGGAACATTTTGCAAAGAGAAATATTCTGCTTGTAACCTGTCTGCATGACTGGAGGAAGCGATATTTTCTGAGTGGAAAGAAATTCCAGCCTGGACTTCTCTACACTGGTTAAATTCATGCAAAATGGGGTCGTCTGTAGTAAAGCAGGTGGGTTTGAAATAAACAGGCATTGTTTCATCAACACACTTTTTATTACAGGCACTGGAGGAGAGCACAGAGGAGGAATAAACATTAATTTCTTGGCATGAGAAAAATTGTTTGTATTGTCCAAACGTCTGCGCTTGCAAGGGGGGGTCCCCTGAAATTTCAGGGGGACCCCGCCAGAGTCCAGTGTCACTTTCGCGGCGGCTTCCCACGGGCTTTGTGGGAGCTGGCCGGTATCCCGTGCCTGGGAGGGTGGCGGGATTGAGAGCGGGCTTGAGCCCCCACTGCAGTGTGAGGGGGTCCCGCGGAGGAAGAAGAGGGGGTCCTAGGGGGATTGTTCTGTTTCCCCTGTTTGGAGGTAGAGCGCCCCCTGTCAGCCTGACCAGGGGCCTTGCTCCGTCCCTGTCTCTTTTCCTTTCTGGGTACCTGGGGGTCCGTCGTGGCTCCCAGGAGCTCCAGAGTGATCTTCTTATCCGCCACCTCCTGGCGGAGAAGCTCCAGTCCACCGCCCATGAGGGAGGTAGGGTGGCCGGGGAGGTCTTGCAGGACCTTCTCGGTCTCCTCTCCGGAACTGCCAGGACACTTTACCTTGTCTAGCCACCTGGCACGTTCCGCCTGGATGCAATAATCCATGCCATGTCCAAGCCACTCGATCGCGTGGACATTCAGGTCCATCAGCATGCGCAGCGACTTGTCCATTTCCTCCACCAACACGTCAGGCACCTCCCGCATCTCGCTGAGGAGGCGCCTGGTGGAGAAAAGCAGCAGCTGGGTGGCGTTCATCGTCCTGGCTGCCAGCGCGGACGATCTGTAAGAGTTCCTCACCCTTGAAGACTGCTTGTCATCAAAGGCTATGGCAAACCCAGGAGGCTTCTTACCCACGGCCAGATTGAGGGGAGGCCGGCCTCCAGGACCGGTCCGCTCATGGCTAGGCTTGAGGCTCCCTACCAGGGACTGGGCCATCAGCTTGTCCATGGGAGGGCACAAGGGGATTCCCGCCTTCTCTGCGTCGCGGTAATCGACCAGGAAGGGGAGCTTGGGGGGGTCCTTGTGTGTAGTCCAGGTTGAATGCAGGGCCTCTGCAAAGCCTGGGACTAGTGGGAGCTTTTCCATCCGACGCGGGGGAGAGGACTCCAAATCCTGGCCAAGGAGAGGAATCCTAGCCCGTGGTCCGAGTGGCGCGTCTCCGAGTGGCAGCTCCAGGCCACAACGGATGGTGGCGCGTTCCAGCACCGAGAGCTCGTCCATGGGGATGGAGTCTGGGTCTTGCGCCGCTGCCCCTCTCGCCCCAGCCGGCATGGAAGGGGGGAGAGAGGCAGAAGGGGCTTGGGAGGACGCGGCGGAGATGGAAGCCTCGGCATGAGGAACCACCCTGGCCGCGCCTCCGCCCTGTCCGGAGGGGAAAGAGGACTCGTCCTCCTCCGAGTACTCACCCTCCGTGTCCAACTCCTCCATGTCGCAGTCCTCTAGCTCCGGTTCGTCTCCGTCGCTAGCATGCCAGGAGACGGGGCTAGGTGGCCGCATAGCCCGTAGCTGGGGGACGGAGAAGGAGAGAGGAATGTCACCGACGACTAGAGGGTGGAATTCCTTGGGGGGGAAGGTCCATGTTGCAGCTGGCGGAGAAACAACGTGGGCGGTCTTGCATGTTCTCTTCTTGGGCACGGCACCAGTCGAGCCCGTCGGAGAAACAGCAGTGGAAACAGGGGCCGCAGACCCGCTAGCAACGGGGCTACCGAAGCTAGCTGAGGGCGAGGCCGCTGGAGGCCTAACCACGTGGCGAGAAGCAGCGCTGTGGCGTACAGCGCTGTCCGGCACACGAGGAGAGGTGTCTGGGAGGGTTCCGGCGGAGACCGTGGTGTGAAGGCCGTAGCCTGCGGCAGCGATCTCGCATCGTGCCTCGAGGGCTGGAACATCGTACTGGAGGCATTCAGCACAGTTCACCCCCGTGGCCGGGGCCGGAGGGGACAGAGAGGCCAAGGCGTGTCCTACCCCCATGCAGACAATGCAGAACGGATGTGTATCTTCATTGGCGATGAGGCCTTTGCAGCTGGGAAGGCCGCACTTCTTCGGTACCCTAGCTAGCAGGCTGCTAACTGTAGGTCGACGAGCTGCCATCGTGAGCTAACCGAAGCTAAGCGAAGCTAAGCTAAGGCAGGGAGACACGTGGCAGAACGTACAGAGAAGAAGTAAAGACTCAAAGCGAAAGTGAAGAAAAAGACCGAACTGTTAGGAAGAATAGAAGTAGAAACGTACAGGAGAATAATCTATAAAGGCCAGTGGCCGACTTCCTAGTCAACGCTTAGGCTAAACTTTACAGAAAAATATACTTATATGGCTGAGTTCGCGACACTAGTTGCAGGTAAGCAGAGGTGCGGAAGAGGAAGTTATGATAGCCCGCAGGGCTTTTATACACTCGGGGGCGGCGCCCTCGTTTGTGATTGACAGCCCTACCGACAAATGATATTTCTCGTACGGGAGCTTATGAGTTTTACTCTGTTGCAGCGCCAGATGGCGCTGGTTATCCCATAGGGGGACCTTGTCTGGAGGTATGACAATAAACAAACGGTTTTGGACATACAAGGTTTCCACCCGACAACGACAATATGTTGCTCTGCATTTCTGACTCGGTAAACCGCCGTCGTCAGAAGAAAAACACGTATGTAAAGAAAGGTTTTATATTTTTTCCTCCAATAATGATGAATAGAATACGCTTTTTGGCAGATTATAGGGACTTTTTACCAGGCTCCCACGTAAATCGCCAAATCACGAGGGACTTCCTCAGAACATGAAAAACGATATTGATATGGTTCCCTGTCTATTAATCTGCCCCTACTGTACCTATTTTTTGCTTCTATGTTTGCTCTCCCCTTTCTTCTGACGTGCTGTCATCTTTCAAACGGGCGTGCGGTGTACAAGAGCGATGACGCCTCTCAAATGCTCCACAAACACTATTGTGTCTACTTTGAGCCTCGCCGCTAAGTGATAATTTCACTTTGAGCCAACAGTCAGAGTTTTAAATGCTTAACTCAAGCGCTAAGTGGTTTTCAGAACATTACACTTCATACAAATTCTCTAATCAGTCATAAGCAGCATTATTTCTCTCGGTTGTCCTCAATCCACTTAGTGATGCTGCATGGAAGCGACATTTCTGGAAGTGGCTGTTTTTTTTTATTTTTATAGGAGGTAATTTTAGCCTGCCAGCAATTATCGATAAAAATAATTGGAAAAAAATTACTGGTGGTGAATAGACACTCTAGGGGACCGGGGATGTCAGAGGTTGACAGCTAACAAAGTCACGGGAGGAAGGTGTATTGAAAGATGACAACGTCGTACTCGAGCGAAACACGTGCACGGGAGTCCTCCCGCCGTTCATTGCCACAAATGGACAGCGTGCATGAAGTCATCAGCAGCCGCCTCTATCCTGCCAGAAGCCCCATTGATCGGCATTTAAGCCTTCACTCCGGAGAAGCTGGCGCGCACCGCCGCGGAAATTTATGGAGAACATTAGAGTCCCCTGCCTGAAGACCACTGGATACATCACAGTGAGAAAGTGTGACAGTAAAGTGTTAGTGTGTTGTGTTTGACTCCAGAACGAAGGGGTTACGGCCGCTGAGTTATGTTCGGTTAATTGTTGCTTGCTAACTGATGATGGGTTAGGTCATCTCCTCAGTTGGGCAGCTTTGTTGTTAGATGATGCTTGCTTTGTATTAAGAGTCTAAGCAAAGCGAGTGTCCCCATCCTGCCATTCCCAACTTGTGTGCCGGGATATTGCAAGTGGGACCCCCAAATAATTGGCAAAACACTGAGATTTGTATTGATTAATATAACATTAGACATAATGTATGTAAAAAAAGATTTTCTTTTTCTCTAAAAGTGTGTTTTCCAAATGATTTCCAAATCTGTAACAGACTTAAGGTCATTGCATACTGCAGCGTTTTTTCAGACGGATATAGGAGCGAATTTCGGAGCACTTAATTAAAGAAATCAACCTCCCGTTAGGTCAATCACATTTTCACACTGCCGCCCGTTTCGTATTTATTTTCAGACCACTGGGTCCCTTGCTCTCTCTATCTCTCTCTCTCTCTCCTTGCCCTGAAAAACGCATTTCGCAAACGAAATAACGCAGCAGTGTGCAACAACCTTTAGAGTCATAAACTTGAAGCTCATTTCTTTCTGTACAACATTGCCGTTTCCTAAAGTTCCAGTCAGACCAGCCCCTCCAGCTGATGTCAATCACCTCGTTAAGACCTTGTCATGCCGTACCAAGTGCTCAGGGGAGAGAGAGGTGTGTGTTTTGTGTGTCCTTTTTCGTTTTGTTTGTTTGGTATTTCTTTGTGAACTTGTATTCTTCACTATGGGTGTGCTGGTGGTAGCTGAACTAAATATTGTGTAGTCCAGACACAGGCATGGGGTCAGTCTGACTGAGAGGTTATCAATATCCGTACACAGACAAATGTGTCCGTGGAAAAGACTTGGCTTTGTCCGTGGCAAATTCTAGATTTTCTAGAGTTGTAATCACCATTATAATGTTATTATTTTGATCATAATACACAATTACTGAATGTCAAGTCTCCAGGTTTTATTCAGAATAGGCCTATGTATGACACTGATCTCCATTCAGAAACACTGCCATTCAGAAGACTTCCATTAAATGGACGTGTCACCTAAACCTAACCTTAACCCTAACCCTAACCTCAGTGGGGGTATTTCTGAATGGGGATGTTTCCAAGTGGAGGTGTTTCTGAATGGAGGTCTCCCTCCTTACTACGGTACGTTTTATTAGCAAGACAACCATAACTCTGAGAGTCTACAAATGGAACCAAATGGACCCGTAGGCTCAGAGTTACATACCTGTTATTATGGTCATTCAGGGCTATCTCTTTATGTGTTTCTGTTAAATATATTGTCCGCTCATTTTGTATGTCCGTGGCAAAATCAAACTCCAAAATCATGTCCTCAACTTCAATAAAACGGGATTCGTGTACAAGATCTGTGAAGTGCAACACTGAGTATTTCACTGCGTTTATAAGTCTTTGAGATCAAAGCATTTAATTTGTCTTATGGCCATTTTGCACAACAGTGAACCTTCCTCACACAGTGTTTTCCCCCCCTCCCACCATTGCTGTTTATTGCAGGCTGCCGTCCATAATAGCGGTTCTGTTTGAATGAGACTTTGACAGGGGATACCTCGGCGATATTGCTCCGGGTTCCAGTAATTAAGTTTACAGATGAAATATCTGAATGCAAGTGAGAGGAGAGGCCAAAACGTGGTGGAGCGCTGGAGGAGAAAGTGCTGAGCGGTGTGTTTTTCTATACAGGCCCCACCAGCAGCACCACCTACACAGGTTTAATGTTGCTGGCAGGGGCGTCACAAGGGGGGGGGGGGGGGGGGGGGGGGAGTGGGACTGAGTTACGAGGGCCCAAGGTGGAGGGGCCTTAATTATTTTATACTTTAGCTATTGAAAAATAGCAGATATACAAGCTCACAGCGCGGCACCGAGTGCCGCGCTGCGAGCTTGTAGATCTGCTATTTTTGAAAAGTTGTGAAAATCTGTGCAAAAAAGAAATACTTTGAGATGGGGGTCCGTGGCCAAATACATATCATTTTGGGGGTCGTTCACGTGAAAGGATTGGGCACCTCTGACACTTAGGTTTTTCAAAAAACCTTAGAAGAATTTGAAATTTTCTAATATTCAAATTTCACGATTTTTCAAAAATAGCAGATCTACGAGCTTGTAGATCTGCTATTTCTCAATAGTTAAAGCACACAATGTGAGTGAACCCTTCCTTGTACCCAGGGCCCAGGATTTGGTGCGACACCCCTGGTTACTGGCCACTGACAGGGGGGGGGAGCCCAGCTAAAATAGCAGGGGTACGAAGGTTGGTAGGGGGGCCGGGCCAGGGTGGTGGTGGCGGTGTTGGGGGGGGGTGGTCCGTGAAGATTTATGAAGTTATTGATTGGCCTGGTGGGCTATCACTAACCTTCACCCGTCACACGAGGGGGAGAGGGTTAGAGAAAGCTAATAAAGAATTTTCGGAGGTGGGGGGGCTTTTCTTTTTCTC
>NC_137811.1:33295253-33310253 GCF_963921795.1 Nannobrachium achirus | reverse complement strand
TGAAGTGATTGTGTTGAAACTAGGCAAGACCTTGATCTCTGACATCAGGGTTTGGATTCACTGGGCTCTTTGAATATCAATGCCGAAACGCCATCACCCCTCACCCTCTGCAAGCCAACCCAACCCAACCCAACACCTCCCTGCACACGCACACACACACGCGCACACGCACACGCACACGCACACGCACACACACACAAATACACATGCACGCACGCACGCACAGGCACACACACACACACACACACACACACACACACACACACACACACACACACACACACACACACACACACACACACACACACACACTACATGCACACACGATATAGGGATGGGACGATAAACGTTATTATCGTTTATTGTGACAAAAAACACTTGTGATAATCGTATCGTGGAGATTTAAATCTATCGTGAAATTATCATCCGTCATGCACTGGGATCAATTCACCTTTTATTCTGCCGGGCTAGGTACCGGTATATCCGATACCACTTAAACCCTCTAGAATTGGTAAAACGGACCTGGAAATAACCTACTTGATATACAGTCTTTTCACTCTCTACCAAATCTCTTTGCCAAAAAATAGCTGATCTACAACCTCACAGCGTCAACGCAACGCGTTGTGGGCTTGTAGATCTGCTATTTTTCTGCAAATGTTCCGCCACGGGATAATGGATGTTGGGGACATCTTGATTATCGCGATAATATTGTAAATATAGCAATAATTTGGGTCACAATAATCGTGACATGAAATCTTCATATCGTCCCATCCCTAATTCATATACACACACACACACATGCGCACACAAGCGCACACACACACACACGCACACGCACGCACGCACGCACGCACGCACGCACGCACGCACGCACACACACACACACACACACACACACACACACACACACACACACACACACACACACACACGTAGGGCTCAAAGTATGCAGATCAGCAGACCTTGCAGGTACGTGGGGACAGGCCATGATCAAACATGATTCAATCACCTCACCTGTCACACACATGTACTGTACCGGTATGTATGTGTATGAGCATGCTTACCCTTAGAATACCTAAAGAAGTACGTACTCAAGTACGATACTTTATTATTTTATTTCACTATACGTACTACTCAGAGTTAAATGTTGTACTTTTTACTACACTACACTTATTTGACAGCTTTAGTTACTATAGTTACTTCACAGATTTAGATTAATGATGAATCAAGTTATTACTGTAATCCAAATATTATTAAGTGGTTAATGATTAGATATTATGGTCCAATATATAGCCATCTTGCCTACTTAAAATGTTGCTATTTTAATTATATATTTTGATGCATTTACTTGTGGACTAATTTTACTTAAGTAAAACAAAATCTGAGTACCTCTTCCTCAACAAACCCCCCTCCCTCTCTCTCTTAATTATTAACATAATTATTATTATTCATTATTTGTACTGTGAGACTGGGCCATTGCGTAATGATTGGTTGAAATAACTTGCTGTGAGAATGGAGTTATGCTGTTTTGGTAGACATGTTTGATTGTGCGACATGCATTCCATGTTTTGGGTGTCTCAGGGCACTTTGCCAATGCAATGTGTCATTTTGGCAAATGTGATTCAGTTTTCGGGGGGGAGTGTTAACCGTTTTGCGAAAGTGACTTCTGTTTGGAGAAATGAGCAACGGAGAAAAACTGTAAATTAACCCCGGATTTTACTTTGCGGAATACAAAATACCAAAGAGAAGTGAAATCAATTATGGTTTGACTGTGTGCTGTATGTGAAGAATACAGAGGAAGGAGAGGAGCCGTGTGTGTGTGTGTGTGTGTGTGTGTGTGTGTGTGTGTGTGTGTGTGTGTGTGTGTGTGTGTGTGTGTGTGTGTGTGTGTGTGTGCGTGCGTGCGTGTTTTGCAAATGTGTTTGTGTCTGTAAAGAGGGAGGGATGTAGTTATGTGTAAAGATATGGGGAGAGAAAACAGGCACCTCTTCCTACAACACCTGCCCAGTGTGCACACACACACACACACACACACACACACACACACACACACACACGTGCACGTATACGCACACACACCACCCCTAAAACTGTCAGACATTTCCAGAAGGCTGTGAGCTCACAAATGTATGTATATTACATTACTGTTACTGTCTTGTGCTCAAGAAAGGCTCCATGACACTGTGTTCCTCTTCCTACAGTTGAGAAAGTGAAAATGGCAGTTTTTTTATTCAATTATTTAGTTATCCTCGCTAGAAATACATCATATCTTCCTTAGTTTGGTGTTGAAATTTAACTCTGGTTTGCATTTGGGGGACAAATCCCCCAAACACCATGACATATATAATTCTGATCGGCAATGCGACGTACAGTAGGTGTGATGTATAGCGTCACAAACACTAGTACAATAGCAAGATGAGATAAGTAGCATTACATGTACAGTAATAATGGATCATAATGTAATAACCGTTCATAATGTAATCACCTCATGCCCTAGCCCTGTGTCAGTATCATGTAAGTATCATGGCCATTATCATGGTCAGTATTATAGTCAGTATTATGGCCAGTATCACCCACAGTATCATGGTCAATATCAAGTCAGTATCATGTAAGTATCATGTCAGTATCATGTCAGTGTCATGGTCAGTATCATGGTCTGTATTATGTCACTTCATGGTCAGTATAATGTCAGTATCATAGTCAGTATCATGTCAGTATCATGGTCAGTATCATGGTCAGTATCATGTCAGTATCATGTCAGTATCATGTCAGTATCATGTCAGTATCATAGTCAGTATAATGTCAGTATCATGGTCAGTATCATGTCAGTATCATGGTCAGTATCATGTCAGTATCATGTCAGTATCATGTCAGTACTAGTAAGACACCTGAGGGTGGAATGCGACCTCAGGGTGACATGCGACCTCGCCCTAAAGGGCGAGGTCGCGCCAATTCTTGACTATCTGGTAGAGGTCTTCGGACCTGCCCGAGATCCGAAATTACCCGGGGTCCGACCCGCCCCGAGCCGGGTAACGGGGCCGCTTATGCGCAGTGAGGTCGGGGCCGGGTCGGAGCCGCCGCCGTATGTCACGGGTCCTGGGTATTTGATAGTGAAATCGCCGGTTCCTGATACCCGATGGGAACCGAGTCAGCCGAGATTGTAAAAAGATGCATACAAGTGCACTACAACGATTTCGCCAGAAGATGGCCCTAAATGATACAGCAGGTATTCTTAAGCCTAGATAGTGAAATAAAGTTGTTTAGAAACTCAGCCTCAGGAGGAGGACACTGTCTGCCGTGTCTGGGACAGTTATATTATTATTATCAAAGATATTAACGTAACGTGTTGGTTTGTGGTTCACAATCACAATGGAGTTGTCATCGCGTTTTGTCATGCTCTGCAAAGCATAATGGAAACTTCAAAGCAGACTATTATCAACAACATGCGACAGAAAATGATAGCATTAGCATCATTGGCTAGCCAAAGAAGAAGGCATAAAGAAGACATGGATTTATTTGTATTTACAAACTGTCCACATTGATTGACTTACTGGTCTGGGAAAAGATCATGTTGTGACGAGACGCAGCGCCGGGCTGACAGCAGCAGCAGCAGCTGCTGCAACCATTACCATGGCGACGTTTAGGTAAGAAAGAAGTCTCATACAACTCTTAATAATAACGTTGGTATTCCCTCATTTCGCGCCACAGGTTCGGGTCTCGGACCTCTCGTTCTGCACGGGTATCGGATCTAATTTGCCTATTAATAGTACGGGGCCGTCGGACCGGGTCCGTCACGTTTCGGGGCGAGACGGGTAGCGGTTCTGAAATTCCAAATTATAGACGGGTCCAAATGGGTCCGGCTCCATTTTCCCCGGGTCCTTTTGGGTTCGGGTAGTTACAATTGGACCCGTGAAGACCTCTACTATCTGGCCAACCACAGCGTTTCTCTGACGATTCTAGTTGTTATCATTCTGGGGGGAGTTTGTTCATGTTTTTGTGAGGGTATCAACCCTAGGAGACACGGGGAGAACATGCAAACTCCAAACAGAAAGGCCCTATCGCCAACCCCACCTAGGGTGTGAGCGATAGGGCCTAAACATGGAGATGTGGAGAACACTATATATGAAGATAGTCCAGTCCATCATGTCATATGGGACTACCGTCATAGACAGTAGCCATTGTTAGGCCGGAGTCAATGGCTGTCTGTCTGACTGTCTGTACAGGAAGTGATGTCACATGACATACTTTTTATGCCCATATATGAGTCATTCTGTACCACATCTCCATGTTTAGGCCAAACAGGTTTGCTCCATTTCTCCATGTATAGGTCCAAATGACCTCGCCCTAAAGGGCGAGGTCGCGCCAATTCTTGACCATCTGGCCAACCACAGCGTTTCTCTGACGATTCTAGTTGTTGTCATTCTGGAGTTTGTTCATTTTTTTGTGAGGGTTTCAACCCTAGGAGACACGGGGAGAACATGCAAACTCCACACAGAAAGGCCCTATCACTCACACCCTAGGTTGGGTTGGCGATAGGGCCTTTCTGTGTGGAGTTTGCCTAAACATGGAGATGTGGTACAGAAGGACTCATATATGGGCATAAAAAGTATGTCATGTGACATCACTTCCTGTACAGACAGTCAGACAGACAGCCATTGACTCCGACCTAACAATAGCTACTGTCTATGACGGTAGTTCCATATGACATATTGGACTAGACTATCTCCATATATAGTGTTATCCACATCTCCATGTTAGGACTCATATATGGGCATAAAAAGTATGTCATGTGACATCACTTCCTGTACAGACAGTCAGCCATTGACTCCGGATTAACAATGGCTACTGTCTATGACGGTAGTCCCATATGACATATTGGACTAGACTATCTCCATATATAGTGTTATCCACATCTCCATGTTTAGACAGCCAATGACTCCGGCCTAACAATGGCTACTTTCTATGACGGTAGTCCCATATGACATGATGGACTGGACTATCTCCATATATAGTGTTATCCACATTTCGTGTAGCCGCCCTGTACAGGAAGTGATGTCACAACTCGCTGACATCACACTGACATCACAGAGGATTCGGACGGTCACGAGGATACGGAATTAAGGAAGGACACTCAAGTGACACGGTTCTTCAGAGTATATGCGACCTTCGGTCGCAATCATGTGATGTCAGTATCATAGTCAGTATAATGGCAGTATCATGGTCAGTATCATGGTCAGTATCATGGTCAGTATCATGTCAGTATCATGTCAGTATCATAGTCAGTATAATGTCAGTATCATGGTCAGTATCATGTCAGTATCATGGTCAGTATCATGTCAGTATCATAGTCAGTATAATGTCAGTATCATGGTAAGTATCATGGTCAGTATCATGTCAGTATCATGTCAGTATAATGTCAGTATCATGGTCAGTATCATGTCAGTATCATGGTCAGTATAATGTCAGTATCATGGTAAGTATCATGTCAGTATCATGGTCAGTATAATGTCAGTATCATGGTCAGTATCATGTCAGTATCATGGTTAGTATAATGTCAGTATCATGGTCAGTATCATGTCAGTATCATGGTTAGTATAATGTCAGTATCATAGTCAGTATAATGTCAGTATCATGTCAGTGTCATGTCAGTATCATGGTCAGTATAATGTCAGTATCATAGTCAGTATCATGTCAGTATCATGGTCAGTATAATGTCAGTATCATGGTCAGTATCATGTCAGTATCATGGTTAGTATAATGTCAGTATCATAGTCAGTATAATGTCAGTATCATGTCAGTGTCATGTCAGTATCATGGTCAGTATAATGTCAGTATCATAGTCAGTATAATGTCAGTATCATGGTCAGTACTAGTAAGACACCTCAGGGTGACATGCGACCTCGCCCTAAAGGGCGAGGTCGCGCCAATTCTTGACTATCTGGCCAACCACAGTGTTTCTCTGACGATTCTAGTTGTTATCATTCTGGGGGGAGTTTAGACTAGACTATCTCCATATATAGTGTTATCCACATCTCCATGTTTAGACAGCCAATGACTCCGGCCTAACAATGGCTACTTTCTATGACGGTAGTCCCATATGACATGATGGACTGGACTATCTCCATATATAGTGTTATCCACATTTCGTGTAGCCGCCCTGTACAGGAAGTGATGTCACAACTCGCTGACATCACACTGACATCACAGAGGATACGGAAGGACGGTCACGAGGATACGGAAGGAAGGAAGGAAGGAAGGACACTCAAGCGACACGGTTCTTCAGAGTATATGCGACATTCATTGTGATGGCACACTCACAGAATCAATTTTATGCCCATACATGGAGTTCCCTGACTATGTTATGTCAAAACATGCCCATATGTGGACATTACCAAATATGGGCATTTCCAGATATGTCCTTAATATTGATAACATTGGGACAGGGATCTCCATATATGGGCATAAAACGTATGTTAATTAGTAAAGCCAAGCTTGGGTTTGATGCCTTGGGATTTCTATATTTGGACATAAGTGTGTACCCAATAGGTCATCATCTGGAAAGGTAGGGTGTAAATCAGAGTAAAGCAGGCTTTTGAGCTTGTTAGGGCCAGAGATTGATGACATCAGAAATCCCCATATATGGGCATAAAGGGATTTTGCTTTTGGGAATACCCATATATGGCATTTTTATTTTATTTTATCCTTTATTAATAAAAATACATGTATGTATCCATATACATATGGAGTTCAATATTGATGTTTTTGGAGAAGGTATGTTGTAAATGTATGCTACTTAGTAAGGGGCCTCGGGTTAGATACTCTTTGTATGGCCTCTGGAGGTCCTTGGCGTCGGTTAGTAGTATGCCCAGCACATAAGATGTGGGACGTCACAAAGCCTGCGGCCATGTAGCATTTTCCATCAGGCCTGTTGGTTTTCTATGACGGTAGTCCCATATGACATGATGGACTGGACTATCTCCATATATAGTGTTATCCACATTTCGTGTAGCCGCCCTGTACAGGAGGTGATGTCACAACTCGCTGACATCACACTGACATCACAGAGGATACGGACGGTCACGAGGATACGGAAGGAAGGAAGGACACTCAAGCGACACGGTTCTTCAGAGTATATGCGACCTTCGGTCGCAATAATGTCAGTATCATGGTCAGTATAATGTCAGTATCATGGTCAGTATCATGTCAGTATCATGGTCAGTATCATGTCAGTATCATAGTCAGTATAATGTCAGTATCATGGTCAGTATAATGTCAGTATCATGGTCAGTATAATGTCAGTATCATGGTCAGTATCATGTCAGTATCATGGTCAGTATCATGTCAGTATCATGGTCAGTATCATGTCAGTATCATGGTCAGTATCATGTCAGTATCATGGTCAGTATAATGTCAGTATCATGGTCAGTATCATGTCAGTATCATGTCAGTATCATGGTCAGTATCATGTCAGTATCATGGTCAGTATCATGTCAGTATCATGGTCAGTATAATGTCAGTATAATGGTCAGTATAATGTCAGTATCATGGTCAGTATCATGTCAGTATCATGGTCAGTATCATGTCAGTATCATGGTCAGTATCATGTCAGTATCATGGTCAGTATCATGGTCAGTATAATGTCAGTATCATAGTCAGTATAATGTCAGTATCATTGTCAGTATCATGTCAGTATCATGGTCAGTATCATGTCAGTAGCATGTACGATACATTACAAAACATACTGGAATTAAGCTCAGTAGAATCATAAGGTATATTTACAGAGAAAGGATGTGCGACTAACTGACTATGATACTGACATGATACTGACCGTGATATATGACATAATATTGATACTGATTATTACGGTGTAACACTTATCTCAACAATATGAACAGTTGTTTCAATTGTTTAAATGCCTTTCCTAAAAACATTCCGCTCATATTCCCAAACCCCCAATAAGTCTGCCACTCCACAAAACCCTTGCAAAATCAAACGCAGCATTCAAAATCATGTTCTGTCTCATCAAAACCTTATTCTCTACAAAAATGTGATCAAGTAAATTGTCACTTTGTTACAGTAAGATTGTTACAATCTTACATTAAGTCTCTTCTCCTGATTGGGGCCAGAGAACCTCATTCATTGCATGCAAAAGCTAGGGGAAATATTGCCTTGCATGTCTTATCCAACCCTGGCAGGCATCTGCTAGAACAGGGTTCCCCAATAGGCGGCCCGCGGGCCATTTGCGGCCCGCGGGGGGCTACTGTCAGGCCCCCATCAACCCGGTAATAATGGTGGTATAAGAGCAGCAACAACACTAGTATATCATCATTGTCGGGTGGAAACCTTGTATCTCCAAATTTGTACGTTCTTTCGCAAAGCAAAGCCCTGCTTCATCATTCAAGGCCGTCTCACAAAAGTAGTGAAAACAGCAGATCTACAAGCACACAACGCCTCGCAGTGCGAGGCGTTGTGTGCTTGTAAATCGGCTGTTTTCACTAGTTTAAATCATTTTTAAAATGATAGATGCAAAACTATCGGTTTTGGACCTAAAAGATTTTCACCCGACAACGACGATATCTGAACTGTCGCTGGAGTAGCGGGAACGCCACCGTCGCCCCCTGCAATGTTGTGGCCTTCGGCTTGGTACCCTAGACATAATTCAATGTTGTGGCCCTCGGCTTGGTACCCTAGACATAATTCAACGTTGTGGCCCTCGGCTTGGTACCCTATAGACATAATTCAACGTTGTGGCCCTCGGCTTGGTACCCTAGACATAATTCAATGTTGTGGCCCTCGGCTTGGTACCCTAGACCTGGGGAAAACTAATTGGGGAACCCTGTGCTAGAATGTCTCCACATGCCTCTTCCGTGGCCTGCAGCAGGGTCATTCACTCATGGGGGATTGTGATAATACACCTTGCAGCACAACGCTGAAAATAATTATTCAATTAAATTAAGGAAAGGTGAATATCGGGATAGAAATGATAGAGAAACGTGTGGACAATCAATGAAACAGTCCCGGACCAGTCGAAACTGGCATTTTTCTCAACTTTTTTCATATCATGGATTAATATGTATTTGGGCACGGACCCTGAAAATATTTTTATAGAAGATAATATGTGTGTAGTTTTTTGTTTGTTTATTTTCAAAAATACCAATTCTACAAGGTCACAATGTGTCTTTTAGATCATCTATTTTTGAATATCCGATAAAATATAATTTAAGTGGTAAAACATATGTGATCCTATATTACAGTAACACATTTAGTTGGGGATGAAACCCCTGGACACCGCTTTGATTACAATTGCGTTCGAGCATTACTGGCTTTGGCCCCAGATTTACAACATGACGTTTACAATTGACAAATTCTCTTCCACTTCTCCCTCTCCCTCTGTTTTGTGATAGCCTACTTGAAGTTTAGCCAGGTGAGATTAACTGGTATGGATGAGTTTGACCAATTGGTAAATAAATAGGGTGGGACACTTTGGAGGCCATTGTTTTTCATGTTAATGATGAAAAAGATTGGACATTTTGCTAATTTATACGATTTATGTGAGAATATGGGATTCGCAATTCATATGTGCAAACTAAGGAATTGTGCTTAGAGATTTAAGACGTCTATAGTGTTGACGCATTATAGCGTCAGGTTTTCACCACTGTGAGCATACATTCTTCTAGTTTTTGTGTGCAAACAACTGAGGGAAAAAAAACTGTAATAGCTAATATACAAGTGGCCGATAGCACACATCTACACCTCCCCTACACTATTAATAGGACATGTCCAAATCACTGCTGTCGCATTAGTGGCTAACCGCTAAAGCAGGGGGAATTTAAGTGTTGCTAACTGAGCGTGCCTGGTTTATTATGCCTTGTGTGAATAATAAAACACCCCTCCTCCTATCTTTGCTCTCTCTCTCTCTCTCTCTCTCTATCTCTCTCTCTCTCTCTCTCTCTCTCTCTCTCTCTCTCTCTCTCTCTCTCTCTCTCTCTCTCCCCTGACACATACACTGCCTGTCACAGTATTCTCCATACATGGGTGAACTTGGCAGAGCACTTTGTTTGAACACTGAGTAGATTGCCATGTATCGTGAATATTTAACTTTCTCTGGCAGGGCCACGGCTAACGTTGTTACAGAGCGGGGCAGATTAAAAAAGACCCTCTGCCGCTGATTACACAGGGATGAGCAAACGTCTGCTCATGTGCATCTCTCTCTCTCTCTCTCTCTCTCTCTCTCTCTCTCTCTCTCTCTCTCTCTCTCTCTCTCCCCTCCCTCCGTTTCTCTCTGTCTGCTCTGTCGTTGGTTATAAAGATATCGGAAAATATCGGTGGAACAAAAACAAAATCGCCCTAAAATGAACGACAGCACAGAATGTGAACAAATGTACATGTTGTTGGGAATAGTACAGCATAATAGTATTGGATATGAAATGGACCACCTCCTCCTCCTCTAGTATTTTCTAGACATGTTGTATAATGAATGTGAGGGAGAAGAACAGTTTGCTGTTTTGAAACAATGTTCTGTCTTTTTTTTACTGCAAGTCATGGTGAGTCGCTGCATGCCAATGTAATACCTCCTCCTTCCCTCATCTCATTCTCCCTCCCAGTTCCCCTTCTCTCTTCCTCCTTTCTTTTCTAACTAGCTTCCTCTTCCCTCACTATACCCATAACCTCGCCTACCAGGCTTTCTCCCGGGAGAGAGCCTGGTGCTCGTTCACAACAGACCGTTTGGTTTCCGCCTAAAGCGCGGAAACCACTAGAAGAAGCGGCGTCGCTTTGATTTGGTTCCCACCGTTTGTTTCCCCAATCCCTATTAAAATGCTCGAGTAGCCTAGTGTGGTTTTGCCGGTCGCTAAAAGTTGGACTAAATCATGCATATACCAAACTAATTTTTCAAAAGCAAAACTACTCCGCATCGAGGAGTTTATTAGCTAGGCCATAAAAGTATGTCCTTGAGCGCAGGGGAATTATTTTGGGTTAAAACTGTTTCCGGTGGATATTTCCGGCCAAATTGTAGTCCTTGAGTACTACAACATGACGTTTTGTGGTTTCCGCTCCAGACCGGTTACAAACCCGAAAAGTGAAGTGATCCCAGACTACTATACCCACCCCCACCATATTGTCATTTGTCCCTCATTTCTTTTTCTCCTACTTTTCTCCTACTATGTACTCTCTCTTTCTCTCCTCCCCCATCCTCCTTCTCAGGCACGTGTCGTGCACACATAGACATCAAAGGGAGCTTGAGCCCCTGCCCTTTTATCTGTCTGTAAAAAGTGCCCTCTCAAGACCATGAATGCCAGTTTTTACTATGGTGAAAGAAATGCAAAACGCCCTCTTTCCATGCCATACCTGAAGCAAGCATTCAAGAGAATTGCCTTGTCCAAATTCTCTGAACTTGAATGCAGCATTTTATGTTGAAATAATTACGCTCTCTGTGTAGGAATCCACCATCCATCCATCAGTGTTGTACGGCATACAATATACATACTGTGTACAGAAAATAGCCGACCTCCAAGCTCCAATGCGTCGCGCTGCGTCGCGTTGTGAGCTTGGAGGTCTGCTATTTATCACCAAAAGGACCTTTTAGAAGTTTCAGCCCCTGCCTCTCTAACATTCTCTGCACTTCCCTGCTCCTGCTCCTCTCTCTCATCTTGTGCAGGGGAGCTCCCCCGGGGAGGGGAGGGTGTTTTCATGTAACACGCCAACAAGCTGAGGACGAGAGGCGAGGAGACTTAAGTGTCCCGCTAAACTGCTTGAGCTTTTTCTCTCTCCGTTTCTCTCTCTTTCTCTCGCTCACTCTTTCTGTCGCGGTGCGTTGTGTTGTGAGTTTGTTAGATCTGGGGGGGGAAAAAATCCTTAAAAAGATGTACCACTCGTTCTGGGAAATTGTAATGTCAGATTTAGGTAAGAAAATGGGTTGTCCGTAACTCACCTTTAACAAAAAGTAGTCAGGATTCTGTTGGTTCTAGATTTTCAAAACAAATCCTGAGGAAATATATCTCAATATTTTACCAGTAAGACACCCTAAGGGCGAGAAGCGAGAAGCGACCTCGGTCGCGCTGAAACAACAGAGACTGACACAATATGTCCATACATTGGGCATTCCAAGATATGGGCTTAATATTGCCATATATCCATATGGGCATAAAAGGGACAAGAACGGAGCGTGACATGAGGCGTGACTGAGTGACGCACATGAGCTGCAGGTTTTCATAGTAAATGCGACCTACGGTCACGACAAGCAGCTTACAATAAAGAGATGTGGCAACACTGCTCTGTTTCCCCACTGTTGGTTCTCTCCATCCCTCTCTCCTTCCTCTATTACCTCCTTCATTTCCTCCTCTCTCACCCACAAGACTGTGGGGCGGCATAGCTCAGGGGTAGAGAAACCGTTATTAGAGCACGAAGGGTTCCTGAAGGGTTACCAGTTCGAATCCGGGCTCCCCCTGAGTTAATGTCAAAGGGTCCTTGGGCAAGATTCTGAACCCCACATTGCTCCCGGTGAGCAGGTTGGTGCCTTGCATGGTTTCCTCTGCCACCGGTGTATGAATGTGTGCGTGAATGGGTGAATGTAATGCACAATCTATGTAAAGCACTTTGGATAAAAGCGCTATATAAATGCACCATTTACCATTTACTGTTAGCTCGCCACATTCGAGTCACATTCTAAACGGGTTGTGTTGTTTTATTTTGGACTTGTCAGTAAAGCGTAAACCTCTCTACTCTCTCTCTCTCTCTCTCTCTCTCTCTCTCTCTCTCTCTCTCTCTCTCATGCTATGCTTTCTTTTTCGGTTTTGTCTTTTGAATATTTGCTGGTGTCGTGATGGATGGAAAATTTACCTCTTTACCCTGATGTCCCTATTTTGGACATGTCATTACAAGCTCACATAAGCTTGTACATCAGCTATTTTTGAAGAATGTTTCTATCTACTTTTTATTTTCTTTCTATTGTCAAATATCTGGACAAAACGACAAATACAGAGACTGGACATCTGCTGGGTGGAGGTTCAGTCTCTCACTTGAAGACACGGGACATCTAGTTCATCTAAATGTACATTTAAATTAAGCTAAATGGACATAAGCAATAACAGTAAGGACAGAGTATTATTGTGATGAACTGAACTACTCAATGTGTGAACTAACTAAATTCCTATTGCAGAATCTGACCAAGTGGATATTTTGCTCTTGCGTCATACGTGGGGAATGGGAAACCCCACCTGATGGAATACGACGTAAGAGAAATATAGAGAATATAGTGTGTAATATAAAAAGTAGACTTTTGATCAGGCTTCTTTGAAAAGGCTAACAGGACCAAGCTTCCTAATGGGCCAAGGCCAGTCCTTCACAACAGTCCCTGTGGATTTTCCATTAGCCTATCATAAGGTCAAGGCCTACGGGCCAGACCCATGCCAGCAGCGGGCCCATTACTCCTGAAGGAAATTGATTATTGATTGGGACCGACGACAGAGCTGATTGAGGGAGGGGGAGCGAGAAAGGGAGACAGAGAATGAGAGAATTAATAGAGAAAGAGGGAGAGAAGAGGGTTCGATAAGGGATGACTGAAGCATGTCACAGCAGGGATATTGGTTGGATTGGAATCGAAACAGAAAAGTGGCACATTTACATAGTCTTATTATGAACTCTGTTCCCAGCCAGATTGACAGATTGTCTCAGCTCCATACTTTGTTCCTGGCTTTTTCCGCAGGTAAAGTTATTTTCTTTCCTTTCCTTTTCTTTCCTTTTCTTTTCTTTTCTTTTCTTTTCTTTTCTTTTCTTTTCTTTTCTTTTCTTTTCTTTTCTTTTCTATCCACCCTTCAATGCATATACTATAATACTCCCTGCTCTCTGCATAATTTGTGCGGCTGTACGTGTTTAAGGCAGGGGTCTTCGACGTTTTCAGGCCAAGAGACATAGATGAAGCATAGGTTTTTGGCTGAGACATACCGTAGATGAAGCAGGGACCCCCACTACATATTGTATGAAATTGTGTTGCAGATTAAACCTTTTCATGGATTTCATAGATAGTTCCATAGACTTCATATCATCAGTAGTATGTGTATTTACCACATAAACCACTTAAAAAATGTTAATGCTTAGTAAACTTGACCTTTCACTCTGTACTTTGTCTACTCTTTTTCCCCTCTACAAGCTATTTGCCGAAAATAGCCGATCTACAAGCTCACAACGTTGGAGCGTTATGAGCTTATGGATCTGCTATTTTTGGCAAATGTTCTGCCCAGAATAGGGATGCTATGCTATGGTTCAAGTGGTTAAATGTAAAAAAAAACAGGGCAAAACGTTTCTATCACACAATGATTTGGAGGACCCCCTGTTGTAACTCTGAGGACCCCCTAGGGGTCCCAGACCCCCTGTTGAAGACCTCTGGTTTAAGGTACTATATTATATTGTGTTCATCGGCATTATGGGCAAGCATATGCGTGCATGTGCGTGAGAGCGAGCGCGTGTGCGTGCATGAGAGAGAGAGTAGAGAGAGAGACGTCTAAGAGCACACATGCATGTGCGTGCGTCAGTGTGTGTGTGTGTGTGTGTGTGTGTGTGTGTGTGTGTGTGTGTGTGTGTGTGTGTGCGTGTGTGTGTGTGTGTGTGTGTGTGTGTGTGTGTGTGCGTGCGCACACACACACGCGTGTGCATGCGTGTGTGTGAGGTCTAAGTTCCTGCAGTGTTGACAGCTTCCTTGCATGTCCGGGCCACTCCAGACAAACCAAGGTTTGGTTTAATCTTATAATGGCTGAGAGAAGGCCTCCTTAAAGCAAATCACAATGCATTGACCAAAAGACTCATGCATTATTCACAATCACAGTCCATCGTTTCTCTTTTTTTCTCCCCTTCATATTACACAACACTAGTCACACAGGCCTGCACGCACGCACGCACCCACGCACGCACGCACGCACGCACGCACACACACACACACACACACACACACACACACACACACACACACACACAAGCATGCGCAGTTGTGCATGCATTGCATGCAGT
>NC_137811.1:33287063-33290053 GCF_963921795.1 Nannobrachium achirus | reverse complement strand
GTGCCGCGCTGTCGAGCTTGTAGATCTGCTATTTTTGAAAAATCGTGAAAAAAAAGTCTTTGAATATTTTGAATAAGTCCTTCTAAGGTTTTTTTTCTTCAAAAATTCTATCTATTTGGCCACGGACCCCCATCTCAAAACATTTAGTTCCAGGGACCCCCCCAGAAGCAAAATTTTAGTTACATATGTTCGCTTAAAAAGTACATAATATTCAAAAATGTGCACACATTTTCACGACCTTTCAAAAGCTAAAGTATAACATACTAGGACCTTGAGCTCTAGTAACTCAGTCCCACTTTCACCCCCCATGTGACGCCCCTGAGCACAGATATCTCAGTCCCTCTCTCTCTCTCTCACTCTCTCTCACACACACGCACGCACACGCACACGCACACACACACACACACACACACACACACACGCACGCACGCACGCACGCACGCACACACGTGTCTTCCTGTAAGCCCACCTGGATTCCCGCTGCCAGCATATATGCCAGCCAGCCAGCCAGAGACTCGGCCCGATTAATTATCCTGCTGCTAATTGAATGTAGAGGGACTCTACAGGGATGGGTCATTAAACTGATGCAGCCTATGTTTGTCTCCACTGTTTATCTATCCACAGCCCAAAGATACATCACACACACCACACACAGGCACACGCACACAGACACACGCACGCACACACACGCACGCACACACACGCACGCACACACGCACGCACGCACGCACGCACGCACGCACGCACGCACGCACGCACGCACGCACACACACACACACACACACACACACACACACACACACACACACACACGCACACACAGACACAGCCATAGATATGCGTGCTGATACAGTATGTGTATACTGTACACACAAATGAGTACAGTATGTCGTACATACGGTGCATGTGATGTAATATACACGTGTTCACATGCACATACAACAGTAAACTCCAGAGTGTTCATTTCATGGACCCAATCTTTACAGAGTTGAATTACTGTAACACTCAGGATTTTACTTTGTACAAAGCACTCGTTTGGTTTTCCTCGTGGAAAGGCTGCCATCATTCTGATGTCACAGACTGAACACATGAAATCTGAGATCCACATTGGATTTAGTCCGTTCCCACATGGATTGCGAGATCTACGATTCACATGTTTTCGGAAATTGTGATACTGGTACACAGGGACGTGCAGAGAATGTTAGAGAGGCAGGGGCTGAAATTTCTAAAAGGGCCTTTTGGTGAAAAGATCGAAAATAGCTGACCTCCAAGCTCACAATGTGTCGTGCTGCGGCTCGTTGTGAGCTTGGAGGTCTGCTATTTTCGATGCTTGATTTATACACAGAGAGGGCAATCATTTTAACATAAGATGCTGCATTCAATTGCAGGAGAGTTCAATTCTCTTGAATGCTGCCTTCGGGTATGGCATGGAAAGAGGGCATTTGCATTTCTTTCACCAAAGTAAAAACTGCATTCATGGTCTGGAGAGGGCACTTTTTTACAGACTGTTAAAAGGGCAGGGGCTCAAGCCCCCTTTGATGTCTACTGTATGTGTGCACGTGCCTGCTGGTACAATACCAATTAAGCTTGTGCTGCAAGCAGGGGGTTAAAGGATATTAAAACAAGAGTACAGATTCTTCTGCAAAATAATAATAATATAATTTTTATCCCAGTCTGCGTTAAGCCTGATTCATACTTTTGCTGATCTACAAGCTCAGGCATGGCATGGGACACCGCCGCACGATTGAATATAAATTAGGCGTTAGATCACTAGCACACCGAGATTCCCTACAGCGGCTTGGCTTTCCTCAGGGTAAAGGCTGCCAGGCTTGTCACATAATCAAAGCAGAACACGTGCCTATTGTTTTCAATTATAGGTCTACCCAATGCTGATGGCGTAATGTATGCATGGCAGCAAGCTCCTGCAGCCCACTTGAGTCATCTCGGAAGAAGGACAATAATGTATTGAGTCATCAAATGTATTAATTTTTCCCCCGCCGTTAATTTCTAATGAGACTACTTGAAGTGTGCTCTCTCCCACTGACAAAAGGGCTGACATTAACCCATTTAGGCCTAGAAATGATTGAATGCTTTAACCAGTGAAAAATAGCAGATATACAAGCTGCAGCGCGGCACCGAGTGCCGCGCTGCGAGCTTGTAGATCTGCTATTTTTGAAAAAGTCGTGAAAATGTGTGCAAATCTTTGAATATATGTATTTTTCAAAGCGAGCGTTTGTAACTCACATTTTGCTTCTGGGTGGTCCCTGGAACTAGATATTTTGAAATGGGGGTCCGTGGCCAAATAAATATCATTTTGGGGGTCCTTCACATGAAAAGGTTTGAGAACCACTGACATAGTAGTCTCTCAAGAACAGACTAACTGAGCTCCAGTTAAGTGAAAAGGACCTTTTCTTTGATGATGGCTGGCCAGATTGCTGACATAGTTTTTCCAAAAATCTTAGAAGGATTCAAAAGACACTTATAGAATCGGGTCAAAATTCTAATTTTCGCGATTTTTCAAAAATAGCAGATCTACAAGCTCGCAGCGCGGCACTCGGTGCCGCGCTGTGAGCTTGTATATCTGCTATTTTTCAATAGTTAAAGCATAAACTATTGCGTCATAATGTGTTCAGGCCTAAATGGGTTTTAATACAAAAGACAAACACTACAGCGCTGAGGATCCGATAACTTACACACACAGACACACACACATACATACATACACGCACACACACATGCACGCACACAGCACGTGCTGGGGCCTTATGAAAGCCGTATTAATAGAATGTATACAGGGTGTAATTAATGCAAAGCACTTTAGGTGTGACGAGCGGGCCCTTGGTCTCGGCATTAAGCCTACATTGTTTCAGTGCTAATGAGAGGCCTCTCAGGGGAAGAACATAGTCAATGGCAGCCGCTCCTCTCATCTTGTCTTCTTCTTCTGCGTCTTTGTCTTTATTGCCCGCTACCATGTTATTGGTGCCATGTGA
>NC_137811.1:33277063-33282063 GCF_963921795.1 Nannobrachium achirus | reverse complement strand
TTCTTTAACAGTAGAACGACAAGCGGGCCCCCCCCATCTATTGGCGCCCGTCAAACAATCCGGCCGATTTTATGGCTGACTTTCAATCACCTGCCTTGTAAAGCCCGGGAACACATGTTCCCTATTGATCACCAATCAATGATCAATTAAGCAAGCCATTTGTCCAATTAGAGGCGGAGGGGTCCGCCCGGACCACGGCTTATTCAGCTGTTTGATTGGAGGGGGCGTGCGGTGTGTGCAGAGGGAATGTCCTGGCCTGCATAATTGAGCAGACGCAGGTCTTTAAACACTTATCTCATCCATGTCCAATCGCGCGGCCCGCTTGGGGTTGCCAGCAGGGAAAATCTGTTCCTGACAACAGGCCAGTTCACTTACATGGTGTGTGTTTTATCCACAGCTCAGGCAGTGGCGTCAGTTCAGCAAATGCTAGGGTATGGCAAAGATGGGAGTTCCTCATGGAAAAGAGGCATTACATTTTGTATAACATGGTTCTATTGTGAAAATAGCCGATCTACATGCTCACAACGCCTATTTTCACAATGTCTGAAAAAAAAAATAGTATTTTTTTTTTTTTTACACAGGTTTCTACGGTTTCTTGGGCTGGCAGCCTGGAATGGTTGTTCAAGTGCAGCTAAACTTGGCATGTTAGTAAACGTGCCACAATTAACAATAATGCATTGCACCTGTGCAGCTGACCTGTGGAACCTGGGAATATACCATTTTGTCAAGATGGGGAGAATACAAGTGTGGAGAATATAATTATAATACCTTGTTAAAGTGACCATTATGTTAAATTTTGCATTTGTAGTTATTTTACAGTAATTTAACAACATAATAACCATGCAGCGCAGACAGACAAAGAGACATTCATGGATTTACATTTAAAAGTAACTTCTATTTTCCCCCCTGGACCCAGGGTATGGCAGCTGCATACCCCTGCCATACCCAATTGACGCCCCTGAGCTCAGGTTTCTTGTGGTGAACATTTTTTGTTAAAATTAAATGTTTGCCACCCACGGACATGTAAAATGAGACAACAATACAAAATGGACAATAATATTAACAGAAACACATTAAGAGATTGCCCTGAAAGACCATAATGGGTTTGTAACTCTGAGCGTGTACAAATGGAGCCAAATGGGACCCGCATTTGTACACTCTTAGAGTTAAGGGAGACCGTAAGGGAGACTTGTACTATCGTATCAGTGTCATACATATCGTCGTTGTCGGGTGAAAACCTTGTATGTCCAAAACTGTTTGTTTTGCATTATTATTTTAAAAATGATTTAAACTAGTGTGCTTGTAGATCGGCTGTTTTCACTACTTTTGTGCGACGGCCTTGTATGATGAAGCAGGGCTTTACTTTGGGAAAGACCGTACAAATTTGAAACTTGGAGATACGAGGTTTCTGCCCGACAGTGACGATATTCTGAAGAAATCTGGAGACTTGACATTCAGTAATTGTGGGCTTGTTAAAGCGAGCACATACGTATGTTATCTTCATTATTTATCTATCAAGTTCTCCTCAAAATGACGTTAAGACATCTATCAGTCAAGTTCTCCTTGACAGCTAGGCAGGGCCCTTAGCCAATGAGGTGCAGCCAAAGGGTAGATCTTTGTGCCCATACATGGTGTTACAGTACATGTTTCGTAGAAACAATATTTCTAGTTAGATATTAAGAACAAAATAAGAATATTATAATGGTGTGTAAAAAAGATAATCAAACATTTGCCACGGTCCGGGTACGGACATGTTGATGACCCCTGCTTTGTACAACGTGGGGTCCAGGGACCCTCAGGGGTCCTTGAGGGGGTCCAGAATAGATGACCCCTCCAGGACTATAAGGATGCTTTGTGCTTGGACCCAAGGAGTCGGCCGTCGGCCTCCTCAATACAACAGCTGATCACACTTATTGGAGATAGACCTTTTTGACATTCCTGAAGTGCATTACGATGGGGAGGGGCTGGGCTTGAATGCAACAGGGCTCCAAACCCAACACCCCCACACCCCAGCCCCCATGCATGTCACCCCCATCACCCATCATGTCCCATGTCCCTCCCCCTGTAGTTGTCCCTACCAAAGGGGGGCGCTCTCTCACCGGCCACCATGCATCCTCCAACATCTCGGAAACATCTTGAACCCCATGAACCTCTTCACCTCCTCCTCCTCCTCCTCCTCAGACTATACTTCATGATCTCAACACTTATTTGAGGCGAGGATCTGTTTATTTGGGTCAAATAGTCGCGGTTATCTCAGGGAGAGAAATAAAAGAGGAAAGGGGGGGGGGGGTACTCCTGCCCCCACACACCCCTCCCCCACATCTTCACCCCCTCCTCCTCCTCCTTCACTTTTTTTCCCCTTCTTTTTTTCACCCATTTAACCAGTCGGCGACAATCGGAGCTGACAGAACGATGGGAAACAATGGGGCGGGGTCAGCGGAGGGGGTGACCCCGGCGGGGGCAGTGCAGAGATGATAATAAAGCGCCACCCCGGCGCAATAGTCCCGCCTGGCACCCTTTGTTCCCGTCGGCCAGTGAGAAAATGGGGACACTTTAGCTCTCCTCTGTACCCCCCGCAACCCCCCCCCCCCCCCCCCCCCCAACCTCTTTGTTGTTTCCCCTTAGGGATGGGACGATAAGTGATATTATCGTTTATCGCGATAAAAAACACTCACGATAATCGTGTTGTGGAGATTTAATATATCGTGGTATCGTCCTCCGTCATGCACTGGGATCGATTCACCTTTTATTTGCCGAGCTGCATATCCGGTACCACTTAAACCCTCTATAATTGGGAAAAGGTACGTACCTGATACAGTCTTTTTTCACTCTCAATCAAAAGTCTTTGCCAAAACATAGCTGATCTACAAGCTCACAACGCGTTGTGAGCTTGTAGATCTGCTATTTATTGGCAAATGTTCCGCCCCAGGATAATGGATTTTGATTATCGCGATAATATCGTAAATCGCGATTTCTTTTGTCACAATAATCGTGATATGACATTTTCATATCGTCCCATCCCTATTTCCCCTTCTCCCTCTCCCTCTCTCCCTCTCTCTCTCTCTCTGTCCACATTTGCTCTTTTCTCACTCTTTTCGGGTCTCTTTATGTTACTGTTCGGCGGCAGAGAGGGGGGCGCGCACACACAGAGTGATAAAGCGACTGACGGGCCACTTCGCCTGCCATTTTCTTTTTTCCCCTTTTTCAAGCTTTTCTTTCCCAGAGTGTCACCGTCTATGACTGCCTGACACTCAGGTCGCTGATTGACAGAGGGGCGTGGATGTGTGTGTGTGTGTGTGTGTGTGTGTGTGTGTGTGTGTGTGTGTGTGTGTGTGTGTGTGTGTGTGTGTGTGTGTGTGTGTGTGTGTGTGTGTGTGCGTGCGTGCGTGCATACTTGCGTACGTGCGTGCGCGTGCGTGCACACGCGTGTGTCTGTCGAATCGTGTTTGCGTGTCTTTAGCGGCGTGTATATGTCTGCCTGAATGTTTGGGAGCGCAGGAGAGACCGAGCGTGCACGATTTGAGTGCGTGTCTGTCTGGCCCCGCTTTGTTGGGGCTCCGGGGGTCCGTGAGAGTTTGTGGGACCCATGTGGTCGAGGAGGGTGGATGTCAGACAGGGAGAGTGGAGAGCATTAAGTGTGAGAGGGTGACAGGGGTGTGTGTGTGTGTGTGTGTGTGGTGGGGGGGAGGGGAAGGGTGGGGGGGTCATTCCCCCACTCCTTCCTGGCCTGTGTCTCTCTTGCTGTGACAGTTTGGAGGTTTCACACTTAGCTGCCCTCATGCGTTTGGCTGTCTGTCTGCGGCGGCCGGGTTCCCACGTGAAAGTGCGCTCTCGCAGTCCCCGCGGACGGACGCGCGTCCGTCCGGCCGACCGTTGGCCGTGGCAGCACTCAACAACCAATGCAAGGGGCCGAGACAGAGACGGAGACTGACAGAGACAGACAGAGACGTGAGACTAACAGCTGTGCCCAGACCTGCATGTGCATGAGGACACCAGCGTTGCACTTCCTCAGAGCAGAACACCTCCCCTGGTTCCCAGGCCAGACGGCCCCTCCGTGACCTCATACAGGACTTGTTTACATCCACTAATTAATTACACATGTACTGTGTTTTGGTCCCCCGAGCCGGAACGTTTGTTTTTGAGGGTGCTGAGAATATAATAGTAATCAGAGAACGGGAATGGGGTTTGACGATTTACTTTTATATTTTTACTGTATTGTTACTTTTGGTAGTTTTGCACTTGGAATAAACATTAAGAAGTACTAAAAGGAACTACATTGCATTAATAACACATACTGACATTTATTCAGTTATATTGTCGTTGTCGGGTGGAAACCTCGTATCTCCAAGTTTCAAATTTGTACGTTCTTTTGGAAAGCAAAGCGTTGCTTCATCATACAAGGCCGTCGCACAAAAGTAGTGAAAACAGCCGATCTACAAGCACACAACGCCTCGCGGCGCGAGGCGTTGTGTGCTTGTAGATCGACTGTTTTCACGAGTTTAGTTCATTTTAATATGATAAATGCAAAACGAACGGTTTTGGACATACAAGGTTTTCACCCGACAACGACGATATGTCGGTTTTTGCCATGGTCAATTGTCACTAAGACACATCCTGCATGCACTTGAAATTATGGATATGTTTTTTTTTTTTTTTTTTTACTTTCCTAAATCCCACAGGTTACCACCGCGTCACCCTGGGTATTGTTATAGTCGTGTCTGACAATGTGTTCCATAACGGTAATCGTATGCGTTATTATTGCTATATCTACTGGAAAATGTCAACGCTGGTTCACTTCATCCTCTCTTCAAATATCAGACAAATACACAGTTAGCATAATTAGAGGTCACGCACCGGCAATTATGAAGCGGCATTCCCCCTTTCTCACTGGGCTCATCATAAATGTATGATAATTTAATAATTTTTGCCACTGGTGTCATATATGGATGATTGATTAGAGAGAGAGAGAGAGAGAGTGAAGAGGGGGGTCAGAGTGAGAC
>NC_137811.1:33257063-33274563 GCF_963921795.1 Nannobrachium achirus | reverse complement strand
CATCCGTCCGTCTTGGGCCATGGACCACGACTACAGATCCCATAGCCTGCGGGGACTGTGACGCCATGACACTACAGATCCCATGGTGAAAATGTTCATAAACAGCTTGACGTTGGGAAACGTGAAGAATCAGCCCGTGAGAAAGTTCAGATGGATTGGTCAACCCAGATGTGTCAGCTTTGTTCATTTAATGGAAGGAGTGCACTGGCTAAAGCCAAAGGAGGAGGTTTGGAGCTAATGGGCATATATTATGGATGTAAAATGTTAAACAGCAACAATGATGTAATGTGTTGTACTGTATTAGGCATAGTCATAAAATACGTTACACTCGGTCATTGCCAAAGACAGGGCACCATGTGAGGTTTTGTCACCCACATGCTTCACCCATCCTTTGACTTTCCAGTTACTCACAGCTCATCTTATGTAAGCTTCCTCATTATCAGTCCAAACAAGGATTTAATTTAGTCAATTATGAAGGGGAACACAGGTTCCGGAAAGTGTAAAAATCCTGGAAATCGAGTATAAGGACTTGTTCTGCAGACTCTGGTTGTAAAAAGAAAAGGCACTTCGGAAAACGAGAACATGAATAAAAATGTTTCACGAAATGTTGGCGCGGGGGAGCGAGGGGGGGGGAGAGGGGGGGGGGCGCAGAGTCTCGAACAAGAAACATCCATTTAGCCATGGTTTCTTCATATAAATAAATAAATAAACGTTCAGCATGACTAAACTGTGCCGCCACATCATCATACCTTTTCTGTCTGATACGTCCCGCTGTATGCACAGGGGAGAGATTTTTTTTTTAAGATTAAGCACAGTATATGCCTGTGCAATTTACTCTAGTCTATACTGTCCCGGAAATGTCCCCTGTGTGTAATGGTTTCCCCAAAAGAACAGTATAAAAAGGACCTTATTGGAGTTCATGACACTTTTGAAAAAAAAAAAACACTGCATACACAAAGCAAGCAATACTCCCTCTTATATATCGTCACAGTCGGGCAGAAACCATCATATCTCCAAGTTTCAAATGTCGTGCGTTTTTTTCGTGAAGTAAAGCCCTGTTTCATCATACAAGACTGTCGCACAAGACAAGTGAAAACAGCCGATCTACAAGCACATAACGCCTCGCACGTTATGTGCTTGTAGATCGGCTATTTTCACTATTTTAAATCATTTTTTTAAATGATAAATACAAAGCGAACGGTTTTGGACATATAAGGTTTCCACCCGACAACGGCGATGTTGTCCCATGGCATTCCAGCAATTTCTACAGACTTGTTCATTACTTTCAGATGAGTGTTCCACAGGCTGTGTGGGACTGTATAGGTTGCCATCTGTGTCCTGCTGCTGGGGGGGGGGACATCATAGGGGGGACATGTGCCGCCGTACAATTGAAAGGGGATGGGAGAGTGTGACAGTCGACACATGGCTAAGCAGGCCTGCAGATGCTCTATTGATCTAATTGACTGGACAAGCCGGGGGGGATCAATGAGGGTGATCAGCGAGCCCCCGAAGTCCAATAACCTGCACAATGACTTCACTTCTCACCTCATCCAGATGTTCCTGGACCCATTATCCAACCACTTTCAACCTGGCAGCGCTATTCGCAGCATGTCCTCACAGGAGGACGTTTTATAAAGATTTTCTAAACAATTCAAGATATTCAAGACAATTTCTTTTCTAAAAAAGATGTTTGTAGGAAATACAAATAAAAATAGCCCATCTACAAGCTCACAACACATTGGATGTGTTGTGAAATATATAAGGTAGGGTTAAAAGTTATAGCTGAAGATGCCGATTAGGAGCTCAAACGAACAAGGTTAAATTAGAAGTACTATGTAACATAGGCCTGTATACTTACTACAGAATTGAGCACCTTCTCAGGCACTATGTCCCGAGAAGGAAAAAAATTGTACGTTTACTGCCCTGATTTCAACATGTACGGTAAAGGTCACATTTAAAACTAGAAAGGAGGCCACAAAGTGCTGCACTGATTTTCGAGAGTCATCGTTTGCATCCCTATTGGGTCAGGCCATGCAACCCCTTTCTTACTTATTTACCACAGTACTTACCTCTTTCATGGTTCAGTTCCAGGTAAGGAACTTAGATCACTCATAAACACCCAAATGCCAACCTGCCAAATGTGTACGCACTACCCAACACATCCATGCATGCGCGCACACACGTACACACATGTACACACATTACTATACTTGAGGACGTCAACATTTTCGAGCGGAATCTAAAGTAGTTGAAGATGTACAAGCTCACATCGGCTATTTGTCTTTGTGCAACAACATAACTCTGACATAATAACCCATAAAGTTACCTCTAAATGAATAGTTCATAATTGTAAACCTACCTCTAAAGATCTTTTTTGAACATGAAAACAACCATTTCTCATTTGATGACCAAATGATATACATCTGGGGCATTTAGCGCTATCATGTAGTAATACAAGCACACACACACACGCACGCACGCACGCACGCACTCACGCACGCACGCACGCACGCACGCACGCACGCACGCACGCGCACACGCACACGCACACGCACACGCACGCACGCACACACACACACACACACACACACACACACACACACACACACACACACACACACACACACACACACACAGAGAAGCTCGCTAACCTTCTGCCCATCCTCCCCTCTCCCTTCCTATATCCTCATCATTCTCTCCATCTGTGGTTGTTGATTGACAGGTGCTGAGCAGAGGAGAGGGACCTCAGAAGCCAGGCTATGGGGTCGAGGCCCCAGGGCCTCCTGGGCTCCTGCGGCCCCTAAGCCCAGCCAAGGGGCCCATTGAGGGGCCAAGAGATGCTGCATTGTCTGGAGCCCCTTGATTGTCAGACGGCAAAGTCAGTGTGTGCGTTGTGGAGTGGATGGGAGGATATGCATGACTAGATGGAGAGAGAGAGGCATGCCAGACACATATGCGCTAGCATGCACGCACACAGATACACACACCCCACACAGCACAGCACGCACGCATGCAAGCACGCACACACAGAGAATAGCACTAAGATGCACATGCAAACAGTCTTTACTGGTTCAAACACATAACCAGGGCCGGCTCAATGGAAGGGCCGAATTTTCAGGCTGTTGAACAAGCGTTAAAAACTGTGAAACGCGTCCGTGAAGCGTCTCTTTTCAGCCCCGGAGGGGCACCGAAATGGGTCGTAGCACCGTCCGGGCATCACAAAGGGTTAATCTGGCACTGCACATAACATGCAAAGAATACACTCGGAGAAACAACAGCACCCTTCGACTGGCAGCAGCCTGTCTGACGTCATTTACACATCCTACCTGCCCCCCCCCCCCCCCTTTTCTAAATCCCAATAGGCTTTTTTCATATCGCGTCATGTAAGAACTGTGTTCCAAAAATAAACAAGCTACTCTATTGTCAGGAGTGTATTGTAATTTTAATTCAGTGGAAAAAAGTGCACATTTCTGACTGAAATGGTTTTTCATGAATTCATTATACACTATCAACAATAGAACAATGTTTTTTTGTTTTTTTAGTCTTGAGTCTCATCTCCACCGAACTGAGTTATAGAATCACACACATGCTCAGTTCAAGTTCAGTTCAAGTTTTTGAGCACATGAGTGCCCGTGCATGTGCAGTGTGCAGTGCACACACACACACACACACACACACACACACCACACACACACACACACACACACACACACACACACACACACACACACACACACACACACACACACACACACAGAAAGAGAGAAACTTCCACTAATAGAGCCAGACCTCAGTCCTGCTCAAGACCCTGCAGAGCCCTGCTCTCAACCCCACCACTGCATGCTCCATGTTAATGTATTAGGTCTGAGGTGTGTGTGTGTGCATGTGCGCCGCGCGCTCGTGCGCATCGTGCCTGTGTGTGTGCACGCATCTTAAGTGCACCTCTTGCTGTTTGTCCATGTATTGCATGTGTACAGCAGCCTCAGACAGAAGTGGCATAAATGCGTCACCTAAACATTTCATCTAAAGCCAGATGAAGAATGTCATGCTTGAGCGGCGTGCGTTCACATGGCCTGGAATGATCAAACACAGCCTCCGTGCTTCATTCCCGGGCAAAGCTTGGCTCGTGCGCAACATGTGGTAGAGAGAAAAGAAGAAAAAACAAGCGAGGGAGGATGAGTCTTTCCTCCCCTGTGCACTGTCCACGATCCACGTGCACACCTTCCTAGCAGAGTGACTGGCAGCCACCAGAGGCTCACCCATGCACCGGCGCTGTCAGAAGGATGCGCGTTCCTTAACCTGGTCTTCATGGCTTTGCCCAGCAACAAGACTGGGAAGGAGTGGTGTGTACTGTAGGCAGACCCCTCCCCGGACCAAGCCTTCACCCCAAAGCAGAGGCTCATGGAACGAACGCTGGTGGTCTTGTGTGTGTGTGTGTGTGTGTGTGTGTGTGGTGTGTGTGTGTGTGTGTGTGTGTGTGTGTGTGTGTGTGTGTGTATCTGTGCGTGAGTGTGTGTGTGTGTGTGTGCGCACCAGAGGCATCAATTGTGTATGGCAAGCTACAGGAGGAAAACGATAAAATGTACTTCTTAAAATAAATTCATCATGCCTGTTGCTAAGGTATGGCAACATGACTGGTGTCTTGCACGCGCGCGAAGTTGCCATACCTTAGCTGTTGCAGAACTGACGCCACTGGTGTGTGCGTGTTTGCAAGGACGATGTGCACTCGCGAGAATGTGTGTTTAAGAAGAGGTAGACCTGTGTGTGTGTGTGTGTGTGTGTGTGTGTGTGTGTGTGTGTGTGTGTGTGTGTGTGTGTGTGTGTGTGTGTGTGTGTGCGTGCGTGCGTGCGTGCGTGCGTGCGTGCGTGCGTGCGTGCAGTGTGCAGGGAGGAACACACAGTGTTATATTTGCATGGTAATGACCCCTCCAGTGGCCCCTGAGGCAGGGCCCTCTGCTCTACCCTGAGATCAATTAGGATCCGTGCAGGCCCTGACGCCCACCCTACCCTGCTGCCCACACTCCCTCTCTCCCTCTTCTCTCTGCACTCTCTCTCTTCTCTTTCTCTCTCTCCCCATTCTCCCTCTCTCTCTCTCTCTCTCTCTCTCTCTCTCTCTCTCTCTCCCCCCTTCCTCATATCCATCACCTGCACCTTCGACTTCCCACACCTCCCAGCACCCCACTCCCACACACTCCACACACACACACACACACACACACACACACACACACACACACACACACACACTCACACACACACACACACACACACACACACACACACACACACACACACACACACACACACACACACACACAGGAGGATGGGAGGATGGAGGAGGAGGAGGAAATGGAAATGGAGGAGAGAGAGAGAGAGAGAGAGAGAGAGAGAGAGAGAGAGAGAGAGAGAGAGAGAGACAGAGAGAGAGAGAGAGAGAGAGAGAGAGAGAGAGAGAGAGAGAGAGAGACAGAGAGAGAGAGAGAGAGAGAGAGAGAGAGGAAGGGTGACAGCAGAAAGAATGTCACTGTGTGAGTGTGTGTGTGTGCGTGCGTGCGTGCGTGCGTGCGTGCGTGCGTGCGTGCGCGCGTGCGTGCATGCGTGCGTGCGTGCGTGTTTCGGGTCTGTCAACACAGTTGTTCTGCATTGCCTGCTAAAGCCACTCCAGCTGATGGTTTGTGATGGTTTCATTGAAAAGAAATGACCAGAAATCAACCGTTCAACCAAAAACGGTGTTATACTGTATATTATTAAGGGTATTACACACCAGATATGTGAGCTTGTAGATCTGCTATTTTCAGACGCAACACCCGAGCACAACCAAACATAAAATGACATGTCTTAGTTCTACTGGATCTCTTCTCCACTCGTCCCTCCCTAACATTTTAGTCTAGTTTTATTTGTAGACAGAATTGTCAGTAATAAGCATATTTATTAACATTAGTTTTAGGCTAGGTTTAGGTTTTCGTCAGTGTAAAAAGGCAGTCGAAGAAGATTTTCAGTAGTTTTAGTCGACAAATGGACAGTGCTGTAGGGATGGGACGATATGCGTTATTATCGCGATAAAAAACACACACGATAATCGTATCGTGGAGATTTAATTTATCGTGATATCGTCCTCCGTCATGCACTGGGATCAATTCACCTTTTATTTGCCGAGCTTCATTTCCAGTACCACATAAACCCTCTATAATTGGTAAAATTGGTTTTAATATACATACTTGATACAGTCTTTTTTTTCACTCTATCAAATGTCTTTGCCAAAAAATAGCCGATCTACAAGCTCACAACGCGCTGCGTTGCGACGCGTTGTGAGCTTGTAGATCTGCTATTTTTTGGCAAATGTTCCATTGTTCCATCGTTCCAAATGTTCCAAATGTTCAGTTTATTATCGCGATAATATCGTAAATCGCGACTTCTTTTTTCACAATAATCGGGATATGATACCTACTGTGCTGCTCATCCCAAATGCTGCGTCCCCATGCACCCATGTATACACAGCTCCCCTTATTTGCCCTCTTCGTGTTTCTATTTCTAAAAAAAGACAAAAGCTGGGGATATCCGTGGCAGGAGTTGAACTGATGCCGGGGGCCCGGCGAGAGTATAGGGGATCCTTTTTTATTTTTTCTTCTTCTTCTGCTTTCTTTCTTTCTTTCATTATTATTATTATTATTTCGCCCTAATTGACGTGAACAGTTCTTTTGACCCTAATTAGCGCGCTGTAATCTCTCATTTGCATATCACAAAGGCAACGGCATTTGCATATTTGTAAACGAGATGGGCCCTGCATCTGCATGCGTTCCCTTGTTTCCTCGCCTCTTTTTTCTTGCCCCCTCACCTCTCTCTCTCTCCCTCCCTCTCCCTCTCTCTCTCTCTCTCTCTCTCTCCCTCCCTCTCTCTCTCTGTCTGTATCCATCTTTCTAATCAGGACAGTGCCAGAGTGCTGTGTCAATGACCAGGGGCGTCACACCAAATTCTGGGCCCTGGGTACAAGGATTCACTGCGGGCCCCCCATGAATGTTAGCTATTGAAAAATAGCAGATATACAAGCTCACAGCGCGGCACCGAGTGCCGCGCTGCGAGCTTGTATATCTGCTATTTTTGAAAAATCGTGAAAATGTGTGCAAGAAACCTATGTCAAGGACCCCCAAGATGATATGTATTTGGCCACGGACCCCGATCTCAAAATATCTAGTTCCAGGGACCCCCAGAAGCAAAATTTGAGTTAGAAATGTTCGCTAAAAAAATACATATATTCAAAGATTTTCACACATATTTTCACAACTTTTCAAAAATAGCAGATCTACAAGCTCGCAGCGCGGCACTCGGTGCCGCGCTGTGAGCTTGTATATCTGCTATTTTTCAATAGATGAAGTTATTAGGGCCCCTCCACCTTGGGCCCCGGTAACTCAGTCCCACTTTCCTACCCCTTGTGACGCCCCTGTCAATGACTGGGAGCCATGCGGGCTGCCTGGGACGAGGGGGCTGGCAGTGAGCTATGCCCGCCACGTGTCCTTCCTGGCACACGCGCTGATGAGGGCTGAGTGATGGAGGAAGCACTCGCATGTTTCACCCAAGCATAAAAGAAGTATCAACACTGCAATGTAGATATCGTCACTGTCGGGGCAGAATAACCCCGTATCTCCAAGTTTCAACGTTTTTTTTTTTCGCGAAGTAAAGCCCTGCTTCATTAGACAAGGCTGTGGCACAAAAGTAGTGAAAACAGCAGATCTACAAGCAGATCTTGCTTGTAGACCGGCTGTTTTCACTAGTAGTTCATTTTTTTTAATGATAAAAACGAACAGTTTTGGAGATACAAGGTTTCCACCCGACAACGACGATATACTGTGTTACAAGCAGTAATGTTCAAGTCGCATATTTTTTCAAACATGCACAAGAAGTACATAGGACCCGATCTTCAACTTGCCAAAAAAAAACTATTTTTATTTAATGCAACGTTTCAGTCAAAGACCTTCTTCAGGCATCTCAAGTCGCATATTTAAAATGTACTTCAGTAAGAGTACAAAGGTATCAGCATCAAAATATACTTAAATAGTCTAGGTCAGTTTTCCAAAGATCTTAACCCCTGAAGGCAAATCGTGTTAATTCATGGCATACATGTTTTCCCAGGGGTATTACGGCATGCTGAATCCAAATCTGCTGTATGCCCAGGTCAGAAATGGCCCCTAAGCCCTCAAAATGGACCATTTAAAGTAGAGGTGGGTTGATCAGGTTTTTTGGAACCGATCACCCGATACCTATCAATCATGTCACTCTCTTTCAATTATATTCAATAACATTTCTGCTTACTTGGTTAATAGCATGTTTCTTTAAAAGGTGTCTATGATTGTTTTTCAAAACATGCGTGTGCGTGTGTGTGTGTTTGCTTGCTTAGACATGGTCAGCATGTGTTTGTGGATGGGCTGTCATTTTGTTCTGTTGCTGTTGGTAGTCATGGTTGCCAGTTCCCACCTGATGTTATGTGGGAGTTCAGACTTATCCAGACCATAACGAATAACTGATAGCTTGCATAACGTCTTCAGGCTAGGACTTAAATCTAAGATGTACAGGTCATCATTGAGTGTATCGTATGCTTGTGGGTATCGTCTGTTGTATCCTCCAAAGATGATCATACGATCTCCTACAATGCAACAGCACATCCCATGCATCCTACAGGGGTCTTTCCCCTTGGTCTTAACCTGCTTCCAGGAAAAGGTCTCTGGACTGAATTTCCACAGATCATTGAAGTGCTGTTTCCCATTCCAGCCACCAAATATGTAAAGCTTTCCATTATAGGAAAAGGCTGAATGACTTGCTCGTTCTTCTGGAGAAGATGTGCAGAAAGTGTCTCCAGCCAGCAGTTGGTCTCTGTGTCAAACACAGCAGTGTTGTTTAAGTTCCTCTGTCTCCCCAAGCCCCCAAATACAAACATCTTTGTTCCAATGATGGTGGCAGAGTGACTGTGGGAAACAGGTGGTGTAGTGCCTCTGGTGTTAATGAAAGACCAGACCATTATGGTGGTGTCCAACGTGTACATGTCATTGGTGAGTCCAGTCAGCTGGGTGATTCCTCCATACACATACATGACCTTCTCCAGGACACAGGCTGAGTGGTAGCTCCTTGCTCCTGGAATAGTCCCAGAAATATTTGGTTTGAACCAACTGTGGGTGTCGACATCAAAGGCATAAAGAACGTTGCAGTAAGGATTCCATCCTCCCCAGATGTAGACCATCTCTTCTACCAGCACAGCTGTGTGGCCAAGGCGCCCAATGGGACTTTTTCCTCTTCCATTTGTCACCGCGGATAACTTCTTCCAACGCAAACACGATCTTCCATTTGTCACCGTGGATAACTTACTCCAACGCAAAGACAATGTGTTGAAGATGTGGACTTCAATCTGATCACCGTCGTTCAGGTTGTATCCTCCAAATGAGTACAGCTTGAGTCCGACTACCACAGCAGCATGCATGGTAGGAAGTCTTGAGTCCTCCTTTCGGATGTATCGTCCACTGAATCATATCACGGAGCAGCAACATCTGGAATCAGTTCAACACATGTGCACGACTTCTTGTTACTGTAAAGGATTGTTCAATTTGCTGGAATAGTTGTTGAATGACATTTGGTTTATTGGACGTCTACTTTTAAAGACAAGTGCATTGGTTGTGATGACAATGTTGTGATGTCAAATGCGTGATGATGTCATTATGTAGTATTTGGAATTTCGATCCATCCAGACTAGTACAGAGCCCTAGTGGATCCCTCATCCCAGTCAACTAAAGAAGAGGGTTTAAGTGGCTAGGGATTACACCCACACACATTGTGAATATTATGCAGCGGTGAAGTGACTTCTTCTAAATCCTAACAGTTGTTGCTATATGAGTGGTGCTCAAACCGAAATTATAATTATATATTTGGTAGTGGACCCCCATCTGAAAATGTTTAGTTCCATGGACCCCCAACACCCCAAAGATATATATATATACTGTATATATATATATATATATATTTTTTTTTTTCCACTTCCAAAAAAGTCTAAAAGTACCAAAAGTAAAAGTATTCATTTTTCAAAATGTGTAAAATGTTTTAATATTTTCAAATGGCTGAAATATATACAGGGCAGAAGTGGTTAGTGTGTTTTATAATAAAAATCCAAATCTACAAAGTAAACTAAACTAAAGTTTTAATATAATTGTAGTGGAGCAAAAGTATAATATTTTCCTCTGAGATGTAGTGGAGTAGAAGTCAAAGTAAACTGTAGAGGAGTAAGACGGCAGCACTGCCTCCTGGCAGTTGCTGTCTGAAAAAAATAATAATAAAGAAAGTAAGAACACCATCAAAAGTTTGGGTTCCCATTTGATTCATGCTGACCAGAGTTTGTAGTGCACATCACCAACCATACACCATCTAGTAAAATAATTGCAAAAAGCTTTTTTTTTTCATCCATCCGAGTATAGGCCTATACTTCACGTCGAGTTCACGTCCCATGCATGAACGACTCCACACTCCACCCGAATTTGCCCTTGGCTCTCCTTCAGCACCACCTGCATGACTCCACCACTCTGCAACATCAGCTATTGACTTTGGCCTGCCTTTCTCAGGTCATCATTATGGAGACCAGTATCGGGCTGCCTACAGGTAGCATACTGACTCTAGCTCTCTCTCTCTCTCTCTCTCTCTCTCTCTCTCTCTCTCTCTCTCTCTCTCTCTCTCTCTCTCTCTCTCTCTCTCTCTCTCTCGCGCCGCCCTCCTCCTCCCCTTGTCAGTCCTGACCCTGGCGACGTAGCGCTCTATTACTATGGTAATGGGGGCTAATTGAATGGCCGAGGTGTAATGGGGAAGACAACACAGCCTACATTATGATAAGGAGCCTAGACAATAGCCCTGCGTCCAGGGTCACCACGCGCCAATAAGGTGGGCTTAGAGAGAGGATAGATGTCCTCCGTGACCCACTCAACCCCTGCACCACCCCTCTCTCTCTCTCTCTCTCTCTCTCTCTCTCTCTCTCTCTCTCTCTCTCTCTCTCTCTCTCTCTCTCTATTCCCATAGGAGCAGTGGTGGTAGTGCTCAAATTGTGTTACTTAAGTAAACATCATCAATATCACAACATAGAAATACTGTGTCCAGTATTCCTTTTTTTTTTCTTTTTTCTTTTTTTATACTTGTGTGGATTTGCAAAAGTATTGCCATTAAATCATAAGTACCAAAATTTAAATAACTCATTATGCAGAATGTCCCGTTTCACAAGTTTTCAAAAACGTATAAAGATTAAGATAACCTGTTTTCAAAAAGCCAAAGCATGTTATTAATTTGATTCAAACATTTGTTTATTCTCGAAGGTACACTGAGGCTGCCCTCATACAGTGATACGCTTTGTATTACGTAATAATCCCAATATGCTAAGTAACCAGTAACTAAAGGCCTGTCCATACTTTGACCGAAACCAAACTCTTCGTTCCGGTTCGACTACAAAATGACGTCACTCGCGACTTCTGAAGAGCATTAGAACGAATTAGAGTTCGGAAATTCGCACGTTGGAAAGTCCAATTCACCGAACATTTCGGAGATACTATAGACAGGTCTTAATGCTGTCACAAAGCACAATGACATGTAGTGGAGTAGAAGTACAATGTATCAAAAGATGGAAATAATCAGGTAAAGTCAAAGTACTATACCTCGCAATTCTACTCAAGCACAGGACTTGCGTAAATGTATCCAATTACTTTCCACCACTGCGTATGAGGGCTTTGAATTGTAACCCTGGTGTTATCATTCAGGACTGTCGCATGCAGAGTTAGGTCACGAGAGGTCAGGGTGTGCTGCTATTAAATGCAGCCTCCTGTACAGCGGTAGGTAGCCAGAGGTAAATTAGCACTGTGCATTGCAGCGCTGTGTGTGTGGGGGAGGTTGGATATCGTCTCTCACCGAGGTAAAACCAGATGAAAAATACAATGGGGATGAATGGTTGTTTTCTATCTGGGCTGCTTTGACGGGGTGCCTAGGGAAAGCGAGCGGGCATTCATTTGCTCTCGCTCTATACGAGCCCTCTTAATGTATTCAGCGTGGGAGGGGGGGTACTCTGTCAAACGTGAAAGCGAGGGGGTCCGCGGTATTGCCTCATTTTGCATACGTGAGCTCATCTTCCCCTGATCGCCATGTTGTGGGACAATGGAGTCGTGAACGCGGTGGCGCTATACCGCCATTTCCGCCCTTGAAATATTCACACCTTTGAAAAAGCAACCGGTCTAGTGCCGGGGAGGGCCAAAGTAGACCTAAGAACGAAACATTAAAAAAAAATAAAAGATTTTTGCACTCGAATTCGATTTAACAAGCATTTACAACAGTGGATTAAAACGGAGGGTCGCACTTCAGCGACAAAACGTTTTCAGCCGCCCGGCTTTCATGTGCACGAACAACAACGCTGTTTATTAAAATTGGAGCACTTGAGTATATCAGGATATGGTCTTTGAACTAGTTGGGGCTTTCACAACGGAGACGGTGCTTTCCCTTCTTAAAAAGCTTCAGTAATGGTTTTCATAGGCAACGGGAGAACAACAACATGGCGTTTGAGAACGCAGAGAGGCGTCTCGGCGAGGTGAGTGCTGAATTCACCTGCTGAAGAACATTAAGGCGAGAGAAAAGACGCTAAGGGGAGAGAGTGCAGCACTCTTTGATTTTGTTTATGCATTGGAAATTGCATCGCCTTGGCAATTAGCCCTAATAACCTTTGTTTACAGTATGTCTGTGCATCGGGCGCTTGTGTGTACTCCTCTCTCTCTGCACTTCACGCCTTTGTTGCTGTACGTGTGTGCGTGTGTGTGCGCGCGTGTGTGCATGTGTGTGCGTGTGCACATGGATGGTTTCCATGGTTGTGTGTGTTTCTTGTGTAAATTAAATACTTTAAATAGATAAAGTGGAAGGCTATGGAGTTCAAGGAGGAAAGTGTGTGGACTTGTTCAGAAAACAATTACGTTAGGTAGTTTACTTTGAGATGTTTTGAATCACACTCATTCAAGTGCCTGGAAACGAAAAAGACTCCCAAAAAGTTGGGTTTACAGTTGCAGTGCCTCTGTGGCAAACCCCCACCCATTCAGAACTCATATCGGACCCAGACCGGGTGCAAGAGAATCATTTTGCAAATGCGGTTCTGAACTAATGATGTTGGTTCGGTACAATCCAAAACTTTTCCCTCGGCTATCAGAGAAACTCTCCCTCGCTCTCGGCGGCTCACTATAAATCAGTGCAGGAATCGACGAGTGTTTGCTCTGAATTCTCTTGGCTCCCAATCTGCCCCATCGCCTCCTCATCGCCTCCTCATCGCCTCCTCACCCCCTCCTCACCCCCCCAAACCCCAACCTTCTCCCTGCCCTCTGCCACTATGTCTCTCACCTTTACCCACGCGCCGCACTTTGTTGATGTGAATCTCTCCGACCTCAGAGACCCAGCGGTCATGCATAAAACATGTCATAGAGTCGGCGCTCCACAACTCGGGAGCTGGGCTGTCTTCTCCTTAAGCATTTATACAAAGTCCAATCTTCTTTGACTTCCCCCCCCCCCCCCCCCCCCCCCCTCCCCCACCGCAAAAACAACTTTCAGGGAATTTAGCTCTCGCGCGTACGGCCCTCAAAGGTCACTAGGGTGGGCTGGAGAGAGAGAGAGAGAGAGAGAGAGAGAGAGAGAGAGAGAGTGAGAGAGAGAGAGAGAGAGAGAGAGAGAGGTAGATGGGGAGAGAGAGAAAAGGAGGAAGATGTAGAGAGATGAAGACAAAGTCAGATAGAGAGATGGAGAGAGAGAGAGAGGGGTCAGAGAAGAAAATGGGGAGAAATATGGACAGAGAGACTTTAATAACAGAACTGTCCTACCACACAGACGCGGTTTTAGACCCCCAATTAGCGTCAGCACACACCGAAATCTGAGCTTCAGGGAGGGCTGATTGGTGGCCCGTCACGTTCACCTTTACTTTATGTTATAGTCCACAACCCAAGGCAGTTTCGTCAGTGAAAAAAGGTAGTCGATGAAAAATGTATGCCATAGTTTTAGTCAACAAACATTAGCTGATTATGTTGTCGATTTATTACCATGCCCCCAATTACTGCATTCAACTGCTGTACTGACTGTATTAAGTCAAATAGGGATTGTGGTCATGGTGGTAGTAAATTGACTAAATTGATTTGACTCATTACCATATAAAAAGACAAAATAATAATAATAATATTACTGTAATAACATTGATTAACACTTAAATAAACAATTAATTCATATTTAAATGTGTTAGTAGTTTGCTTCTTTGTAAACTCACACATCACATAGTTAACTTTAGATACCTTTATTATCCCAAGGGTAAATTCAGTCACCCAGAGGCAGCACAGCAGTTTAAAGTTTACAAATTGTGTACAGTAAAAAGAGCAAGGCACAATAAAAGAAGAATACATACATAAAGTGTCAAAAAAGGTCAACGCGTCAAGTGTCACGTGCACGTCACAACACAAATAGCAATACTTGAAGCGCAACTTATCAATGCAGTGCCAAACAAAAGTGTTCATAACAGTCAATGCTAGTCAGTGCTCCAATAATGGTCAGTGCAACAAAAATCTGAAATGATTTGCAGCATGCACATTTACAAGCGAATCACCTCCATTGCATAATGTATTCATTGATGTATTTGGGTAAAGCGGTCATCAATAGCTGCCAAAAAAAGTCCACTGCTGCTACATCATTGTCAATCACTTGTCAACAGTAAGTGCAGATGCAACAAAGCAGTCTAAACATGAGCAGAATCACTGGATAGAGTCTTCTAATATGCATTGCTCACATAAGTGGAGCTAGGAGGATACATCCCATCAACGTGGAGCCAATTCTTCAAAACAATGTACCTGTTCCAAAATGGCATGATCGCTGTCCATGGTGCTGAACTCTACTCTCAAATGCTTTGAACTTGTGTAAGCCCCTTAGCTGCGGCGAACATGTGGGCATGCGTTTGTCTGTTTGTTTGTTTGTTTGTTTGTTTGTTTGTTTGTTTGTTTGTTTGTTTTAAAGTGATGTAACGTCAACCTTTATTTGGTTATAATTTAGCACCATAATTCAACAGTACAGCTGATGAGTTGTGTTTTCCTAGGTGTAATCAACGCAGGGTGTCGACAAAAACACAGGATGTCTAGAATGGTATTTTAACTTCTTTTGTGCATGTGGTTCTGAAACAATCAACATAATATGGCATAGAGTCATGACCGTAATCTCACAATATCACATAACATACAGTAATGCACTCAAAAACTGTCAAAACACACTATCAATTGGCTCATATCCAAACTTAAGATGTGGTAGGCAAACAACATTGTATTTCTTATATGCAGTCCAAAACCATACACAAACCATACACTAAATAAACTAGACTCAAACAAGCACAAACACAGAGAAACTTCTGTAGCTGTTCACAGTTGCAAACACTGAGACAAAATGCCAACTAAAGGATAAACCAGGTGCTGATGATATGGGTTAATTAGGTCGAGCCGACCTGTAGCAGACAGTTCAAAGGGGCTTTTCAACAATAATGCTTTTTAGCGTGTCCATAGTGCACAGTGCACACAGGACTGTGAAATACCACATTGTCATTGGGGTAACGGGTTTGGGGGTCCATTGAACTCTCCACACCTTATGGGTCCATGTTTGCACTTGGCAGAGTTCAATGAGCAATCAGCATTGTGCATGAGGGGGAGAGGAGCTTTCTTGATCTCCACACAGTGCATAAAACCACCACAGTGGAACAGGCCATCACTGTGGAGAAATGAAACACCAGGAGAGAGAGAGGAGAGAGAGAGAGGGAGGAAGGGAGAGAGTCAGTATGCTACCTGTAGGCAGCAGAGAGAGGAGAAGCAATAGGACAGAAAAGTGAGCAAGGAAGCCATTTGAAGACACAATTCTGTTGGTGGTCCTGGCACATCCACCCCTCTCTCTCTCTCTCTCTCTCTCTCTCTCTCTCTCTCTCTCTCTCTCTCTCTCTCTCTCTCTCTGCCGTCTCTCCTCCTCCTCCTCATCACGTCGTGGCTGTGTTTTTTCCACCCCGCTGAGGGCCCGCGCGTGCCCCCCGCCTCAACCCCATATTGGATCTCAGTGGGCTTTTCAGGTTTTTAAATGAATAGGCAAATGAGCAGCGAGGTCAAGAGTATAAGGTGGCCGAGGGAGAATGCGATGAGGGGGGGTGATGGTGTGTGTGTGTGTGTGTGTGTGTGTGGGGGGGGGGGGGGGGGGGGGGGGGGTGGGGGTGTAGGAGAGTAGCAGGGGTGCGGAGGCAATTTTGGGGTTCTGGGCGGAAACATCCGGCACTACCAGCCATCACTTCCCACATCCCAAGCAGACACACACACACGCACGCACACACACACACACACAACACACACACACACACACACACACATACACGCACACACACACACACACACACACACACACACACACACAGTATGCACACTTACACTCAAATGTCAGGGGTGGCTGAGTGCCGTGGGGGATGGCAACGTCATTTCAATGTGGCATCCCGCCGGGCGCCCCTGATGAGGCGCCCGGGAGACCCCCTCTCAGAGAGCCACTGATCTGTGATAAAAGGTGCCCCCTCTGTGCCCTCTTTCTCTTCCAACTACCTCCTCCTCACAATTCAATTCCAACTCCACCAGACTGCTTACTAGGAATGGGACTACCGGTATATGAAATGTCATATCACGATTATTGTGACAAAAGAATCGCGATTTACGATATTATCGCGATAATCAAAATCCGCCGTAAATAGCACATCTACAAGCTCACAACGTGTCACAACGACACTTGATAGAGAGTGGTAAAAAAAGACTGTATCAATACGTATATTATAAGTAGCTTTTACCAATTATGGAGGGTTTAAGTGGTAACAGATATGCGCTCAGCAAATAAAAGGTGAATTGATCCCCATACATGACAGAGGACGATATCACGATAAATTAAATCTCCACAATACGATTATCGTGAGTGATTTTTATCACGATAAACAATAATATTGATTATCGTACCATCCCTATTGCTTACCGCATCCATACACCCCTCATCTTTTTGAGCGGTGCTGCTAACTGCTGCTAACCGCTCCTACATGGCTTTGCTCTGTTTGTACCGGTATGTACAGTACGTACTACTATATGTCCTACACTTGGCTCATTGTGTCATCGTATCAGACTATTAGTTTTGGTGCATGCATTGGTCAATATCATGTCAGCACTTTAAACTCTGTCAAATGGTCAAAGAGTGACTCAAGAGTTGATGTGTGTGGACATTGAGATGAATGGGTTTTGGGGTACTGTATTGTCACGTTGTGATGAATTTACAGCATATTTATTTACAGTGTTCATCTAACATGGACTATGCTGAGTTTTTGCATGTCTGTGATTGGCTAGTACCAGTTTGAAACCAATTGAAAATATTGGCAGTGTGCACAAGAATTATAAGACTGATCAGCCTAGTAGTTTGCGACATCAAACAAACA
>NC_137811.1:33239563-33252063 GCF_963921795.1 Nannobrachium achirus | reverse complement strand
GGAGTTTATTCCACAGTTTGGGGGCCTAAGGATACAAAACTAGTTAAAGTGGTTAAGACATACACACACACACACACACACACACACACACACACACACACACACACACACACACACACACACACACACACACACACACACACACACAGTCCGCAGTACGTATAATTGTACTGTGTAGGGGACAAATGGTGTATTACAGTAATGGCAGAATTGTCACATGAGAGATGAGGGCTGATGACCCCGTGCCATTGCCTCTCACTTGCATCAGCCTCGCCTCTCGTCTCACCGCTGGTACGTGTGGTTTGATGTGCACGGAGCCTCTTCCCTCAGCAGGTGTGAGAGGGAGAGTCAGCCAAGGTAACCAGCTGCTGGGATGCCCTCTCCCTCACCCCTCTCACCCCGCTCCCTCCCAAAGAAACTGGAACATTTACAGCATTAACGGCAGGAAGTTACCACAGGTGTGTGTGCGTGTGTGTGCGTCAGGCAGGTGCACACATACACATCAAAGGGGGGCTTGAGCCCCTGCCCTTTTATCCGTCTGTAAAAAAAAGTGCCCTCTCCAGACCATGAATGCAAGTGGTGAAAATAGCCGACCTCCAAGCTCACAACGCGTCGCAGCGCGACGCGTTGTGAGCTTGGAGGTCTGCTATTTTCATTATTTTCACCGAAAGGCCCTTTTAGATATTTCATCCCCTGCCCCTCTGACATCCTCTGCACGTCCCTGGTATGCGTGCGTGCGTGCGTATGTGTGCGTGTTAGATAGCATGTGTCAGAGCATACCCAAACCCTGACACAGAGAGCAGGTGTGTGAGGAGACTCTTATGATCTTGCGGACATTTCAGGGTTTGATACGCTGTGATTGCAATGTGATTTATTGCCAATGTGATATGGTTTTGTCAGCTTCAAGCAAAATTTCCTCTACCTGCACCCAGTCTCGAAGGCACTTCCTCCAGCGAAGGAAGGAATATCAGTAGGCCTATCTGTAATTGCGAACGTATAGGTCGCATTTACAATGAAAACCTGCAGCTCATGTACGTCAGTCAGTCACGCCTCGTGTCACGCTCCACTTGTGTGACTCGCGTCACGGCAACCACTTCATTCTGTCCTTGTACCATTTTATGCCCATATATGGAGATCCCTGATTTCATCGGTATTAAGCCCATATGGACATATTCAGTGTCAGTCTCATGATAACCAGTGTGGTTGTCGCGACGCGAGTCACACTTGCAAATTAATTCCGTCCTTGTCCCTTTTATGCCCATATATGGAGATCCCTGATGTTATCAATATAGGCCATAGGCCCATATAGGCCTATCTGGGAATGCCCATATATGGACATATTGTGTCAGTCTCTGTTGTTTCAGCGAGACCTCGCCCCTTGCCCTTAGGGCGTCTTACTGGTATACAATATACAACAATATTTACACTTACATTGTGCCTTTGATGCACTGGTCAACATTCACATCATAGAGCTCATCATTCACATCTCTCTCTCTCTCTCTCTCTCTCTCTCTCTCTCTCTCTCTCTCTCTCTCTCTCTCTCTCTCTCTCTCGGCTTTCCAACACCTTCGTTTTTAGAAATAAATAAAAGGTCTTCATTGTGCTGTTGTATGAAGCGAATGGATGTGTAACCCTGTGACAGTGTGTTTCTAGACAGAATACAAACTTCAAATCTAGCACTACATACAGTGAAGGTCAGAGACATGGCCAAAATGTTCTCTCTCCAATTTTTACAAGCCTGTGTCTCGCCTGCCTATAGCGAGTGTTGTCCTTTGACCCAGCACAGATGGCGGTCACGCCGCTTCTGTCACAGACACGTCTTCGCGTCAAACTTCAGATATTTCTGGCGCTATATACACAAATCATTTGGACCCTCATTAATATTTAGGGGACAGCTAGAGCCACAACACAACAACTGGAAATGTCCTCCTGTATGCCGATGAGCTCATATCGCAGGGGTTCCACTTTGACCTTCCCCTGTGAGGCCCGGATAGCTTCGGAGGCAGAGAGCAGAGCTGTGGAGAGGCGGGGGTGGGGGTGGGGTGGGGCTGCCCGTGACCACCGTGTGTGTCGGTCATTGAGGTGACCGCTGCGCGCTCCTCGGGGCCCCCGCGGGTGTCACTGTGGAGGATGGCCGCTGTGCTCCGCTCCGCCGGGGGAAGAGAGGGGCAGGAGGCAGGGGTACACCCTCCTGCATGTCAGTCACACATTCCTGACTGCCATCGAGACCGTGGCCTCTTGCAAATGAGGAGCAGGGAATGAGATGGACGAAAACGGGGCGAGAGGAGGGTGAGAGTGGAAAGGATGGGGAAAGATGGAATGGGCGCAGAGATGGTGTCACACACACACACACACACACACACACACACACACACACACACACACACACACACACACACACGCACGCACACGCACACACACACACAATCTAGTGCGGCACCACTCATCCATAATAAAAAAGGACCAAAGTGGACGGGGTACACTGAGACTCCCCTCATGTCCACGAATGACTTGTGGACATGTTGTTGTGTCTGCGTGTTTATCAGCAAACCAGAACACTGGATGGGTTGTGACCCCATATCAGATCAAACATTTCCTACCCCGCATGCTTTGAACGAGAACAACAAACGCGGGGAAGTTCATAGGAATAAAATGCTGCCTTTCAAACAAAGTCTCGTCTTCTGTCTCCTGCGTGAAGTGTGCATTCGGCGGGTGTCAGATGTGTACTCCGAGCTAGGGTTCACGGAGGGCATTGTATTTGGCATGCAGTCCTGTTTGAGGCTCTAGGGGGTGAGGGTTGGGGAGGCAGGGGGGGTGATGGGGTTATCTGGGGTGTGTCTGTGGCCTGCGGGATCTTGTGATTTGTTTAACTTGCGTCTTCCGCCCAGCAACATCCCAGCATGGGTGAATCAATGGCGGGTTGCCAGGTTTGGGTTGGATCCATCCCTCGGCTGGGGTGATGCTGGCTGGGCTTCCCCTCTTTGGATCCGTAGCCAAAATCCCCCCCTCCCAGCCCTATACGAATTCCCAGAGCAACCCTCCTCGCTTTGCTTGGTATAATATGAACAGACACGTTATTTCCTACGGTTTATTGCACCGCGGTGGAAGCAGCGGGATCAAAAAAGGCACATGTTGATTCTGCCTCGTGTTCCGAAACGGCGTAACGTTGTGTCATGCTTTCGTGGAGCACACTGTTCTCAAGGTGCTTCTCAGCAGTCACATCTCATGGGTGACAAGCAGGGGAGATCAGTCCGGCACATTGTGTCTGCCTCGTTGCACCCGCGACCAGCCGCAACATGCTTGCTTACCCTCACAGAATGAAAAATCAATACGCGTCTCCCATCTCGCCGGTCTTTTGGCAGGACAATTGACCCTGACACCATGATCTCTCAGTGTGAGTGATATTATTTCCAGTGAATTGGCCGTGAGGTAGTAGGCACATTTTTCAACCGGGGGGGGAAAGAGGGGTGGGGGTGCGGGGGACATTCCCGAAGGCACCTCCGTGTCAACGGGCCAATAAAGTCAAGGAATATGGCCATCTAGCAAGTAAAATAAATAGTTGTGGCAGTTTAAGAGTCTCTTGAAAAATAATAAAATACACAGTAGTTATTTCTATACAGTCCGGGTTAAAAAGAATGTCATGTTCATTTTATTTATTTATCTATACCTTTGAAGTGCACGATAATTCAACCAGTTTGATAATGATTAACGGGTGATTAATATTGCTGCAAGGTAAGATAAAACTGATATTGGCTCATGACCCTGGATTTATTCCAGGCGACAGCCAGTGGCCCATGATCCGTGGCCATATTTATGTGCCACACTGAGCTCTCACAGCCTGGTGTGTACAGTATGTCTCCGTCAAAACATAAAGGATGGGCACGGGATCGCATTAGAGACACCTGTTCGGCTGTCACTGTACCTGCTACACCTGGACCCAAGCTGCGTGTGTGAGGAATCCCATGCAGCGTTGGGCTTGTCGGAAGTCCTTTGAAAAGCTTTTCTTGTGTAATTAATAGCAGCACAGGGAGAATTTTTTTTTAAATTTCATTTAAAAAGGGAAACTTGAAGTGAATCAACACGATGTGTGAACCCAGTCACTCCCCCCATTACCCCCACCAGCCCGCCTCGGCTCAAGCGCTGTCTTCTACTACAACAGGGACGTGCAGAGAATGTTAGAGAGGCAGGGGCTGACATTTCTAAAAGGGCCTTTTGGTGAAAATATTGAAAATAGCCAAAATCCAAGCTCACAGCGTGCCGTGCTGCGACGCGTTGTGAGTTTGGAGGTTGGCTATTTTCGGTGCTTGATACCACACTGACATAATCAAGTCAATCCTGGAGATGCGGTGTACAGCATGGATCTCTACACAGAGAGGGCAATTCTTTCAACATAAGATGCTTGCATTCAAGTTCAGGAGAGTTTGGACAAGGCAATTCTATTGAATGCCGCCTTCAGGTATGGCATTGAAAGCGGGCATTTGCATTTCTTTCACCATAGTAAAAAAAAAACGGTCTGGAGAGGGCACTTTTACAGACTGATAAAAGGGCAGGGGCCCCTTGGATGTCTATGTGTGCACTGTGTGCCTGTTCTACAGCGAGTTCTTCTCCCCGGGACATGGCGTTGGGTGCATTCCTCCCGTTTCCCCCGACATGCCATAACTCAGAGATGTCGGGACACAGAGCTTCCTGCCGAGGTGTCGCGCTTTGAGCTTTTCTCAAACACGGCCCGTGTTTTCAACGTATTAAAATACACTCTGTCAGCACATTTCAGAAATTATGGGCTAGATTAAACGGCAACTTTGACCCACCTGTCAGAAGATACAAGCTTTTTTGCTGAGGGAGATTAATGCTTTGCTCTAACATTTTCTCCTGCACCCCCCCAACTCCCACGAATGTTAATCAGACCCCAAGTGCAGCGGCGGGGAGATTGGTCATTAGGTGAGCTGGAACGCATTGATTTTTAATTTTGACATGCAAATATGTTTGCCACCTTATTTGTACAGTAAGCTGACCCGCTCATGTACTTTGGAATCATGGCCTACTTTGTTTCAAAGTGAGAAATTACTTTACTTTCACCTGGGAAAGTTGGCAACAGCTTCTTTGCTTTTATCAGCATGGATTTCGCTCTCGCTATAATAGGCAAATATTATGTAGGCTACTGTAGCATGTCTGTCAATATGCAGGTATCTGTGGCAATCAAAAGTATCAATAATGGCGTTAATGTAAAATGATATATCTGAACACATTCCTTATGAAGTGTTATTTGTAAGGATGCGTTTCTGTTTGCCACTGTAACTGTCTAATCTTTACAGAAAGCTAAATACACGTGAAGGTGATAAAACACACACACACACACACACACACACACACACACACACACACACACACACACACACACACACACACACACACACACACACACACACACACACACACATGATTACATTCTTCCGAAAAACAGGTGACCAGCAATCCTTGATGAGCTTGGTGAGAGGAATAAACACTGAAGACCGGGAGTGTTATACATTTTTCCATTTGTAACTCCCAGAGTGTACAAATGTAACCAAATGGACCCAGAAAAGGTATTTTGAGGGCAAACATTTGGTGTAGGGGTGTGGGGGGGGGGGGGGGGGGGGGGGCAACTATAGAGCCCTGGGAGACCCCAGTCAACAAGGTATAACACAGTTTAAGTGGTTCCAACCCCACTTCTCCCCAACATGTATTGCTCCTTGTTTCGTTGTTTTGTGCACCTCTTGTATATTTGCTCTGTAACTTGTGATGGCTTTCTTCAATGCATATCACCTCATCTGCATCTCTCTGACTCGCCTGTCAACTCTCACTTAGGATTACAGTAGCTATTACGGGGCATTGAGGACGATGATTTGTGACGGTTACATTTTCACGGACGATTCATTAACTATTTAAACCCTCTATACTGTACTTTACTGACTGGAGTCCCCAATGCACGGCTCTATAGGCCCCCTCCTTCCTTTCCCTCTACACCAAGCGACACAGTGTGAGCTTGTAGATAACTTGACTTCTCCGCAGTCACTTGCACTTCACACTCCTCCCGTCAGCCTCCGGCTCGCTTCACAGCACAGTCAGACATTCTGTACAGCCATATATAGCTGCCACTCTGATGGCTCCCAAAGTCTTCTGTGTTATAGTCTGACTCGGGGAACACAGAGATAGCTCAAAACGGTAGCCCCGCTTTGCCAAGGCGTGTCAAAAAATTAGCTCAGAGAGCTCACAGAGTGCCTGTGGCACTGTCAGGCCAAATTAGAAAAAAATTAAGACATCCATCCCGGAGACATCTAGTGTATGAGTGTGCATGTGTGTGCGTGTGCATGCGTGCGGGGAAGGGGAAGGGGAAGGGGAAGGGGCCGACAGACAATCACCAATAGATTGACGTATGGGCTCTGCCACGTATTCATTTGAGCGTGTTCATGGGAGCATGAGCTGGCAGTGGCAGTGACAGCACTTTCTCACCTCGGTGACAGTGAAAAAAAGGCACCGAGATCAGCGCGGCGCGGGGCGCTGCATGGCAGTGTTGGATTAGCTATGATAATATGATGACAGTAATTGAGCTTGTCATAATTGCTCAATCACCGCTGCCTATCCCCAGGGTCCACCAGCCAAAGCGTTAGAGCTGTACAAGCCTTCATTACAGGGAGGGTGTGATACCAGGCTAATTCGCTCACATTAGGACCACGGGCACTGATCCCTGTGCTCGCGTTACCACACACTGCCTCACGTTAAGCCGCTGAGGAATTTGGGGTTAAGAGTCTCATAAGTTCTGTACAACTGTTGCTCTTTTGATCTGATGAATCGGTTGCACGGAGACGTTTGTTTTAAATGTATGAGTAATGCACTATTAACTCATTTTTAAACGCCTTCATTTTGTGATATGTCATGATTAGACCAAACACTACTGTACATATATTAGCCTACTAATAGACCACATTTAGAAGTGAGGAACTACAAAGGTCTGGAGGGGCTTCCACTTTCCAGTACTTTGACTGACTTGATACTTACTGACTATAGTATAGACCAGTGTTTCTCAAACTTTTACATTTCAAGGTCTTCCCTTAACTCTAACAGTGTACAAATGGAACCAAATGGACCTGTTAGGGTCCATTTGGTTCCATTTGTACACTGTCAGAGTTACAGACTTGTAAGAGTCAATTTAAACCCCCATAAAGGAACCCACAAAGTCCCTAATCCACTTTGAGAACCACTGGTTTAGAGTTAGACTATAAATTAAACGTATCAAATTATGTCCTCATCTCCCAGTGTGCCCTGCAAACAAAGATGCAGTGAGAAAAGAGCGGGCGAGAGAGGCGTAGAATGAGGGAATAAGAGAGAGAGAGAGAGAGGGAGAGGGAGAGAGAGAGAGGGAGAGGGAGCCCAGCCACGACAGGACCACCTCACGGCGGGAATTTACTGTCAGATTTTCTCCTCGCGAATCTGGGCCGAAAAGCCCCCTCGCCACAAATGGAGGCAGGACGGGGAGAGAGAGAGAGAGAGAGAGAGAGAGAGAGAGAGAGAGGGGGTGGAAAAAAAAGGAAAATTGGAAAAAACAGCTGAGGGTGTAAATAATTCATGCAGACAATATGACTTTTTTATGTAAATTGGGTGCATTAACTCTCTATTATAATGATGGACGACAGATACGGGTGATGTTTCCTTGGTAAGAGCTAATGGATGACCATCATAAATTCACTGCACATTTTATTGTGTTGCCGGGAAAATTGTGCCTGCAGGCAACGTTGTTTACTTTTATGTCAGGGGAGGAGGAGGGTGAAGAGCAAGAAAAAGAAAAAAAGGGAAAAAAGAGAAGTGGGGGGAAAAAAGGAATCACGCTGTCTTCAAAAGAGAAGGAGAGAGGGAGGAAAAAAGAGAACGGGGTGTGTAAAATAATGGGGGCCCACACAGAGCGCCTTGTTTTCCCGCGCGCACCTTCTGCCACGTTTCAAGCGAGCGAGGCAATTCCCCCTCAACTGACTCGGTGTGTGTTCTTCTTCCTCTTGCTTTCTCTCTCCCCCCCCCCTCCTCCTCCTGGCCCCGCCTTTCTCCTCTTCCTCCCCTCCAGCGCTGTCTTCCTCCTCGGTTGAAACAGCGGGGTCTGTTCGCATTAGCGGCGCCGGCGCGCGCTCCTCTCTCCTACCAGCCTCACTCCACTTACAGATCACTGTTCAGCTTCCAGACGCTTGCCTCTCTCTGCTGCTAGACTTGGGAGGGGGGGGGGGGGGGGGGGTAGGACCACAACATCATTTTTCATCAGCGTCTCCTGTGAACAACATGATGCTTGTCGGGGGCTGTATATGGGTGAGTACAGCATCACAGACGGCATCAATCTTCCTCACCTCAGTGGGAGTTCCTTTTTAAAAGCTCTCCGTTTCCGCAGTTTTTTTTCTTTTTTTTTGAGCGAGCGTCGGCTCGCCCGGCGGATCAAAACGGATAATTGATCGGCTTAAAACGGGTGACACTTGAAGGACGGCACAGTATCAAGTGATTAAACAAATACACTCTGCAGGCAAATAGGTGACAGCGAGAGAGAGAGAGAGAGAGAGAGAGAGAGAGAGAGATACTGAGAGACTGAGAGAGAGAGTTGCCCTGCCAACTCTTTCCCCAGCACTTTGTGGCTTGTTATTGATAAGAGCACGTCGGGCTGCATTGGTCCCAATCAGACCCTGGTTAGTTGGTCTATCATTCCCCCTGTCTTCCCTGTAGCTTACCCCCAGGCCATGCTCAAATCTCTCTCTCTCTCTCTCTCTCTCTCTCTCTCTCTCTCTCTCTCTCTCTCTCTCCCTCTCTCTCCCAGCTCCATTCCTCTACACACACACTCATCCCCCTCTCCAAAAGCCCTCCTCCCTACACCGTCACCCCTCTGATTTATCTTGCAATATTGGCTCCCTAATTAACACTAGCACTGTATATGTCTCCAGTGCCATGTTTCAGGAGGAGGGGGTTTCTGCACGCACACGCACACACACACACACACACACACACACACACACACACACACACACACACACACACACACACACACACACACACACACACACACACACACACATCTAACCCCCACAACGCCCCTAAAACCATTTCTCTTTCTAGGTTCTGTGGAAGAGATGGGACTCGCTCTGAGCAAATTAGCAACCAGAGGAAACGCTATGCTACTCTCCACATAGTCTCAGTGTGGCTCTCCGGAGTGATGTGCATCCAATTGACGAAGGAATGCTTTCTATAAATGACTGAACATGTAACACTTTCCTTCATGTTAAAAAAAAAAAAACTAATTCTCTTGGTATCACGTGAATTGTTTGCCTGTGCAGGTAGTCATCTCTCAAATAGATTTTTAGAAGTATTAGAGACTAGAAGTGTGCAGGAGAGAGAGAAAATTAAAAGAACTACAGTAGCACACATGAATCTCTCACGCTCGTGCGCGCGAGCTTGCTCACACACGCGCGCGCACACACACATATCTCAAATAGATTTTTAGAAGTATTAGAGACTAGAAGTGTGCAGGAGAGAGAGAAAATTAAAAGAACTACAGTAGCACACATGAATCTCTCACGCTCGTACGAGCGAGCTTGCTCACACACACGCACACACGCGCGTGCGCGCACACACACACTGGTGCCGGTGATGTAGAGGGGTAGCAGATGGTGCGAGCCAGCTGTTCCATATACCGAGCTGGCAGCGGGCACACATGCAGACTCCAGTGGACACACGCACACATGCACGTGCACGCACTTACACACACACACACACACATCTGGGAGCGCTGCTCGTGCAGGGCTCCCAGCTGGAGTTTCGTGGGGTCACAACACGCTCACCTTCCCCAAGGACAGCCGGGCATTGTGTGCCCACCACTCCCTGCCACCGCCACCCCCCTGTCACCCCCCATGCCACCCCCCTGCCACCCTGGCCACCGTGGCTTGTTGCACCCGAACCTGCTTCACACACGGACAAAGGTATCCAAAACTGTGGCTGAATTAACAGCGACTGCACATGCACCACCAACACCACCACCACCATGCACCGTACCCTAGAGAGCCAGTACTTCACCCCCCCCACACACGCAGTGCTAAATGGGCTAGCTAAGTGGTTGAAGCACAAGCCATCTATGTTGCCCTGGATAAGGGCGCCTGCTAAACACATACCGTAGATGATAATTACCCACACAGCTGTCTGGTGCCATGTGCCGTAATAGGTCTCGCCTCGGCGCCGGGGTCCTCCGAGACTTTCCTCACCCACACGTTGCTAATTTCTCAATTTGTCCGCCACGCTTTTCCCCTTTTTCGTTTTACCACGCTTAACCTTTCCCGTCCGCTAATGTACAGCCTTCCCATGCCGCTTTGTCAAATCTGGGCCAAATTGATGCTTTTTCCCTTAATGCCATTTGCCATTTCGCTAGGACCAGACCGAATCGTTGATATCGAAAAACAGGACAACAATAGCTCAAATCTCACCGGCGGGAATTTGATTACCGACGAGATGTACATGAGGAGCAGGCCTGAGTGAATGAATAATGTGTTTTTGTTCGAATGGCAAAGCAAAGCCTCGCTTAGGTGTGTTTGGTATAGGCTAGGTTTTGCTGGCACTTAGAAGTTCCATCCTGTGCCCAAGGCGACGCAGGCATTGAAGCAGGCAGCTCTGTGTACAGCGTGGGACCACCTCGCATCGCCTACAGTGCGTCTGGGGAGCCCTTCTCCATGCCGGTTGCTGCAGGACTAGCAAAGCTTGGCGCCGGCGCTTCCCTCTCTCTCTCTCTCTCTCTTGTTTTGCGGGCACTTGGAGGGTGTTTATCTTGAAAAGAATAACAAGTTGATTTATTCATGCGGGCAATGGAAGACACCTTGCCCTCCCGAGAGGAGGTTGATGGGTATTAGCGGAAGAAGGATAGCCGCTTTTCTGTTATGTTATGTTGTGTCATGTCTGTTTGTGTGTGTGTGTGTGTGTGTGTGTGTGTGTGTGTGTGTGTGTGTGTGTGTGTGTGTGTGTGTGTGTGTGTGTGTGCGTGTGTGTGTGTGTGTGTGTGTGTGTGTGTGTGCTGTACGTGAGTACGAGTGACTCATAGCGCTAATGGCACTCATGTACCATAGATTCCCCCTAGTTTTGCTGTGTGTGTGTGTGCGTGTGCGTGCGTGCGTGCGTGCGTGCGTGCGTGTGTGCGTGCGTGCGTGCGTGCGTGTGTTCCTTGGGCTATTCCTGGGCCGCATTGTGGTTGAATTAATTTTCACTAGCCTACAACAAAAAGACAAAAGCAGGCCTCAATCTATCTTTAAATCCCTGATATTTTTAAACCATCTATGTAAGCCACACCGGGGGACAAACGAAACATTTCTAATTAAAATCATAACCTATTAAAACATATTTAGGTTCACTGAGAATGAATGTGCAGGGACGAATGTTGTCGGTTTTGGTGTAATAGTGATACATCATTATAGTAGGCTTAATTGTAAGATTGATGCACAAAGTAGATTTTTGCTTTCAGGTCTGAAACTAACAGGCCTCATCAGATGGTCCATATAACAGTGAGCTCAGCATGGCTGTGAGATTGTAAGGTGTGAATACGCTTTTCACACAGAACAGAGCATATGGTTGCTGTCGGGTGGAAAACTTGTATGTCCAAAACCGTTTGTTTTGTATTTATTATTTAAAAATGATTTTAAAATAGTGAAAATAGCCGATAGCACACAACGCCTCTCACCGTGAGGCGTTGTGTGCTTGTAGATCTGCTATTTTCACTAGTCTTGTGCGACAGTCTTGTATAATGAAGCAGGGCTTTACTTTATGGAAAAACATACACATTTGAAACTTGGAGATACAAGGTTTCTGCCTGACAGTGATGATAATGGTTGCTGTCGGGTGGAAACCTTGTATGTCCAAAACTATACTTTACTTTCCAGGAAATGGGCAAAAGAATCCGCGTTCCAATGTCGTGTGAGCAGCGTGTGCATGTGCGTGCGTGTATGTGTCTGTCTGTCTGTCCAGAGCTAATCTCTAAAACTGCTGGAGTGAAACGATGTATGCACACTGTCAGTATACAGGCCACAGGAGTAACGCCACTTAGGCTATTTGAAATACATTAAATTTCATAGGTTTTATACTTTTTGAAATGTTTATTTTGGAAGTCAGAGGGTCTGTGTTCGTGGCCGGAACCTTGTCCAAATTCAGAGTCACACGTCATAGATAAGTCATAGATACGTCATGTAGACGACGACTGACGCCATACATGCTTCATCTGGAGACGGTGCGTGATGTTGTGTCAGCTCACAGCCGGCGGGAAGGTGGCGTCTCAGTGAAACCCATGTTAAAAGCAGAGGGAACATGGCCATGAACACAGCCATGAACACAGCCATGAACACAGCCATGAACACAGCCATGAACACAGCCGTGCCGCCGTGCTCTGCTCTGCTCGTGTGAAGCCGCACGCTCATGCCAGAGTGGTATTTAATACACGGCAATTAAAATATTAATCATCCCACTAT
>NC_137811.1:33219563-33237063 GCF_963921795.1 Nannobrachium achirus | reverse complement strand
ATCTCTAGTCTCACTGTACACTATGGGCTGTATGTTCTGTATGCTATACTGTACACCACTGGTGGAAAGAGTATCAATACTGCAATAGGAGTAAAAGTACAATATTTGGATCCGAGATGTAGTGGAGTAGAAGTAAAAGTATTGGAAATTGGAAATACTCAAGTAAAATACAAATATGTCAAAATTGTACTTAAGTACAGTACATCTAGTTAGTTTACACCACTGCTGTACAGCCCGCTTCTCATGGAGACAGCGCTCTCTCTGGATGCTCAGCATCTTGTATTTTGATAAAACATCAGTAGTTGGTTTGTGGTACCCATTATTAAACTGTAGGCCTATTCATTTTACATTTTGTCTGGTATATCAAGCAACATTTTTGAGCGGTGCTAACCGCTTTAATACATGACTTTGTGTGTGTTCTTCCAAGGGTTTTCCCATGGTGGCAAATACTGATGTCCTGTGATTTATAACTGTGAAAATAGCTGATGCAAGGCGTTGTGTGCGTAGCCGTAGATCGGCTATTTTCACTAGTTTTGTGCGACAGTCTTGTATGATGAAGTAGGGCTTTACTTACAAACATGAAACCTGGAGATACAAGGTTTCTGCCCGACATTGACGATATATAACAAAAATAGGGAATCTACAAGCTCACAATGCGACCCTTTGCCACAGCTATTTTCAGGGGCGTCACACCAAATTCTGGGCCCTGGGTACAAGGATTCACTGCGGGCCCCCCATGAATGTTAACTATTGAAAAATAGCAGATATTGCGAGCTTGTAGATCTGCTATTTTTGAAAAATCGGGAAAATGTGTGCAAGAAACCTATGTCAAGGACCCCCAAGATGATATGTATTTGGCCACGGACCCCGATCTCAAAATATTTAGTTCCAGGGACCCCCCAGAAGCAAAATTTGAGTTACAAATGTTCACTTAAAAAATACATATATTCAAAGATTTGCGCACATTTTCACGAAAATAGCAGATCTACAAGATCGCAGCGCGGCACTCGGTGCCGCGCTGTGAGCTTGTATATCTGCTATTTTCCAATAGCTAAAGTTACTAGGGCCCCTCCACCTTGGGCCCTGGTAACTCAGTCCCACTTTCCTCCCCCTTGTGACGCCCCTGGCTATTTTAACTGTTTTCGTGAGGGGCTGAGGGGGTTGAAAGTCCTATACAAGTGCATTTGTTCACTGTGTTTGTTTGTGTGTTGGTCAAGATGACCAGGTGCACATGTACCCCGGTGAGTGTCCACCGGGGTAGTTTGACGCACAGCTTCACACAATTGTTATTGTATTGTTTTGGGAGACCTGCATGTGTTTGGGAGTCCTGCTGCTGGTGCCCATAGAAAACATTGGCAAGACGTTGAACCGGAGCCATCGGTGTGTATGCACGAATGTGTGTACAGAATGTAGGTGCAAATGCATCCGTGTGTGTGCCTGTGTGTGTGTGCGTGCGTGCGTGCGTGGGTGCGTGCGTCTGTGTGTGTGTGTGTCTGTGTTTGAACGCATGCACGTGTGTCATCTAGAGCTTCCATATGCGTGTGTGTGTGTGTGTGTGTGTGTGTGTGTGTGTGTGTGTGTGTGTGTGTGTGTGTGTGTGTGTGTGTGTGTGTGTATGTTGTGTGTGTGTGTATGTTTTATGTGTGTGTGTACAGGGTTGATCCCCCAGCCCTGTAAGTCAGCCGGCGGGCCTAACAGAGGCGAGGCGTCTCAACCTAAAATTAGTCTCAGTGGGAAGGCGAGAGAGAGAGAGAGAGAGAGAGAGAGAGAGAGAGAGAGAGAGAGAGAGAGAGAGAGAGAGAGAGAGAGAGAGAGAGAGAGAGGCAGACGCCCAGGCCTTCCCGTTCAGCCCGTGCGGCCGAGCCCACGGCTGCCCAGCCACTGTCACATCAGGAGGCATGGTGTCATTGAGAAGGAGACATTAATTGCCTCTGCGCTGTGGCAGGATGCTAGGCTACACAGCAGCGGCGTGCTCAGGTGTTCTCTCTGCCCCGCTGCCACCAGCAAATGAGATGCAGAGCGCGCCGGCCGCGGGCACCTCCTTCCCCGGGATAATTGACCCTGGGGGGGTCCGCCTTATAGCCCCCCCCCAACCCCTCCCAACACCCCCCCTCCTCCTCCTCCTCCTCCTTTCCTTCTCTTTCACCTCACCCTCTCCTCCTCCTGCCTCCTCCTCCTTGACAACCCGGGACGCCGTCCTGATTGGTTAGTAGTCAGCAGGAAGCAGGTTGGCCCTCTGACCCCCACCGCAGCCCCACCGTCCCTCCTTCCATCCATCTCTCTCTCTCTCACTCTCACTCTATCTCTCTCTCTCTCTCTCTCTCTCGTTCTTTTTCTCTCCACCTTCACAAGGGCGTTCAAGTGCTGATGCGGCCAGAGGAGAGGGTGGGGGGAGTGGGGGGGGAGGTTTGCTTGACACGTCTGTCTTCCCGGCCCACCTCTGCATGCCGTCCGTACGTACGCGCAAAACTTATCAACCACTTCACTTCCTTTCCTTCCGCGCACCCCACCCTCCCCTACTCTCCGGCGGCAAGCCCCTTTCCCCCGCCCCGCACGCGTGTATCCCCCTTCGCATTCTGCCAAAAAAAAAACTCGCCTCCTTCTCACACTCTCACCCACTTGTACGTGCACAGACACACGTACGGCATGCACAGCAGGCACACGAACGCGCTCGCTCACAAGCAGACAGGAACGCACGCACGCACGCACACGCGCGCTTAGTCATGTTGTTTTTGTTGTCGCGGCTCCAAGTTTTAATGAGGTGAGAAGCTCCTTGTGTAGCGGCGTGTCGCTGGCGAGCGTGCAGCAGGCAGGTTGCTGTTTATTTACGGCTGAAGGTTCGCGCCACTCGTCTCTAATCGGCCCGCGCTCGCTCAGTCACAGACGAGTTACGTGAAACACAGTTCCTGGTCCTCCTTTGGAGGGCCTCTGTCTGTCTTCTGTTTGTTTATCGTCGTCGTCGGGTGAAAATCGTGTATGTCCAAAACCGTTCGTTTTGCATTTATCATTTTGAAAATGATTTAAACTAGTGAAAACAGCCGATCTACAAGCACACAACGCCTCGCACCGCGAGGCGCTGTGTGCTTGTAGATCTGCTGTTTTCACTACTTTTGTGCGACAGCCTTGTATGATGAAGCAGGGCTTTACTTTGCAAAATAATTTACAAATTTGAAACTTGGAGATACGAGGTTTCTGCCCGACAGTGACGTTATGCTCCTTTTCTTCTGTCTCTCCTCCTCTGTCTCCATTCATTGCAGGCCTTATTACTGTAAAGCAAGGTAAGGCCCTGTTTGGGGCTCGGACACGCCTTCAAACAATGCATTTGAGAGAAGTTGTGTTGGACTCCTACTCCCATTGTTAGGTCCGGTCAAATATATACAGTCCGTATTATTGTCTGTATATTTAAGTTGCGCTTTAAATATAAAGATATCTGACATTGATTTGTACACTTTCAGTGTTGCTGTTAAAAATGCTAAGCTCTATATTTTGATTCCATCATGAAGATGCTCTCCCCCTACAGCTCTTTAGTAAACGGAACATACATTTTCAGTTCAGGCCAGGGATACCGATTTAATCCATTCAGGAGAAAAAACACAAACAGTACAATTTCATTGCGTTCTAGTTTCAATTTTGTCACATCGCTTCCAATTTCACTTGTTTATTCCATATCCCGTACGAGTGCTCTCTTGATTGGATAAAATTGGTATCCTGACCTGAAAGTTATTTCTGTTTACTAAAGAGGGGTGACCACTATGAACAAACACTCTATAACAATGATTGTTATCTGAATATAGAGCTACGTATTTAACACTTACAGTATATTGACAAAAACATTGCCTAAAACAACACACCCCCTTTACATAAATGACTGGAACAGAATATTAGCCTACTGTGAGCACGCCGTCTAGTTAGTATGCACCTGTGTGGGTGTCTGAGTGTTGAATTACTGATCTGCTGTAGTAATTGTTTTGCGGACCAAATGCTTGTACGCTTCTCTTCACCGTGTACTTATTTCTGCATGTTTGTGAGAGTTGCGCATGGGCACAGATAGGCCACTGTGAGCCGTGCGCGCGTGCACTTACAGTATGTGCATGAGCATTATATATCCTTTGCCCCTTTTAAACTGGTTGCATTGGAAGCCCCCCTGCAAGGCGAAGAGGCCAGCCGCGGCTGAGGAGGGGAGCGCTTAGTTGCGTTTCATGCTTAATTCTGTGTCAATTAGTCGACTGCTACCTTCCCTCCAGCGAAAAAGCGCGGCAAGAAACACAAGCCCACAGAAATCCTCACAGCTTTGACAGGCGTGGTGTTCAATCATTTATCCCAAGGCCCCGGGCCACAGAGCACTGTCAACAAACATTCCACTGAAATCATATCAAGCCTCTACTGTTCTTTCGGTTCTGCCTCTCACTCACTCTCTCTCTCTCTCTCTCTCTCTCTCTCTCCTCTCTCTCAGGGGCGTCACAAGGGGGGGGGGGGGGTGGGACTGAGTTACTAGGGCCCAAGGAGGGGGGCTGGAATTATTTTATACTTTAGCTATTGAAAAATAGCATATACAATAATATGCGAGTTTGTAGATCTGCTATTTTTGAAAAGTTGTGAAAATGTGTGTGAATATTTTTTAAGCGTACATTTGTAACTCAAATTTTGCTTCTGGGGGGTCCCTGGAACTAAATATTTTGAGATGGGGGTCCGTGGCCAAATACATATAATTTTGGGGGTCCTTCACATGAAAAGGTTTGAGCACCACTGACATAGAAACATAGGTTTTTCCAAAAACCTTAGAAGGATTTGAAACATTCAAAGACTTGCACAGATGTTCAGGATTTTTCAAAAATAGCAGATCTACAAGCTCACAGCGTGGCACCCGGTGCCGCGCTGTGAGCTTGTATATCTGCTATTTTTCAATAGTTAAATGTGAGTGAATCCTTGTACCCAGGGCCCAGAATTTGGTGTGACACCCCTGCTCTCTCTCTCTCTCTCTCTCTCTCTCTCTCTCTCTCTCTCTCTCTCTCTCTCGTTCTATCTGCCACTCTCTCTCTCGCTCTCGTCTCCTTCCTCTCTCGATCAGCAGTTGCCCACCTTCTTTCTCTCTCTCTCTCCCCCGGCCCTCTGGGGTTTTCCGCTCTCTGTAGCAGGGGTTTTAGTTCTTTAAGCCTCTGCGCCTCTGCTTCCCTGTTCCCTCCCCAGGACTTTGGCGACCGCGCAGCAATTTGTTCAGTTGTTCACTGTTTGTCGGTTTCACCCCCAGGTTGGCACATGGTCACACATTGGGGACGAAAGCTAAAGTCAAGATCAGCTCCAAATACATGAACACGAGAAGAAATAAAGAATATTTATGAGTCTGCTGTATGTATGTGTTTATAAAAATATTATGAAGAAGTGGAAATAGAAATCGGGGCGCTTCGGTGGATCAACGAGCAAGAGCACATCGTCGTGGTCGGGTGGAGACCTTCTATGTTCAAAGCAGTTCGTTTTGTATTTATCATTTTAAAAGGGATTTATGATAGTGAAAATAGACGATCTACAAGCACACAACGCCTCGTACCGCGAGGCGTTGTGTGCTTGTAGATCTGCTATTTACACTAGTCTTGTGCGACAAAATACAAATTTGAAACTTGGAGAATGGAGATACAAGGTTTCTGCCCGACAGTGATGACATGCTAGTGCTACAGTATATATGGCTAGTCCTTTCCGCTGCTGCCTGGTTCAAATCCGACCCTCTCTCCCACCGTCTCTGTTCACTGTACCTGTTCTGAAATAAATAATGCACAAAATGAAAAAAAGTTGAATGCAGGTTTAAGTTGAAAGGGATCTTTGATCGCAGCATGTTGCCAGATTGGGGGGGCTTATGATCTCACAAATATGGAAAGCATGTAGACTCAGTGGGAGTACAACATACACGTACACTCGTACAATAGGCCTATACTGTACGCAGCAGCCACTCACCCAATTCCATAACCTTTTTTTTTAAACACAAACTGAGGATCAAAGAAAACTTCTAATGTTTGGATACCATTCCAAACATACTGGACGGAGGTTTCGACGTGCCACCAAAGAGAAAGGGGAAACAAACAACAGTACTGTGGATATTAGCTTCACTGCCTTTCACCAGGGGCATCACAAGGGGGGAAAAGTGGGACTGAGTTACCAGGGCCCAAGATGGAGGAGTCTTAATTATTTTATACTTTAGCTATTGAAAAATAGCAGATATACAAGCTCACAGCGCGGCACCGAGTGCTGCGCTGCGAGCTTGTAGATCTGCTATTTTTGAAAATCATGAAAATGTGTGCAAATCTTTGAATATATGTATTTTTGGAGCGGTGAAAGCGCTCCCAATAGACAGGTATGTCCGTGGCTGGCTATGTGGCTGGCTGGCTGGCTGGGTATGTCTGTAGCCTGGCAATACCTTGAGTGGCCACACAACTTAAAGGAGGGGCGCTGTTGTGCAGGCACAAACACACACACACACACACACACACACACACACACACACACACACACACACACACACACACACACACACACACACACAGATTCACCGCTCCACTTCGAACCGAGGTTTGATTTTTAAGAGAACATTTGCAGATTTTGCTTCTGGGGGGTCACTGGACTAAATATTTTGAGATGGCGGTCCGTGGCCAAATATATATCATTTTGGGGGTCCTTGACATGAAAAGGTTTGAGCACCACTGACATAGAAACAGGTTTTTCAAAAAACCTCAGAATGATTTGAAATATTCAAAGACCCAGAATTTGGTGCGAAACCCCTGTCTTTCTCCCACACCCTGTTTCCATTGTTGGCCCGCGCTGGAACTCCGGGAAACGTGCTGATGTGGGATGTTCTGCAGGTATAAGGTGGACAGAGGCCAAAGCTGTTTTTTTCCCCCCTCTTTTCCCAAGCTTCCTCTGCTGTGGGCTATAAACACTGATGCAGAGGAAGATAGAAGAGAGACGAGAGAGAGGAATCTTCCACTCCTCCTCTACCTCCTGTCCCCTGAGCATTGCACCCAGGAGGAACTCAACTCACCTGGGTATCTCCGTGGCAGGGAGCAATAAATAAATGTAGCGAGTTAATTATTGAAGACAGCCTAAACGGATCCCTCCTTCTTCCATTGAAGATGGATGCTATCCTCCATAGGCTTGGGGGTTCCACCGCACATGCCTAGTCTTGCGGCAGAGCGAGGCCTACATGAAAGTTGTTGTGCTCCCTGCTTGTTTGCCCTGCCGGTGGTCAAGAGTGATAGTGTCTGTGTGGATGCATCCTCACATTTTGTTTTTGTGGCTCACATATGCTCTCTTTCTCACATGCTCTTCTCTCTCCACCCCTTCATAAATGATATTATGTTCTTCTTTTCTCACATGTGTTCTCGGTTTTCTTCCAGAAAACGGACGGATTCACTTGAACAACAGTGGGAGATGAAAAGACACAAGGAAGTGAGCAAAGAAGAGAAGAGCAAAGCAATTTTTCCAAACCCAAACCACAACAGTCCCTCAAGTTTCAGTCGAAAAATAGACCTCGAATGCTTGACAACTTCATATACAATTGATCAAAGGAAAACTCAATTTGTTCTCCCTCAGCTAAAAACGGAAGGATTTTGACACAGGATTTTACGAGTGCACTCTATTCCTCAGCTCAATTCTGGCTGCCCACCACCACCAACAACCCACAGATGAAGACCGCGTTTTCAAAAGAGAAATATGTCTTCAAAAGGCAAAGCGAAAGCCTCCTCTTGCACTGTGTTCATCAAACAAAATATGGACTTTTCCTCCGCCCATATAGCCGCTAACATAAGATGAAGATAGCAATAGCATCCCTAGAGGTTAGTCCTATTCAGGTTATTCAGGTTTCCCCTTCAAAAGCAGTGTATTTCCGTCCTGACACCCAGAAATCCAGAAGACAACAACAGGGCCTTTGCACCAGTCCCTGGACAAAGCTAAATTAATATTTAAAGATCATTACCGACCGCCTGAAGTAAAACACAGAGACTAGGTAATTAATTGATTGAGCCGGGCGGTCCTCAGAGAGATTAGACCGGATGAGTGTTGTTTATCTCTGTTGTTATTGAAGCATATTTGATCCCTCTGAGCAAATTGTTTCCCTATTGAATGTAAAGCAGAAAGGACACGGTACAGTATGACTGACCTGTAAGGCATATACAATTAGCTCGTGTTCTGTGGTGCGATGTAATCGCTCGGGGATTAATTGTCCCCAGAGTTTTACCCCGGTATGTTTGTAGTGTAGATTTCTAATATGAGTAATCTATTGTGCAGCACAGTTTACATTGGAAGTGTGCCTCCGCGGGCTTGTTTTCATATGAGCTGAGATTTCCACCGCTGATGTATCCCAGCAGATACACTTGGCGAGACAATGAGATGGCTTGGCCGGCATTCCGAGCATCAACTGTCGGATATGAAGACGGTGTCAATTGAGTGGTAATTGTTTGGCATTTCGATGTATCACTGGAGCAAGCCAAGGGGAGAAAAGAGGAATCATTTGGAAGACATGTCCCCTCCTTCTCCCCAGCTCAGTTTTTCTGCTGCTGTTCTTGTTGTTGTTCAGGACCCAGGATATTATGCTGTATGTCAGTGGTTCTCAACCGCCAGAGGGGTCCCTAAATTATTTTGGGGGGTTCCCAGATTTTTAGCTAAATGTTAACATTGTTTTCTCACTCAACAGTAAACAGAACAACATAAGTGTATACAGGGTATCTGCACATTTCTAAAGTGACAATTTAAGGACTTTAAAGACTTTTTAGTACCTCTGGTCAAACATTGGTCAAATTGTCACTCAAATATCAGAGGCCAAAATTGTGAAAATAGCAGATCTACATGCTCACAATGCCTCGCGTTACGAGGCGTTGTGAGCTTGTAGATCGGCTATTTTCACAATGGAATAGGTCGAGTCAAACTAAATGTAATGTCAACTCCTACAATTCCAAGTGCTTGTGCAGGGTGGGGGGTCCCCACCAGTTCAAATATGATTATTTTGGGGGTCGCGGCCTGAAAAGGTTGAGAACCACTGGTATATGTAAACATGATGTACTGTCACTGAACAAGCTATATGTTGAAGGTCACCTTGTTTTTTATTTATTTTACATTTTATGTTTTTATTTGCCGTTCTCGCTTTTTTTTTTTGTAAAGAATGCACCCAACATTTACATCCATGAATAAATGTTTTCCGGCAAGGTTTCAAATAAGACAATTTTTTTTCCTCTCTTACCCCGAATGTCCTTGACTTAGTAGAACATATGAGAAGTTTTCCTTCCCCTTTTTGTGTTTTGAAAGCATTTTCTTGTGAAAGGAACATTTAAGAAACACCAGTTGGGTTTTTCTTTTTTTTTTCTCCTCAAGTTTTCCTTTTTTTTGGGGGAGCTAGATGCCTGTCATGAATGAACATGGCGGTGTGTCCGGGTGCCAGCTGGCAGAGGAAACCAAACACATCCCAGAGACAAGCGGCAGGCCAGCTGGATGCCCGCCGAGCGCTTTAAAACCCATTCAGAACGGGTACACGTTATATTTGTGTGTCATTATTTTATGCTTTAACCGTTGAAAAACAGCAGATATACAAGCTCACAGCGCGGCACCGAGTGCCGCGCTGCGAGCTTGTAGATCTGCTATTTTTGAAAAATCGTGAAAATTTGAATTTCTTTTGAATTTGAATTTCTACCCACGAGTTTCCAACGCCCCATAGTGCATTGCGCAGACGTCTGTACCGAGCTTCCGGCGCCGATTTACAAGCTCACAACGGGTTGCATCTGCGACGCGACGTGAGCTTGTATGTCTGCTGTTGAACCCGGAAGTTTGGTCCCGATGGTCTCCAGTAAACTCCCGCGGAAACTTGTGGATAAGTGTCTTTTGAATCCTTCTAAGGTTTTTTTTGGAAAAAAACCTATGTTTCTATGTCAGCAATCTGGCTATAGCCATCGTCAAAGAAAAGGTCCTTTTCACTTCAACTGGAGCTCAGTTAGTCTGTTCTTGAGAGACTACTATATGTCAGTGGTTTTCAAACCTTTTCATGTGAAGGACCCCCAAAATGATATGTATTTGGCCACGGACCCCCATCTCAAAATATCTAGTTCCAGGGACCCCCCAGAAGCAAAATTTGAGTTGCAAACGTTCGCTTTGAAAATACATACGGTCAAAGATTTGCACACATTTTCACGACTTTTTCAAAAATAGCAGATCTACAAGCTCGCAGCGCGGCACTCGGTGCCGCGCTGTGAGCTTGTATATCTGCTATTTTTCACTGGTTAAAGCATTCAATAATTCTAAGCCTAAATGGGTTAACACACTCCTCACCATTACTGCAAACTCCATCAGCCCATCCTGTTAACTGACACAACACAACGCTAATTGTGCATTAATCAGTGCATTTAGCTACCCAATCCCATGAGTCTACGGTGGATTTCTGCAGTTGACTTCTTGTTTTAGTGTTTTTTCACTAAGTTTTATGTTTGTATTTAGTTGTTCAAGTGGTTTCTTTGTGAGTTTTTTTGGCATGCTGTTTAAGGGCACATGGTGAAAGTTAAAGTTTAGTTGACTTTTTTGCAAGTGTGTGTCTGACTGAAGATAGATGTACTGTAAGCCATTGGGTTACGGCCGGATTGAACACCTTTAGCTTGTTTGCTTTGAGATTTAAGTTTTATTCCTATGAATACCGATATGACACTTTGACTATGGGTATGTATGTTTTTTTCTTTTTAGCTTTAGCTTTTAGCTTGTCAATCGGCAAATTCCAGCAACAGCGAAGATATTTATATCTTGGAAAACAGAAAAGTCACTTGTATAGAGTCCTGAGGAATATATGGAGTTTAAGTTGTTCAGGGCATTGACAAACAGACATATTAAAAGACCGACCACTTAACAACCACAGACGTCTGTTACAGCATGGCCAATCCAAAATTTCTCTGGCAAAACCAGGACATGCTTACTTGTGATTCGGACTCTTAATCCAGGGTGATTAACAGTAAACAAGGAGAACACGCTACAACTCCGAATGTATCTCTGTTTTTCTGTTTTCTTTTTACCAGATCTAACTTTGAGAATTACTGTAGAGTGGGTGTATTTCTTCTCAAGGCTATACGAACATGGCTCTCTTGCAGATGACTTTGCTGTTTGTGAAACCTTTAAACTGAAATATCTTCTGCACATCGACTGTGACTCTAGAATACTTCTTCCAGATATTTGCAACCGTTGTACAGAGACTGTAGTTCTATGTTATTCGGTTAACTAAATTACGGTTTTATGATCAGCTGACACCCAAGTATTGACTGCTTCTTGCATTTTCTCTCTCCTAATCCACACTTACTCAAAGGTTTTACCAAATGAACGGCATATATAGTCCAATTCGACTAGTATATAGTGTGCTAATGTTTATTCTCTCAACAGTGGAGAAATAAATTCCATGGAGACAGAAAAAGCCACCAAAGCTTTTTCTGTTTTTTCTCTCCTTTTTCTTCTTGCATAATGATATGATTGATTCCCTGCAAGTGTCATTCAGCAGGGGTCATGTCCCAAAGCTAATTGTTCAATAATTAAACATTCATGTTTAAAACATTCTTATATCATTGAAGGAGATGGGTACTATGTGCTGTGTTTAACTTAAACTTTCAATCAGTTTTTTCACTTAACCCGCCTTGGTTGTATATGGGCAGACATTTTTGCACTAAAAGAGGCCTTTTACTGTGGACAGGCTAGTGGTTAAGTACCCTAACGGTTAGGGTAAAGGGGCAATGATTCCACCCCTACCCCCAGAGGCTGCCCTGGGCGGATATGCTGAGGACGCCGTGGCCCAGGGGCTTTCAATGCACTCGCACACATCTTTACAGGGCTATTTTAACTTGCTGAAAGCGTCAGCATGTTTGGGGACTTTTAGACTTTCAGAATTGTTATTCTTGCGAGACCCCAGGTGGTGTACAGTAGCACCACTTAACATTTAATCATCCTTGTGTGCCTCTGCGAGGCTACTGTGAGAAAAGAGCAAATGCTGATTACACACGCGTTACAAACTGGTTGTGCTTTGCTCCTTTTTTCCCCTCCAGGCGATTATCAATCATCAAGTCATTTATCTTACCCTGGTGTTGGCATGGAATATTGAGTTCCTTTTATCAACTGCCAGACTACCTCAGCTGTGCAATATTACCGGCTGCAGGTTTGTTGGCGCACGCCGGAGAAAAATACCACAAGAGGTAATAAGAAGTCAAGTTCCCATACAACTCCTCAGCTCTACATGATTGTTAAGCCTGGTTTATACTTAGTAGTACAGCTGTCTCGCACAAAAATAGCCATTCTACAAGCTCACAATGCCTCGCGGACGCGACACGTTGTGAGCTTGTAGATCGGCTATTTTAGGTCCGGGAACACCTTCACACAACCCTGCATAAATCAAGCTTTATGCACATGATGAACACTTGTAAGCTGCTTTAAATGTACATAGCTGATTTGTAATGTTGTGTTGTTATTTAAATGCAATGTCAACCACTTGACAGATTGACAATGTAAGATTAGATCCAGAGCAGAGTGGAGTTGTTATAGAAAAAAAGAATTCTACCACTTTTTCTAGTCACGTGTTCAAATACTGGATTGTGATTGGCTTAAAACAGTAGTAAATGAGGCCACAATAGCCGGAATGTGTGAAATGCCCGGATGTACATGCAAATGAGGCACATTTCCGAGATCAATACGCGATGAACGCATCCGGGGACTTCAGGAGGGAGTCGGAACCCATGGTCGGAACACCTTTCCCCCCACCAACAAATGACGGTCGCAGCCGTCCTATGTTTACTAACGTGCGTACTATCGTCGCCGATTTATTTGGATCCAATGCAATCCGCCAACTTTAAAGCCCCTTTTCTCTGAACCTATGCCTTTCTGGAAGCGAACAGCCTCTATTTACGGCCGGAACGGTGCTTTTAACTGACGTTAGCTTAGCTGTAAGCTAGACATCTGTCTCAGCAGCGACCGAGTATTTCCCGGTGAATCTGTGCGCAAAGGTGGGGGCTTGGGAGTGTGCACCACTGACTATTGCGGATGATGATGAGGTTATAGTATAGCTTAGCTTTTATGTATTGAAAATGAGAGGCACTCTTGCCGATTTAGTAAGAGACTCGTCTCCAATTGCAAGATATTTAAAAGTTATTTGGGGCCATGATGATGATGATGATATCCTTTTCTTCCCACAACTAAGGATTTTATATTGTCTGTGTTATTGTTTACAACCACTGAACCACAATTATTCACGTGTGGCAAGATTCACTCGTTTTTAGTAGGCTATATAGTGTAGGCTTAGAAGAAGCCTTTTCAGAAGTTAATTTAATGTTTTCCATTTAATGATTTCCTTTATCCTCATCTAATCTTGCGCTAATGCACCGTATGCACGCTGTTTAAAGGCCGTGTAGGCTTTTCAGAAGTTAATTGAATGTTTTCCATTTGCGCTAATGCACGCAACTGTTTTCGCCAAGTTTATATTATTATTATTTTAGTTGTTTCTCATAAGCTCGCAACCCTCCTTGCCCATCGGCCCCCACCTTTGCGCACAGATTCACCGGGAAATACTCGGTCGCGTCTCAGCATGGAGTTGGCGCCATCTGGTGGTGAGTAGAAGATGTTGTTTGTGGCACTATTTGTTGTTATGGCGGAAGTTTTATAGGCAATAATGATTGTAACTTAAGATCCTTGCAAGTTACAACTATGTGTTTTCTTTCATGTATATGGGAAAAAGTGGTAGAAAAGCTATTTACCACTCGGGGTCGGACATTATGCTCTGATAATGTCCTGTGTTAGGGGGTTATCGGACTCGGCTTCGCCTCGTCCGATCACCCCCTAACACAGGACATTATCAGAGCATAATGTCCTCTCACTCGGGGTAAATTGCTTACATACATCTCATAAAAATTATTCATACAGTGATTAAATTGGGAGCGCTTAAACTGTCATTTCAAATGTTTTAAAGAGTAGATTATTTGACTGTTTGACAAATCTGATGAAAATACTAAACTTCCCTTCCAGAGGCATTGTGATTGCCACCGAACACAATTGGACAGCACTATGCCATTATACCACCAACTGTGGTTTTCACAAGAATAAATAACCCCCCCCCCCCCCACCCCACCCCACCCCCCACCCTGCACAAGCACTTGTAATTGTTGGCATTACATTTAGTTTGACTATCTATTGTGAAAATAGGCGATCTACATCGCGTCGCGAGGCGTTGTGACCATGTAGATTGTCTGTTTTCACAATTTCTGCCTCTAATATTTGACAATTTGACCAATGTTTGACCGGAGGTACTAAAAGGATCTTTAAAGTCCTTAAATTGTCACTTTAGAAATGTGCAGATATCCTGTATACACTTATACTGCATGTTGGTCTGTTTACTGTTGAGTGAGAAAACAATGTTAACATTATAGCTAAACAACTGGCGACCCTCCAAGATAATTTGGGGACCCCTCTGGGGGTCCCGACCCACAGGTTGAGAACCATTGGTATGAGCAGCGTGTGTGTGTATATGTGCGTGCGTGCGTGCGTGCATGTGTGTGTGCGCGTTCGTGCGTGCGTGCGTGCGTGTGTGTGTGCGTGCGTGTGCGCGTGTGTTTTCAGCTGTATGTTTGCGTTGTGTAGGGATGGACTATGGCGAGGGGTGAGGGAGGAGGGTTGTTCTGCAGATGGCTCACAAGCCAACCTTTCAATTAGGGCCTGGAGTATAAATATCCGTGGCTGATTGGAATGCGGCGGCTGCCGGCACAAAAGCCTCCTCTTGGCGCAGCTCCAAGCCCCCGTCGCTCACTCACTCCCCGGCTCGCTACTGGAAGCCACCCAAGGTTACTTCATCAATGGCCGCAACAATGACTTCTTACTCCCTGTATATCCGCCGCGACCACCCTCCCTTTTCGCTCTCTCTTTCCACCATCCCAGCGTATATCCCCCCAGCCAGCCCCAAGAGCCGACTTAACATCTGAAAAGAGGCCTTCGGTTGAACTTGACCTAGTTTGGGGGGCTTGTTGACGCTGCTTTTTCTCCCCCCCCCCCCCCCCCTATATATTCCTTGTCCATCAAGTGGATCAAATTTTCCATTTCAAATGGTGTTATTTTCAGCATGAAATTTCAAACAGACTTTTCTTTTTTTTATGTGCTTTCAGTCTTGTTTATGACTGCCCATAGCAAGGGTTTGGGTTCCAATGCTACCGTCTAATCTTATTTAGCGAATGCTGCAGGTGAACGGTCCCTGCATTCTGCCTGTGGAGACCCTGTTTATCCCGCTGAGATTATGGGGATGAGCTCCCGGGGAACTTATTCTTGCATCCCAAAAGCCTGTCAGCGTAAGCTGTCTGAGAAATTATCCACAGACCCAGACAGATTGCGGCGGGGGCATAAAATGACAAAGCAGAAATCTTTTGGGAAGAGGATGTGTAAATCGTTGTTGCAGAGTGGTTTTGAACGCTGTGTTGTACGGGCCCGGCCTGCAAATAGGATATACGTTATGTTTGTCATGAGGTGTTTATCGTTATGTACAACTACAAATCTAGTGACAAAAGTTATACTTTTGTTTTGGATACATTTAGGCATCAGTTTTAAAGGAGTAGTTCACCCCCAAAATGCATTTTTTTATTGATTACTCACGCCATGGAGACTAATATGTTTTTGTTTTTTGTCTAAGACAAAAGAATGATTATAGTAAACTTACCCTGACGGTTTCCCTATCCAGGGCCATGCATTTGGGTCCCCATCCAGGGCCATGCATTTGGGTCCCCATCCAGGGCCATGCATTTGGGTCCCCATCCGGAATCAATGGGGATACATTTACTATAATCCCATTTTTGTCTTAGAATGTGACAGAATATTATTGAACTCTATGGCATGAGTTCAAAGGGCTTCAAAGGGCTCTATGGCATGCAGTAATCAATGGAAAAAAGGTCATTTTGGGGGTGAACTATAGGCTACTCCTAAGGAGAGCCAAACCCTGAGGAAGACTATATTGTCCAAACGTTGGTTTCCTGTACCTTTTGATACATCTCTTGCATGTTGGCTAAGAGTTGTGCGGCCTCATCCTTCTTGACAAGGTGTGACAGTTGAACACACATTTCCATTCCAGACACTATTATTAATACAAATCCTTGTTGTCGGGTGAACCTTTTATGTGCAAAACCCGTTCATTTTGTATTCATCATTTTAGAAATTATTTTTAAAATAGTGAAAATAGCCGATCTACAAGCACACAACGCCTCGCACCGCGAGGCGTTGTGTGCTTGTAGATCTGCTATTTTCACCAGTCTTGTCCTGTCTTGTCTTGTCCAGTCTTGTATGATGAAGCAGGGCTTTATTTTACGAAAAAACATACACATTTGAAACATGGAGATTCGAGGTTTCTGCATGCCCGACACTCGACAATGGCGAAATAATGCATTTAAACAGACTATTTCTGAGGCTCCCTCACCGTTGGTCCGGGGGGAGACACCCCAGACCAATAGTGTCATGTCCCGCCAGTGGTGTCATATGCCCTTTGTTAGAAAAACATACCCTCTTCTTTTTATGCCGTCACCCCTCCCCCCGTGACCCCACTTCTCTCTCTCTCCCCCCCTTGCTTCTACCCACGCCATGTCAGGGGAAGCCCCCCAGTCTCTCTCTCTCCTCCTCCTGCATCCCTCTGGAATCAGGAGAGATTACAAATTAGGGGATTAAATTCCCCCTCTCCTAAACCCCATAATCCAACAAACAACAATGCTTTCTAACGTCGGGCCAAGAACTCCCGAGGCGTGGGTAAGTCCTCCACGTCGGTTAAACCTTATGGAAGGGTTCCCTCGGAAAAAAATATAATAATAAATAATACACACGCACTCGATTTCTGTCTCCTCCTCCTCCTCCACCGCCCTACCCACGCCTATTTATTATGATTTTTTTATGATCCGGTGTGTCCGTAATGAGGCGACATGGGAGACGGTGCACTAATATCGTCTAATAGGGTCGACGGAACACAAGCCGTTTTATTGGGATCACGGCTGGCACAAGGACGAAGAAGGGGTTGCTAAATGCCCGTCTCCTACCTCATTGTAACCACAACCTCCACCCCCCTCCCCTTCCCCCCTCCTGCTGTGTATATACTGTACATCAACAATGCAGCAGCGGCTAGCGGACGACGGTAATGATCCCGATAATATTACGAGGCCCGGCCCGGTGATGTAAGACGCTAGGCTAGCCACTGAAATAGGGCCCTGTTTTAAATATGTCAAGCGACGAGCGAGCGAGGCTGCGGAGGCTGGGAGGTATGGAGGTCCACGGGACGACGCACTCTTTTAATTTCATCGCTCTGTCAGCTTTTATTAAAACCCATTCGTCACAAAGGGACTGAGTGAGGAGAAAAGGGCCGCGTTTGTGTGTTGTGTGGGGGCCAGTGAGAGAGAGAGAGAGAGAGAGAGAGAGAGAGAGAGAGAGAGAGAGAGAGAGAGTTAGAAGATGTGGGGGAAAGGAGAGAGGGGGTAAAAGTGTGGAGGGGGAACATGTCTTC
>NC_137811.1:33209563-33214563 GCF_963921795.1 Nannobrachium achirus | reverse complement strand
TCTGGGGTGGCCAAACACATATCATCTTGGGGGTCCTTCACATGAAAAGGTTTGAGCACCACTGATATATAGATTTTTCTTTTTTAACCTTAGAAGGATTTGAAATATTGAAAGACTTGAATATTTTTCAAAAATAGCAGATCTACAAGCTCGCAGCGCACTAGTTAAAGGACAAGATGTGCAGTGAATCCCTTGTGAACCCATGCAGGGCCCAGGATTTGGTGCGACCGACGGCCCTGGTTGGTTGCAACCTAACAGGCTCCTTTTGAAGTGGGAGAGAGAACCAGTTGAACCAGGGCCATCAATCACTGCAGCAGGTTGAGAAGCAGCTATGGGAGGAGGGTTCCAGGGGTTCCAGCCAGGAGCCCTGCGGGGCCCCACGGCATCGTGGGTACACGTGGCGCTGCAGGCGGCTGCCACGGAGCAACGAACACACCTGGCATTCACTCATATACCCACAACGCCGCGTGTCACACTTGTCCTCGTCTGGCCATGGTGTGACAGCCGGAGCTAAATGTTAGAGTCTATACGGAGCTGTCATACACAGGATATCTGGAGAGAGAGAGAGAGAGAGAGAGAGAGAGAGAGAGAGAGAGAGAGAGAGAGAGAGAGAGAGAGAGAGAGAGATGGAGGTTTAAGAGTGTGTGTGTGTGTGTGTGTGTGTGTGTGTGTGTGTGTGTGTGTGTGTGTGTGTGTGTGTGTGTGTGTGTGTGTGTGTGTGTGTGTGCGCGCGCGCGCGCGTGTGTGTGTGTGTGTGAGAGAGATTGTGTGTGCGTGTGTGTGTGTGTGTGTGCAGGGGTGTCGCACCAAATTCTGGGCCCTGGGAACAAGGATTCACTGCGCTATTTTGTGCTTTAACTATTGAAAAATAGCAGATATACAAGCTCACAGTGAGCTTGTAGATCTGCTATTTTTGAAAGCTCGTGAAAATGTGTGCAAGTCTTTGAAGTTTGTTTCTATGTCAGTGGTGCTCAAACTTTTTCACGTAAAGGACCCCCAAAATGATATATGTATTTGGCCCACGGACCAGGGACCCCCTGCAGAAGCAAAATATGAGTTACAAATGTTCGCTTAAAATATCCAAAGATTTGCACACATTTTCACGACTTTTCAAAAAATAGCAGATCTACAAGCTCGCAGCGCGGCACTCGGTGCCGCGCTGTGAGCTTGTATGTCTGCTATTTTTCAATAGCTAAAGTATAAAATAATTAAGGCCCCCTCCACTTTGAGCCCTAGTAACCCAGTCCCACTTTACCCCCACCCCGCTTGTGACGCCCCTGTGAGTGTGAGTGTGAGTGTGAGTGTGAGTGTGTGTGCGTGTGAGAGAGTCTGTGCATGCCTGAAAGTGTCAGTGGGTTTTGATGGCCTTACATGACAGTCACATGGTGCGATGTAAAAACCCGCTCCAGCCCCAGCAGCTGAGAAATGTGCTGAGCTGTCAAACACAGGCGTAAAAAAAAGGTTCTCTCTGCTCCCCTTTGGCACTCCTTGTCAAGGGTTCAATCTGAGCCATTAGGTAACATGTTCCACATCATCGCCGTGTCCTTAAAAGAACCTGTTCTTTTTTTATGGCAGCAGTCAAGATGACAAGATGAAGAGGCTCTTGGAGCTTGGCTGGCTTTTTTATCATCGTGACAACTAATTAATTGGTGTTTATAGGTCTGGATGAGCCCGCACGTTATTTATTTATTTATTTTTTACTTTACAGTCATTCAATAGAGCTATATTCGGTGGTTTTCAAAACCAGTGGTCCGGCGACCACCTGTGGTCCTTGAAGGGATTCCAGGTGGTCCCCAGCTGAATGATGTGGAGTTGGTAACCAAATGGACCCTTATACAGTAGATCTGTAACTCTTGAGAGAAACCAAACGGACCCTTACAGGTCCATTTGGTTTAGTTTTAAGCTCTTAAGAGTAGAATTATTGTTAAAGATCTGCATTAATTACCCATTATGTCAGAGTGGTTCCCCTGACATCACAGTGACATCAGAGCATGATGTCAGAGCGACAAACCCATAGAACCACGGTGTCAGGCGTGACAGAGATACATACATATACTGTTGACTGTGACCGTTCACGTACTAATCTGCGACCTACGGTCGCAATCAGTGCGTTAACCCAGAGATTAATCCGATTCTTTAATGTCCTTTTTGAATAATGATCAGCGGTTCTCAAACTTTTTCATGTCAAGGACCCCCATAATTATATGTATTTGGCCGCTGACCCCATCTCAAAATATGTTATTCCAGGGACCCCCGAAAAAAAGATTTGAGATACAAAAGTTCACTTTAAAAATATATATTCACAGATTTGCAAAATAGCAGATCTACAAGCTCATAGCGGGGCACTCGGTGCCACGCTATGTGCTTGTAGATCTGAAATTTTTGACAGTTTTTGACTGTTTTGTTCAACAGTCTGATGGTAGCCGGGTGGAAGCTGTTCATAAACTATGGTGGTCTGGACCTCGATGGTAGGCCACCTTGCCCAGGTGTGGTTGTTGGAGGGGTTTGTGGCTGTATAGGTGCCTGTTTATCGGCAAGTTACACCCTAAGTGAGTCATGTACAGTACCGATGTCTGGTTGACATAGGCACATTTCACTCAGGTTTTTTTCATCTCACTCATGTCACTGTCTGCTGACCTCGCTCAGCAACAAAATAAAAAATAAAATAAGCAATAATTAAAATAAAACAATTCACAGGAGGCAAGCAGTGATCAGCCCATGATGTGCACTGCAATGTAGTTTCAAATGCACTGCATTGCAGATGCTTTTTTGAGAGTAAAAAACTAAAAAAGAAGAAGAAGACATGCATGACATGCATGATCTGGGCAGATTGCCCCAGGAAATGTGCCAATGTGAACCAGAGACACCGGGTATGTGCTCACAATTTCAACGTTATGGAAAGAAAATTAAAGCGTATTTAAAAAAAAAAGAACATCCTCAGTGTTAATTTAACATTTAACTCTTTAAGTTAAACAGGATCATTTAAAGGATCATTTCATTTCAGAACTTGTTTTTAAGATGTAAAAGTTTTCATTTTCACCAGTATGTATACTATAGTAACCCACAAACCCTAGCGTCCCTCATCTGGGCATGTTATAGCATCTAAAAGCTCACAACGCATCGCAACACAATGCATTGTGAGCTTGTAGAGCGTCTGTTTCTGGCAAACCCTGCAGGTCAATGAAGTATATAGTGTGGTTAATACACAGGCGCATGCACACATAGACATCAATGGGGGCTTGAGCCCCTGCCCTTTTATCCATCTGTAAAAAGTGCCCTCTCCAGACCATGAATGCAGTTTTTACTAGGGTGAAGGAAATGCATATGCCCCTTTCCATGCCATACCTGAACTCCTGAAGGCAGCATTTAAGAGAATTGCCTTGTCCAAACTCTCCTGAACTTGAATACAGCATGTTGAAAGCTTATGTTCCCTCTCTGTGTAGGCCTTTTTATGCTTAGTTTAGTGTGGTATCAAGTACCCGAAAATAGCCGACCTCTAAGCTCACAACGCGCCGTGCTGCAATGCGTTGTGCCTAGATAAAAGCCTACATAACAGTTATCCCGGCATACATAAAAGTTGCAGATACAGATTTCAACACGTTTATTTAACACAGTGTCAGGCGTGACAGAGATACATACATATACTGTTGACTGTGACCGTTCACGTACTAATCTGCGACCTACGGTCGCAATCAGTGCGTTAACCCAGAGATTAATCCGATTCTTTAATGTCCTTTTTGAATAATGATCAGCGGTTCTCAAACTTTTTCATGTCAAGGACCCCCATAATTATATGTATTTGGCCGCTGACCCCATCTCAAAATATGTTATTCCAGGGACCCCCGAAAAAAAGATTTGAGATACAAAAGTTCACTTTAAAAATATATATTCACAGATTTGCAAAATAGCAGATCTACAAGCTCATAGCGGGGCACTCGGTGCCGCGCTATGTGCTTGTATATCTGCAATTTTTGACAGTTTTTGACTGTCAACAGTCTGATGGTAGCCGGGTGGAAGCTGTTCATAAACTATGGTGGTCTGGACCTCGATGGTAGGCCACCTTGCCCAGGTGTGGTTGTTGGAGGGGTTTGTGGCTGTATAGGTGCCTGTTTATCGACAAGTTACACCCTAAGTGAGTCATGTACAGTACCGATGTCTGGTTGACATTGGCACATTTCACTCAGGTTTTTTCATCTCACTCATGTCACTGTCTGCTGACCTCACTCAGCAACAAAATAGAAATGAAATAAGCAATAATTAAAATAAAACAATTCACAGGAGGCAAGCAGTGATCAGCCCATGATGTGCACTGCAATGTAGTTTCAAATGCACTGCATTGAAGTAGCTATTTTACTTAACCCACTGAATGCCACCCTTTATTAAAAATCTACAAAACTGGTGCCATCCATTTTGTTTAATTTTACCTTTTTATGGGGGCCAAAATCATATTTTGTACTTAAATTACATATATAAATCTATGCTTCTATCGAAAGCCACACTACCCCTCTTACAAAGGAAAAAATGTATATTTATATATATATATCCTATCATTAGATTTGGGCTTCAATAGAACATGTGTAAGATGTCTTGATCATCATCATATGTTTATGCTGTCATTGGGCCTGTGTGTTCTCTAGAGTGCTATGGCCTTTGAAAACCACCAGGTGGTGGTCTCCTACTATCTGATGGACAAATAGAAGAAGGAAGAGACACGTCCATTCTTTTTTGGTCCGGGCCTAGTTGTTTACATTTTGGCCAGGCCTTTTTGCTAACATGCTACACACTTCAGAGCCCTGGCGATCGCTATCAAGGGCTCTGATGGCACGGCTGGAATCGCGTTATTTTTTCGAGTTTTTTGAGTACTTATACTTCGTCTGGGAAGCACGGCAAGTGTATAAACGAACGTGTATAGCTAACGCTAATGTGGACGGGAACCAATGTTCGGTTATACCGGTTTCCCGTCGGACTGTGTTCACCGGTGCTACAGTCAAATCGGTCGT
>NC_137811.1:33199563-33204563 GCF_963921795.1 Nannobrachium achirus | reverse complement strand
TGTGTGTGTGTGTGTGTGTGTGTGCGTGCGTGTGAGAGAGGAGAGAAAGAGAGGAGAAATAGAGACAGAATTAGTGTGTCCTTGCGTGTGTACGTGCGGGGGCGTCACAAGGGGGGGGGGGGGAGTGGGACTGAGTTACTAGGGCCCAAGGTGGAGGGGCCCTAGTAACTTTAGCTATTGAAAAATAGCAGATATACAAGCTCACAGCGCGGCACCGAGTGCCGCGCTGCGAGCTTGTAGATCTGCTATTTTTGAAAAGTCGTGAAAATGTGCGCAAATCTTTGAATATATGTATTGTTTAAGCGAACATTTATAACTCAAATTTTGTTTCTGGGGGGTCCCTGGAACTAAATATTTTGAGATGGGGGTCCGTGGCCAAATACATATCATTTTGGGGGTCCTTCACATCAAAAAGTTTGAGCATCACTGACATGGAAACATAGGTTTCTTGCACACATTGTCACAATTTTTTCAAAAATAGCAGATCTACAAGCTCGCAGCGCGGCACTCGGTGCCGCGCTGTGAGCTTGTATATCTGCTATTTTTCAATAGTTAACATTCATGGGGGGCCCGCCGTGAATCCTTGTACCCAGGGCCCAGAATTTGGTGTGACGCCCCTGTGTGCGTGCGTGCACGTGCGGGGCGTGAGAGTGTGTGAGAGAGAGATGAACGACCCTCTAATCACTCACACACAATACAGCAAAGCCACATAATGACGAATGACTGATAAGAAAAATTAACATAAAACCTAAGTGGCAGAGAACGAGACAGTGAACATAAATTTGGACGGGAAATAAAGAAATAAAAGAAACGGGCACACGCCATAACTCAAACCCATAAACATGCACAAAAATACACATGATGACGCCCCGGCGTTGATATATATAACTCAAAGGCTTCCCCTTTTTCCAGACTGATGAAGGGAGCAAAAAAAAAAAAAAAAAGGAAAACCTGACCTGAAGCATATGTACACATATCTGTTTCATCCCCCTCACCCCCTCCCCTCCACCTCACCCTCCTTTTTTGCCAGTAACCCCGCGGAGCCATGGCCCTCCGCACACACAGTGTACGGCGCAGCAAGTTTTAATGGTAAATCAACAAAGGGCCGACATGAAAGAAAGGCTAGCTTTCCAGTTTGCCGGGTTGAAGAATTATTCATCAGCCGCGGCAGCGTTTGCACTGCGGGCGAAACTCCTGCAGCGGCTCTCCCTTTTAATTGCCAGAAAATGACTGTAAATGATACACAGAGACAGGCAGAGAGAGAGAGAGAGAGAGAGAGAGAGAGAGAGAGAGAGAGAGAGAGAGAGAGAGAGAGAGAGAGAGAGACCGGTGGTATAAAGAGAGAGAAGGGACCGGTGGTACAAAGTGGGAGCGGCGAGGGTGGGGCGCGACACTCCCGACAGAACAGCACCCCGTACCCACCCCATCATACGCCCCCCCCCCCCCCTGCTCCTTCTTCCCTCCAAATCGAAGGCCACGGCGATAAAAAGAAGTGGCAATCAGAGGAGTGGAGTGTCCCTCCAGCAGCCTAAAAGAGAGAGATAGAGGAGGGAGGGAGAGAGAGAAAAGAGGAGCGGGAGAGCGGGAGGGCGGGAGGGCGGGAGGAGGGCGCCATCAAAAAAGGGACTGGCAGGATTAGGGCTGAGAGAGAGTTTACTACGCTCTTTTTGTGCGCCGAACCTGCAGGATTAGAGATAACAAATGTTAGCCGAGGACGGGCACCTGCTGTGAGCTGAGAGGAGGAGGAGGAGGAGGGGAGGGGAGGGGAGGGAGGGAGGGTGGGGGAGAAAGAGGAGGGGAGGAGAACCGGGGGCAAACAGGGGCGTCAATTGGGTATGGCAGGGGTATGCAGCTGCCATACCCTGGGTCCAGTGGGGAAAAATAAAAGTTACTTTTTTTATATATTTGTTTTTGGGCTTTTTATGCCTTTATTTGATAGGACACAGTTGTAGACTGACAGGAAATGAGGAGAGAGATGGGGAGTGGCAAAGGTCGTCTGGATCAGGAATCGAACCGGCGACACCAGCAGGCATCATAGCCTAGTATGTGGTATGCGCCCTGACCACTAAGCAGGCGCCCTGATAATAAAAGTTACTTTTAACTATAAATCCATGAATGTCTCTTTGTCTATCTGTGCTGGTTATTATGTTGTTAAATTACAGTAAAATAACTACAAATGCAAGATTTAACAAAATGGTCACTTTAACAAGTTATTATAATTTTATTCTCCACACTTTTATTCTCCCCATCTTGACAGAATGGTATATGCCCAGGTTCCGCAAGTCAGCCGCACAGGTGCAATGAATTATTGTTAATCGTGGCACGTTTACTAACATGCCAAGTTTAGCAGCACTTGAACAACCGTTCCAGGCTGCCATATCCAGCCCAAGAAACCATAAACGGGGGAACAAATAGAATGTACTTCTTAAAATAAATGTCTGTTGCCAAGGTATGGGGAAGGCGTGCGTGCAAGACACCAGTCATGTTGCCATACCTTCGCTTTTTCTAAACTGACGCCACTGGAGGGTGGGGGGAAAGAGGAGGGGAGGAGAACCGGGGGCAAAGGAGAGGAGAGCTAACCTACTAAAACAGCAGAGTGGGCTTTTGTGGCCCTGTGCAGAATTAAGAGGAAAGAAAAGGGATATAGGAGCAATGCCCATGACGGCTACAAAGTACATTTGTAATTGTCAAACAGATGAAGGAGCCGAGACCGGTGGAGGGGTACACACACACACACACACACACACACACACACACACACACACACACACACACACACACACCGAACTCACTCTCCAAGAGAGCTCCGCTCCGCACACAGCAAACCTTTGTGTAGTTGCCGGCTATTGGGCCGCAGTCCTATTCACGAGTCTCACACTGTGAATCACCAGATCAAACCTCACACTTAAAACAACAAATATATCGTCGCTGTCCGGCAGAAACCTTGTATCTCCAAGTTTCGAATTTGTATGTTTTTTTCGTAAGGCAAAGCCCTGCTTCATCGTACGAGACTGTCGCACAAGGCTAGTGTAGATAGCAGATCTACAAGCACACAACGCCTCGCGGTGCAAGGCATTGTGTGCTTGTAGATCGGCAATTTTCACTACCTTAAGTCACTTTTAAAATCATAAACACAAAACGAACTGTTTCGGACATATAAGGTTTCCACCCGACCACGACGGTATAATAATAACATTTTTCCAACTTTCCTCCTAAAGTCTCACTCTCATCTGTTGCCCTTGTCCGTCTATATAAACGACCACCTTCCGCCTCCACCTGTCCTGCGCTCCATCTCCTTCCTTCCACCCCTCCACATGCAGCACTGTGGGGATTCTGGCGTGCAAGCAAGCACGGAGCTGAAATTGCCGCTGGGGCCTGGGGACCTCCCCTCCTGCTCTCTGCAATGACCCCCAGTCCAGGAAGCACTCAGACTGGTCAATCAACAATTAAAAGCCTGTCTGTAGCACACTAACTCAATTCGGGCCGCTTTGGCTTTAGTGCTCCGTTATACAGAGCCGTCGAGGCACCCAGACGGCACAGAGACAGCAGAGAAGGGGAACTCTCGGGCTTGTACAAACACCGTGACCTAAGCACAACCCTCCACACACACACACACACACACACACACACACACACACACACACACACACACACACACACAGATAAAGTATGGTCAAGGCTGGGCACGGCCCTCACTCCTACATGCACCCTTACCGATGTTTGAACCCCGTGGGGCAGGGGCGTCGCACCAAATTCGGGGCCCTGGGTACAAGGATTCATTGCGTTATTTTGTGCTTTAACTATTGAAAAATAGCAGATATACAAGCTCACAGCGCGGCACCGAGTGCCGCGCTGCGAGCTTGTAGATCTGCTATTTTTTGAAAAATCTTGAAAATGTGTCTTTGGAAAACCTATGTTTCTATGTCAGTGGTGCTCAAAACTTTTTCATGTGAAGGACCCCCAAAATGATATGTATTTGGCCACGGACCTCAAAATATTTCGTTCCAGGGACCCCCCAGAAGCAAAATTTTAGTTACAAATGTTTGCTTAAAAAATAGCCTACATATATTCAAAGATTTGCTAATATTTTCACACATTTTGTATATCCGCTATTTTTCAATAGCTAAAGTATAACATAATTAAGGCCCCTCCACCATGGGCCCTAGTAACTCCCACTTTCATTCCCCTCGTGACGCTCCTGCTCGTGGGAATGGGGGAGCGGGGGCAGGGCGGAGGGGGGCATTTGGAACGAATGCTTCCCTGATTAAATGGTGCATTCAATGCTCACGTGACGTGACGGGGCGGGGGTGGGGGGGTGGGGGCTTTCTACCTTGAGGCTAACCGTCGGACGAAAAGGTCACGGCCCCCCACTCCCACGGATGTCTTGCTCGTACAGACGTTATGCCGGCGGCCTGCACTTCAACCCCAGAGCTTGACCCTGGCGTGGCCGGTCGATACCGAGATTGACCTTTGCTTTGGTCTGACTTAGGGCACTTATTACTGTAGTGGTTTGTGCATTAAAGAAATGAGAAAAGTCTGTCTGCGGAGGAGCAAAGCACAAACGCCGAGTTAATAAACAAGGTGGTGTATTAGGCTATGTAAAACTGGTTCTTAACCTTTTTTTTTATATGAATTTGGGACAGTCGTTTTTTCAACCTTTTTCGTATGAAGGTCCATCGTTTATTCGGCATTTGAGCCACGGACCACCATTTGATGAGATTTAGCCTCTCAGACCCAAAACGTAGAATATTTTGTCAGCGTTGGATACAATTTTGTCCATTCAGAACAGGTACACGTTATTGTGTATCATTATTTTATGCTTTAACTATTGAAAAATAGCAGATATACAAGCTCGCAGCGCGGCACTCGTGAGCTTGTAGATCTTGCTATTTTTGAAAAATCGTGAAAATTCGAATTTTGACCCGATTCTATAAGTGTCTTTTGAATCCTTCTAAGGTTTTTTTGAAAAACCTATGTTTCTATGTCAGCAATCTGGCCGG